>NC_046322.1:4918922-5222985 GCF_009819535.1 Lacerta agilis
AAGCTGTAGTCCAAAACAGCTGGCGGACAAGGTTGGCAAAAAAATTGTCCTAAGTGTTTGATTAGTGCAAAGTGACCTCTCCTTGGATCAGGCCCACCAGGCAACTCCACACATGATAATGAGATGTTGTCTGGAATGAAATGGTTGGAAGTATAATGAGATGCTGAAATTGGAGTGGGGGTGTGGGGAAGGCGTGCTGCTCCTCTGTAAGCCCTTTTGTTCCTTGAAGTGAAAACTCATCTTAAGAAGATTATCTTGCATATATTACAAGATGGCCTGATATTTTGCATTCATACTCTACCATGATTTCATGATGGTTGCGTGGTGTGTGTGTGATGACATAACACAAGCACAAAACCCATACTGGTACTAGTATGACATAAACTATTTATTTTCTGTTAATGGGAGGTGCACAGAGGGTTGTCTTTCATGCATGGTGCAATCCCATCAGTTGTGCAGAAGCCACAGGGTGTAGATGCTGGGAACGGGGACTAATTTCTAGGACCCCAAAGTAGACCAACAGTCACAGAGGAGTAGAGGAGATATTTTTCACTTGTTGGAAGGTGTGGAGCAGAGAAGGGGAACCCGTGCCCCACTAAATGTTGTTGGACTGCAGCTTCCATCATCTTTGGCCACTGGATATGCTGACTGAGGCTGATGGGCATTGGGATCAAGCAACCTCTGGAGGGCCACAGGTTCCCCATTCATGCAGCAGAGTGATGGGAGAGGTAAGTGGAGCAGCCTAAAGCATCCATGGGAAGTAAGTAAGTAAATAAGTAATTTTTTTTTATACCCCACCCTCCCTGGCCAAGACTGGGCTCAGGGCAGCTAACATCAAATATCAAATACCTTAAAACACAATCAAACAATTGATTAAAAGACAACTTAAAAATTAGAATCAGGATAAAATTAAATGACTGCCCACGAATTACAACCATAGGGGTCGGGAACCTCAAGTATTCACCAGGGCCAGCTATACATGTCAGTCCCAGATGAGCCGATAAAGGGGCCAAAGAGGTAACTTACAGGGTCCCGTAAAGGGGGGGGTCAAACTGGGCCTGAACCGAAGGCCAGGCAGAACAGCTCCATCTTGCAGGCCCTGCAGAAGGATGTCAAGTCCCAGGCTGGGGACAAAGCTGAAAAGGCCTTGGCTCTGGTTGAGGCCAGTTTAACCTCATTGAGGCCCGGGACCTCCAAGATATTATTATTTGTGGACCATTAAGGTCCTCCACCTGGTCCCATCACCTCCTGGCAAATAGAAGGGGAAGAAATGGAGGCAGTGAGAGATTTTACTTTCTTGGGCTCCATGATCACTGCAGATGGTGACAACAGTCACGAAATTAAAAGACGCCTGCTTCTTAGGAGGAAAGCAATGACAAACCTAGACAGCATCTTAAAAAGCAGAGACATCCGACAAAGGTCCGTATAGTTAAAGCTATGCTTTTCCCAGTAGTAATGTATGGAAGTGAGAGCTGGACTATAAAGAAGACTGATCACTGAAGAATTGATGCTTTTGAATTATGGTGCTGGAGGAGACTCTTGAGAGTCCCATGGACTGCAAAAAGATCAAACTTATCCACCCTTAAAGAAATCTGCCCTGAGTGCTCACTGGAAGGGCAGATCTTGAAGTTGAGGCTCCAGTACTTTGGCCACCTCATGAGAAGAGAAGACTCCCTGGAAAAGACCCTGATGTTGGGAAAGATGGAGGGCACAAGGAGAAGGGGATGACAGAGGATGAGATGGTTGGACAGTGTTCTCGAAGCAACTGGCATGAGTTTGGCCAAACTGCGGGAGGCAGTGGGGGATAGGGGTGCCTGGTCCATGGGGTCACGAAGAGTCGGACACGACTGAATGACTGAACAACAACAACAAAAGGTCCTCCACGGGGCTTACCAGGAGAGGTGGTCCCGTAAGTACAAGGGTCCTAGGCCATATAGGAGAAGAAGAAGCAAGGGCTTATGCTAAGATTGCCAGCTGGACATGTAATAGCCCTCTGAGGTGCAGACTTAACAGGTGAGTTGAGCTCTCTTTAGACCACATATCCGCTTACAATTAATTCATTAAGAGGGAAAGGGGTGACACCATCCCACCTGAATGCATTGATTGTGTTGCCCACATACCTCTTCCGCATGTGCAGGCTGTACTCATGTAGGCTCAGTAGTGCAAGCTGTATCCTGCAGAAATGGAGATGAATTCTGTCCCTGCATTGAAGTCATGCATGGTGCAGCCTTGTACGTGCTACTGATACACCACACTTGCCTACCACACCAGTAGTGCATACTGTACATCAGCTGTGAGGAGGCTGCCCATGTATGCACATAAGCACATGGGGGGAAGCCTGCACCCAACTCACATCACTGAACACTCAACAGATGCATAGGTCTCCTTCTTATAGCATGGTTGTTGGGGGCATCGGAAGGCTGTGTGACCTTCATAGATGCTTTTAATTCCTAGTGATCGTATGTCAGCCATAGGCGATAGGCTACAGTCAAGGCACACAACACCCAGAGGTTTCTACATATACGTCTCTCCATCCAAGGAAGCAAGGGACATTACTAAAGTTAAATGATGCATTCCAGAACTGGAAGAGGGCATTGAAAAGGGCTGATGCAAAGGAGGAGGAGGAGGAAGAAGATGAGGAGGAAGAGGAAGAGGAAGAAGAAGAAGAAGCGGAGGAGGAGGATGAAGAGGAATGGACTTTGGAGTCTCTCAAGGACCAGAAATAGAAGCTAGAAGGATTTAGTTTGCACCCCAGGCCCATGGTTAATGTGTGAGAGGTAGAGTTTAACCCCCTAGACATACAGATCAAACACATCATTATATAATAATAATAATAATAATAATAATAATAATAATAATAATAATAATTTTATACTTCACCCAACTGGCTGGGTTTTCCTAGCCACTCTGGGTGGCTTACAACACATATAAAAATTGTGCAACATCAGACATTAAAAGTTCCCCAATACAGGGTTGCCTTCAGATGTCTTCTAAAAGTCAAAACAAAATAAAAAATTCTTTCCAGTAGCACCTTAGAGACCAACTAAGTTTGTTCTTGGTATGAGCTTTCGTGTGCATGCACACTTTTTCAGATACACATGTTTTGAATATGGCAGACCAACATGGCTATAATCTCACTTCTCGCAGTGAGGGAACCACCAGAAGGCCCTCGGAGCTGGACCTCAGTGTCTGGGCTGAATGATGGGGGTGGAGATGCTCCTTTAGGTATACAGGACCGAGGCCGTTTTTAGGGCTTTAAAGGTCAGTACCAACACTTTTAATTGTGCTCAGCAACGCAGTGGGAGCCTGTGTAGGACTTTCAGGATGGTGTTATATGCTCTTGGCGGTCACTTCCAGTCACCAGTCTCGCTGCCGCATTCTGGATTAGTTGTAGTTTTTGGGTCACCTTCAAAGGTATCCCAACATAGAGCACATTTGCAGTAGTTCAAGCCTGAGCCTGCGCCTCCATGGACAGCTGTGAGTGCTGATATCCTGTCCCTCACAAGCATAGGTGCACAACGAACACACAGAGTCTGGAGCAGGATTGCAATCACCAGCAATGCATTGTTACCCCATTCAGGACCAGGGAGTCCCTCACACCCACCCGCCCCCTGCCCCCCCAAAACAGTACTTCTGTCTTGTCAGCATTCAACCTCAATCCGTTAGCCACCATCCATCCTTCAACCACGTCTTTTAACTGATGTATGCTCTGTACATACAAGGTAATGGGGATATGGGGGAGAACAGAAGAAATTGCTGGTGATTCCAACCCTGCTCCAGACTCTGCATGTTGTTCATGCAACTATGCTTGTGAGGGACAGGATATCAGCACATCATCACTCCTATGGGCTTTTAAACCCCCTGTTTGGATCATGCATGCTAACAATCAGGGTTTATTCCCAGAGTGGCTATTCTGCTTTTAAAAAGAAAGTAAGCAAGAAAGTAAGAGGGACCCAGGTGGCGCTGTGGGTTAAACCAAAGAGCCTAGCCCTAGGGCTTGCTGATCAGAAGGTTGGCAGTTTGAATCCCTGCGACGGGGTGAGCTCCCGTTGCTCGGTCCCAGCTCCTGCCCACCTAGCAGTTCGAAAGCACATCAAAGTGCAAGTAGATAAATAGGGACCGCTCCAGCGGGAAGGTAAACGGCGTTTCCGTGCGCTGCTCTGGTTCGCCAGAAGCAGCTTTGTCATGCTGGCCACATGACCCGGAAGCTGTCTGCGGACAAACGCCGGCTCCCTCGGCCTATAGAGCGAGATGAGCGCCGCAACCCCAGAGTCGGACGCGACTGGACCTGATGGTCAGGGGTCCCTTTACCTTTACCTTTAAGCAAGAATGGGAAATTTAAATGCAGTTGCCTTAGACTGCTTTGTGGCACAGCAAGGTACGATACTTAATGGAAATGTGTGTGTGTGTGTGGTGTGTGTGTGTGTGTGTGTGTATTGCATAGAAATGGAAATGGACTGGGATTCTGTGTGTATGCATCTGTGTGTGAAAAGGATCTGGACGAAAAGGATCTGGATCCATCCATTCCACGTGTGTGTTTTTTTATAGTATATGTATGCATATATGTGAGCATTCTTGTTGCCAAAGGGCAAATGATGTAATAAAACTATTTCTGTCATTCTTCATGACCTCCTTCATATTCCTCCTGTCTTTGAAAAATAAAAGAGCGATTTGCAAGTGTTATTAAATTGGCCCATCTGCACAATAACTGTTATCTTAAGACCTCAGTGACATGACTTGCTATTGTGAGATGATGTCAGAATATTTGATTCCAGCATGATGATGTCATCCGCTAAGCACCTCTTCATAAAATGCAAGGAAAGGAAGCCGAGGAGAGTGCCTGAGTTCCAGGAACTAGATCTCTTTTATGTGAGTGGGCGTGGGAGGTGGTTTTTTTTCTTCCCCTGTCAAGAGGAAATAGTCAACCCAAATGTGAAAGAAAAGAGATTTCCGACCAGAGTTTAAAAACATGCTTTCCCTGAGCGCAACAATGCAATGTCAGGAGATTAACAGAGAACAGCGCATGATGCGAATTTGTAGCTGCTAATGGGAACAATACTGAAGAATGTTTTGCAAAGGAATATTTAAGTATATTAGTTAATTCTCAGTTATATAGTCAATTAACTTTTGTTTTTTTCGGGGGGTCAAAACAGCAGATTGTAAGGGGGGTGGGGGAGAGCCGGTCTTCTGTGAACAAAGAACAATTTCAAAAGTGGCAGCAGAGGGAGAGGTGAGAGAAAACACAACTGAGCATTTCTTTTATTCAGGCTCACATTTAGGCCCACAAAGTGATCTGTGGGGACATCTGCTGTTACATTGCAAAGGCTTATAACAGGCTTTCTCAGTGCTTCCTGGCATTCATACTGTTGCATGCAAGCTGTGCCCCTCGGGCCTGTGCCCCACATTTCCTAATATTATAAAGCAGAGGCATCTAACACAACAGTTTTCACGAGCAGAAACTCATGGCTCAACAGAGTGTGCAATCTGTTGCAGCAGCACACTTTGCAGGATCCTGCTTGTGCATTCCATTGTGCAGCAAGATTTGTGCTGGTGGAAAATATTTCACAAGTGGAACAAGTGTACTGCTAAGTGGCTTTAAGTTAGTGCTTAATGCAATCCCTTAAATTTGCAAGTGGTGCTGTGGGGAGTTCATGTGATGGAGTGCTCCTCTATACAAAATATTCCACCACACACAAAAAAAGCCAAAGACATCAGGGAGGAAGATTTTACCTTTGCTCGCCTCTAAAAACACTAGTTTTCTATATGCAGGCTTTTTTTTCCACCAGCCAAAGCTCACCAGATCTCAGTTCTGGCACCTCTCAGGTGTGATTATAAGAGAACAAGGGAGGTGTTCATGGTGAGTTCTGGCACCTCTTTTTCTAGAAAAATAACATGCCTATGTGCCATAGATTGTTGTTTTGTTTTTTTTATAGAGATTTTTTATTATTTTCCATAAACAAAGAATAAACACAGCATAAACATAAACATAAACACAATAAAAACACAATACCTAAACACAATAAAAACAATAACAATATCATGAACATAAAGAAAAACATACAAACCTTAACTAACACTACTATTTGTACTTTTCCTGTTTTAACTTCTCTACTGGGGGACTTCCCCTGTTCCCTTCACTGCCTTCAAAATCATCTATCCGTTATAGGTAGCTTTGTATCTTTTTCCATAACATTTACCATATTTCTTGATACTCTTAAATATACTTACTCAATATGAATCAATATAAATCATAACTTAAACACAATATCTTAAAAAAGTCTTTACCAATTAAATCATTCACAAAAATTTCTTCTAGACAGTTTTATCTAACATTAACCTACTAAAGCCGATCCTTTGCTTAATTCTGCTCAAATATTCAGTTTTTCAGATTTAACTAAATAGTTCTTAAATTTTTTCCAGTCCTGCGACACCTTCTCTCCCTCTGGTCTCGGATTCTAGCGGTCAGTTCTGCGGAGTTCCATGTAGTCCATTAACTTCATAGATTGGTTTTGTTTTGTTTTGTTTGCTATGGAAGTTTGTTCATTTATGTCGACCCTTATCTCTGGGGTGATAGATAGATAGACGATAGAGATAGATAGATAGATAGATAGATGATAGATGGAGATGGAGATGGAGATGGAGATGGAGATGGAGATAGATGGAGATGGAGATGGAGGAGAGAGAGAGAGAAGAGAGAGAGAGAGAATTGACAGAGTTTCTAAGCACTAGAGTAGGTGAGCACTTCCAAATGCAACAATGTGATGCTTCCAAAAACCAGTTGCTTCTTCTTTAGTGATCCCTCGTAGCTGAGTAAGATTGTCTTCCTTGAACACGGTTTTAACAGTGAGTCTGTAATTGACTCTGGAGGCCAGTTCTGGATCCACATGTCCTTCCACAGTGGTGACATAGGTTCTGGGCGGGAGCTGATCATCGTGAGGGTTTGCCAAATGTGTCTTTCTCTTAGCACGTTTCTCCCTTTCATCCTGAGTTCAAACATCAAGTCCATGACACCTTTGGTAAAGGCTGTTCTCCAATTGGAGTGCTCGCAGACCATTGTTTCCCCAGCTGTCGGTGTTTATACTACATCTTTTAAAGGTTGCCTTGAAAGAGTCTTTAAACCTCTTTTGTTGACCACGAGCATTACGCTTTCCATTTTTAAGTTTGGAATAGAGTAATCACTTTGGAAGATGATCATCAGGCATCTGCACAACATGATCAGTCCAACAAAGTTGGTGTTAAAGAATCATTGCTTCGACACTGGTGATCTTTGCTTCTTCCAGTACACTGGCATTAGTTCACCTGTCTTCCCAAGTGATGTGTGAAATTTTTCAGAGACACCATTGATGGAATCTTTCAAGCAGCTGGAGGATGGTGTTTATAAGTGGTCCATGTTTCACAAGTGTACAGTAAGGTTGGTAGTACAATAGATTCGTAAACGAGCATTTTGGTTTCCCTGTGAATGTCCTGGTCCTCAAACACTCTGCACTTCAATCGGTTGATATATACAAAGGAAGGGAGAGTGCTGCTATGCCCAAATCCTTCTTGTGGGTTTCCTACAGGCATCTGGTCAGCCTCTGTGAGAACAGGATGCTGGACTAACCATGATGGAGGCTATACTCTGCCCCCAAAAGCAGTAATATCCATTGCTGGAAAACACAGGAGGGGAAGAGTGCTCTTGTTCTTGTGGGTTTCCCACAAATATCTAGTTGACCACCAGATGGGACTTCACTCCCACAAGAGGCAGTCATTGCCACCAACCTAGATGGCTTCTAAAGAGGACTCAACAAATTCATGGAGAGCACTATCAGTGTCTACTAGCCATGGTAGCTTTGTTCTGCCTTCACAGTGGGAGGCATCAATGCTCCTGAAGACCAGTTGCTGGAAACCATAGGAGGGGAGAGACTCTTGAGCAGTCCATGGGACTCTTGAGAGTCCCATGGACTGCAAGAAGATCAAAGAAATCAGCCCTGAGTGCTCACTAGAAGGACAGATCCTGAAGTTGAGGCTCCAGTACTTTGGCCACCTCATGAGAAGAGAAGACTCCCTAGAAAAGACCCTGATGTTGGGAAAGATGGAGGGCACAAGGAGAAGGGGACGACAGAGGATGAGATGGTTGGACAGTGTTCTCGAAGCTACTAACATGAGTTTGGCCAAACTGCGAGAGGCAGTGAAGGATAGGCGTGCCTGGCGTGCTCTGGTCCATGGGGTCACAAAGAGTTGGACACGACTGAACGACTGAACAACAACAACATAGGAGGGGAGACAGCTCTTGTGCTCAAATAGTGCATGTTGGTTCCCCACAAGCATCTGGATGGGCCATTGGCCTGATCCAACAGTCAAGTTCTTATGGTTCTTCTAAACAGAACGGGCTGGTTTCCTGCTAAGACGGGGACCTTACCCTGTCAACAGTTTTCCTAACCAGTGCTAGCTCATTCTCTGGGTCTAGCTTCCTGGCTGTGAACCCTGGCTTGAATTTCTAGGGCATGCTTTGATCTTTCTCTTTCCTGGCTCCTGCCCAATGGCTGCCTATTGGCATCCCCTCCAACATGGGCATTCCCTGATGTCTCCACACTGCTCTTTTCCCCCCAGTAGCGATCGTATCCTGATGGTTAATAACAAGTCCAGCAAGGTGATGAGCCTATATATGATTGATTTCCATTTCTTCTCCCCTTGCAGTAGCTTTAAGCACACATTTAGCACTCCTATCCATGCATTATAAATATTTATTTATGTATTTATATTTTATGCTTTTACAGGCCAGTAAAAAAGAGGAAAATAACCGAACAAGTTTACAGGCAGTTACTTCAGTGCGTAATGGAAGTCATAATCAGCAAGTATTCTGCTTGGCGGGAGCTCCACAGCATTGTGGTGCTAAACAGCATTTAAAGTCAACTGAGGCTGGTTGGCTGCCTGGAGCGTAATCCACCAAGCTCTGCAACCTCCATTCATTGCTAGGTAAATTGTTTCCCTGCATTTTCAATAAATATGTTCATCCCCCTTACTCATGAGATGACCCTAAAATTACCTTTGAATTCATCGCAGGGGCAGGTGCTCTTTTCTACCTATTTGAGATGCTTATACGTTTCCCAATCACAGTGAAACTATCTTGTTATAATGTTGCCTGGTGACACAGAATGGCATATAA
Organism: Lacerta agilis; assembly: GCF_009819535.1. NCBI lineage: Eukaryota > Metazoa > Chordata > Lepidosauria > Squamata > Lacertidae > Lacerta > Lacerta agilis. The sequence goes on from NC_046322.1 coordinate 4,928,068, forward strand.
AGGCAGAGGGTTGTAAGGTGGCTTGACAGCCCATGCCTCACCATTCATAGCCATAAATAAATCCTACTGAATTTAGCGGATTAAGGGAATTTTACTTACTCCAGGGTAAGAGTTAGGCTTGAGGCCTAAAATATATTTGGAGTTGTTGTTGTTGTTCAGTCGTGTCCGACTCTTCGTGACCCCATGGACCAGAGCACGCCAGGCACCCCTATCCTTCACTGCCTCCCACAGTTTGGCCAAACTCATGCCAGTCGCTTCGAGAACACTGTCCAACCATCTCATCCTCTGTTGTCCCCTTCTCCTTGTGCCCTCCATCTTTCCCAACATCAGGGTCTTTTCCAGGGAGTCTTCTCTTCTCATGAGGTGGCCAAAGTACTGGAGCCTCAACTTCAGGATCTGTCCTTCTAGTGAGCACTCAGGGCTGATTTCTTTGAGAATGGATAGGTTTGATCTTTTTGCAGTCCATGGGACTCTCCAGAGTCTCCTCCAGCACCATAATTCAAAAGCATCAATTCTTCGGCGATCAGCCTTCTTTATGGTCCAGCTCTCACTTCCATACATTACTACTGGAGTCGGCAAGGTGATGTCTCTGCTTTTTAAGATGCTGTCTAGGTTTGTCATTGCTTTCCTCCCAAGAAGTAGGCATCTTTTAATTTCGTGACTGCTGTCACCATCTGCAGTGATCATGGAGCAGGCTCATTTTAAAAAAGGTAAAGGTAAAGGACCCCTGATAGTTAAGTCCATTCGTGAACTACTCTGGTGTTGCGGCGCCCATTTCGCTTTACTAACCGAGGGAGCTGGCATTTGTCCACAGACAGTTTTTCCAGGTCATGTGGCCGGCATGACTAAGCCACTTCTGGTGAAACCAGAGCAGCACACGGAAACTCTGTTTACTTTCCCGCTGGAGCGGTACCTATTTATCTACTTGCACTTTGACGTGCTTTTGAACTGCTAGGTTGGCAGGAGCAGGGACCGAGCAATGGGAGCTCACCCTGTCGTGGGGATTCGAACCGCCGACCTTCCAATCGGCAAGCCCTAGGCTCACCCTAGGCTCATTATTCATGACTAACTCAAATCTGTTGATTTAAGTGGGTCTGCTGTTGGTGCGATTCAGTTAGAAACCACCCATAGTAGTACTTGTGTGGCTATGACATGTGATGAGTGCAGGATAATGGACCTAGGGATTTGATTCAGGTTACATCATTTGCTTTAGGGACTGCTTAAGGTTTGTTTGCTTTTTAAAAGAGCAACAAACACAGTAGAGCATCAAATCATAGAGTTGTAGAGCTGGGAGGATCCCGAAGGTCATCTAGTCCAACCCCCTGCACTGCAGAAATCTCAACTAAGTATCCAGGACAGATGTACAGCCAAACTCTGCTTTAAAACCTCCAAGGAAGGAGAGTCCACTTCCTGAGGGAGTCCGTTCCACTGATGAACAGCTCTTACTTTCAAAACATTATCCGTGATGTTTAAATCCTCTCTTATAACTTGAATCCATGGGTGCGAGTCCTATCCCCTAGAGCAGGAGAAAACAAGCTTGCTCCATTGGTTTACTTGCAGTATTTTTCCTCTCTCTTGGGCCACAACCTTCGACAGGAAGGAGTGATGAAAAAACCATGTGTGCCCCAAGGCCCTTCACCTTCCTGCCAAGAGTCTCTTGGTCCCTTGCTATACATCAAAGGCTGTGTTTGGCAACATCAGTTATATTCATATGAATCAGAAGGAAGGGTTTGTGGTCAGTGGGCTTTATAAGACTTGGCAACATCTGTCACATTGTGAATCTTTGCACCTGGAAGACAGCACATCTCCTGAGAATTCTGTGAGAAATTGAAATAAGAGCATAAATCGCCGCAATTTGCTTATTCCTATGAGGTCAGGAATGGAAATCATGAAAGAGAATACAAAGTGTATTTGCTATCAATATTATTTTTAGTCTACAAATGTTAGGTACATAATTGTGTTGTTTTCTGCAATGTATTTGGCATTTCCCATCCATTGCAGTGCACTGAATTTCCTTATGTAACTAAGTACATAATACCAGTTACAGGTAGGTAGCTGTGTTGGTCTGCCATAGTCAAAACAAAATAAAATAAAAAATTCCTTCCAGTAGCACCTTAGAGACCAACTAAGTTTGTTCTTGGTATGAGCTTCCGTGTGCATGCACACTTCAAGAAGTGTGCATGCACACGAAAGCTCATACCAAGAACAAACCTAGTTGGTCTCTCTAAGGTGCTACTGCAAAGAATTTTGTTTGTTTGTTTGTTTTAAGTACATAATAATTACATTGGTGAGACAAATTAAATATGTTTTAGTAGTATATGCGGAGCTGCAGCAGAGTGGAGACAGTGCTGATTGTGACAAACATAGGATGGGATGCAAACCACTGCCTTGTTACATCTTTAATCAAAACTACCAGTTTGCCAATCCAACTGGCATCTGGCCCTTCCATTTCTGGACTCTATCAAGAGTCATAAACCCTGCAGTTTAGGAGAGAGAGAGAGGTAAAGGACACCTGGATGGTTAAGTCCAGTCAAACTTGACTATGGAGAGTGACTCTCATCTCGCTTCAGGCCAAGGGAGCCGGTGTTTGTTCACAGACAGTTTTCAGGGTCATGTGACCAGCAGGACTATACCACTTCTGGCGCATGGAGGACTGTGACGAGTGCCAGAGCGCACAGAAACACCACTTACCTTCCCGCCACAGCAGTACCTATTTATCTACTTGCACTGGTATGCTTTCGAAGTGCTAGGTTGGAAGGAGCAGGGACAGAGCAACAGGAGCTCATTCTGTCAAAGAAGAAGGCAAAAGTTGCAGCAAAGTAGGACCAAAACATGGAAGAAGCCACCCTAGATTGGCTAACTCTCTCCAGATCACCTTCCACGTCTCATGGGTCGAAGCTGGTGAAATTCCACCATTGTAGGATAGTCACTCTATTGCCACTTTTATCAACTAACCAGCTGATTTGGAACTGCAACATTGCTTACTATGGGGCTTATACTTTTTTAGTTTCAAATCTGCTAGCATTCATTATTCATTTTTTTAAGACAGGATAATTTACATTTCCTGATTGGAAGCCAGGGATTATTCATCATCACCCTGCATATCTCCTATAAAGATGATAAATGAAGGTATATTAACTGAACCTTAAAACAATATAATACATGGTGGGGGTTGCTACCCCCCCCCCCCCTAAAAGTTTTGTCGAGCTGTATTTCCGTTGTAATTAGTTTACTGCTTGTTGTTCTTTTTAATCAAATCCTGTTAAGCAGCCGTCAGAATGCAAGCTGATTTCCAGAGGAGTAAGAAACCAAGAGAGTAAGAACGGTGGGCAGGCGGGTGGGCAGGGGGCGGGGAGGGGGGGGGACAAGGAGAGAGAGAGAGAAAAAATATAATGTGTCACAGCCTATTCTTGCATTCTGATTATCACTACAAAAATAACCAGGAAATTATGTAACTGCAGCGTGCAGATAAATAAATAATCATGCTTAGCACTGATGAAGTAAATCAGCTAACTCTGGGGATGCTAGGGTAGCCCAAAGGGTCTAGTAATGAGCTACAAAATTGCTCCCCCCGACAGAGCCTTTTAAATAAAAGGAAAAATGTGGGGGGGGGGAGAGAAGAAAAGAGATTGTAAAGGGCCGTCATAACTATGATGATATCAAAGCAACTAATGCCATTTCAATTTGTTTTTAATTTCTTCTCCCTAGCTACCTTCACACACACACACACACACACACACACCAGAAACTTCTGGGTTTTAAACTTTTTATATAAAGCTTTTCCCGAGGCTTCACATGTATGGAGATCATTGTACACCAGCAGAAACATTGCTATCCGTGCAAGGACAAATGTTAACATGAAGAAGCAGAATCAGGTTTCTCTGCCCAACTGTGAATCAGGATTTCTGGATGGAGGAAGGATCTGCAAACTATTTAGAGTGCTAGTGTAGCAGTGGCCCAAAGGGGCCACAATGAATATACCTTTATTAATCATGGAATATGCTTATAATAGAAATGTTACGGTGACCTGTTGCTTTAAGGAAACTGATGATTCTTTGCAAGAGACCTTCCCTACTGGGAAAGAAGGACAGCAAATACGTCAATCACATTAATAAGCTAGAACAAAAGTTGATACAGAGAACAAAGGCCTAACACAGATTCCCATGCATGCAAACTAACGAAAATGTAACAATCTCTGAGAATCAAGGTTTAGATAACAATGCATGCTTATTGTGCATGTGTATTAGATTAGGTAATGTACATGCGTACTAAACTGAAATGAGGTAATGAAATATGATTGGTTAAATTGAAATCCTTTGTCTGAAATGTTATAAATACCCCTGCCCAGACCTTTGGGCGGGGTTGAAGGTTTGCAAAACGATTCGACTGTAACCCTTATTGCTTTGCAATAAAGAAAACAAAATGGACTCCTAGCTCCTCTAGTCTCTGAGTTTTATTGGCGTAGCTCAGAAGAAGGGCCTTTTGCCCAATGCAACACTAGAGTAGAGAAAAGGGGGAAAGATGATGAAGCAGAAGGATGATAGAGGCTTGTGGAATTATGCATGTTGGGGGAAGTGCATGGAGAGAATCACTCTTCGTCCTCTGCCCCAATTGCATTATAACAGAATAGCCTTGGCCAACTTGCTGCTCTCCAAATATTTTGGACTACAACTCCCATCATCCGTAGGCAGCACAGTCATGCTTGCTGGACTGGAATTTTCACCTAATGCAAAATGTATTGGACTTTCATTCATTAGAGGTTTTGACAAGAGGCCGGGTGGACAGTTTATTAAGGATCTTGTAGCTGTGAATCCTGCATTGTGGGGGTGGGGTTTAGACTAGATTACCCTTGGGGTGTCTTGTAAATCTTTTATTCTATATTCTTCATGGGGGTGTTCCCTTCCAGATTGCTCCTTAGCAAGTCCTACCTGCAGCCTTTATATTTGCCTCTTTGGTGCTTCCCTGGGCTGCCTTATCCCATTTATTTATTTATATCCTATTGATATGAATATATATTTATGTATACATTGCCCATTTCCCTAGAATGGGACTCAAGGCAGCTTACAGATATACCATGCCACCTGGAAGAACTCTGCAGCTTGGAACTGGCATCTCAGGATCCTTCCCCCAAAGCCTTTTCCTTTGGTGTCATGCTTTTTTTTCTTTTCCTTTTGGGGGAAAAATAGATTGCAAGGTTGAAGTCAAAATATACTAAATAAATAAATAAATAAATGTCCAGTAGCACCTTTGAGACTAACTAAGTTTGTTCTTGGTATGAGCTTTTGTGTGCATGCACACTTCTTCAGACACACTGAAACAGAAGTCAACAGACCTTTATATATAGTGAGAGGGTGGGGAGGGGTATTACTCAGAAGGGTGGTGGGAATGGGGGATTGGCTGATAGGTGTGGCTGATAGGTTGAAGTCATTTCTGATGTCCGTAACCTGCTCTGGGGTCCTTTTTCCCCCCCAGCTGAAGCGCAAGATGAAAATGGTTTAAATAAAATAGAAGTTTGCATACTGTTGTGCCTTTCAACCATTGGAATGGTGCCGTCTCCATCTTGGCTTGCCAACTCCAAATTTGCAGCCTCCTGCAACTTCTTGAAGAACAATGTGGCCCTTTTCAGACTTAAGGACAAAGAGGACCTTCTACAGAGCCAATCTCTGCCTATCTAGAATGGCTGCAGCTACCATATGACTCTGTGCACCATATGAATTTCAGTTCTCATTTTCTAGTTAGAGACCTATGTAAGTCTGGTTGTTTGTTCCCGCACTAATCTCTCTTCCCCAGTCTATGCTTGTATAGATTCGTATAGATTGTATAGTACTCTCTGGTGCATGGTTGGACCATGCTATAGGTCTCCCCACGTTCAGTCACAACCATCTTGTTCTTTCCGCGACTCTGGGTTCTTTCCCATCATTGGTCTAAAAGGCAACATATAGTTTATTGTCCAGGCACAATTTCATTTTTATTGCCCAAATCACAGCTCATTGATTAGCAGATGCTGGGCAGGAAATCTCGCTGGTCAGTTAATCGCCTTCCTGCTGCTTAAATTAACTAATAGCTCAAGTAATAACCAAGGACCAGTATAGAATCTCCCAGCAACTGGAAGCAAATCAACTTTCCACTCTCCTCTTCCCTCCCTGCATGAGTGGAAATAGGATGGACAATAACAAAGAACTTATAATAGATCGGAAAGATCTCTCGCAACAGGGAGGCACCAAGGAAAACACTATAGGCATTGCGCTTGATACTGCTTGTTTTAGAAATAATAACACAAGTTCCTCTCAACTCTTCAGAGTTGTGCTAAAGGCTCTTGAATTTCCATCTTTTTGAGATGATTTTGAAATTAACATTCTCCTTGGAATATTCACCCACTTTTTTCTTTTTGCATTTTTTAGCTCATAAGCTGTTGAGTACAAGCCAGAGAAACAAAGATCTCTGTTGGTGCTTTGCTGCAGTTCAAGGTTTACCAAGCATAAGTCAGCAAGCAAAAACTTATGGAATTTCAACAAAGCCAAAATTGGCCCTTTTTATTTAGGGTGGAAATTGGACTTTCTAAAGAAAATGGTTCACACATTTGTAATTCCATTAACATGCAGGAATCAGATCTTGAGACACAGAGATTCAACAGAGGGATTCCAAATTTCAGGGACAAAACAGTCCCCCTTCCTCAAAAATTGTTTTAGCTCTATGGAGCTACTTGGGTGCTGCAATTGCTTCCTGGTCCATTCAAGTTTAATATTTATGCTGTGATGGATGATGATGATGTTGATGACGACGACATTCTTACCAATTTATGGAAAAAAAGACATTTGAAAAGTATGAAAGGTGGGAGAGACAATCTCCTACAAATGTCCACGGGAGGGATCCAGGGATTTTGTTGGGTCGATCTCACTTTTATGATTGCCAAGGGGTATTAGGGAATGTCCTTTCCATCATTCTACAAATGGTCTCTGCAGTGTTCTAGACTTTTCAGGGGTGTGAACAAAAATCTTATCTTCCCTTAAGAACATAAGAAGACCCTGCTGGATCAGGCCAATGGCACATTTAGTCATGCATCCTGTTCTCACAGGGGCTAACCAGATGTCTCTGGGAAAACCGCAAGCACAAGAGTATTCCCCTTCCCAGATTTAGCTGTGATTCCTGCATCGCAGGGAGTTGGAAAACATGACACTGTGGGTCCCTTCCAACATAAAGGTAAAGGTAAAGGGACCCCTGACCATTAGGTCCAGTTGTGTCCGACTCTGGGGTTGCGGCGCTCATCTCGCGTTACTGGCTGAGGGAGCCGGCGTACAGCTTCCGGGTCATGTGGCCAGCATGTCTAAGCCACTTCTGGCGAACCAGATCAGTGCACAGAAACACTGTTTACCTTCCCGCCGGAGCGGTAATTATTTATCTACTTGCACTTTGACGTGCTTTCGAACTGCTAGGTGGGCAGGAGCAGGGACCGAGCAACGGGAGCTCACCCCATCGCTGGGATTTGAACCGCTGACCCTAGGCTCTGTGGTTTAACCCACAGTGCCACCCGCGTCCCTCCCTTCCAACATAGAAGCCCACAATTCTAGGCTTCTATGATTCCTGTGGCATCTACCAACTGGTATGAGCATAGCCCTGCTGTATCATGTCTAAAGTCCATTTAGTTCCCCATCCTATACTCCTAGTGGCTGACGAATTGTTTGTGGGAACCCCACAAGCAGGACCTGGATGCAAGAGCTCTCTCCCCCTTCTGCACTTTCAAACAACTGGTAATGCTTTCAGAAGCATTACTGCCTCAAACTTATTAAACAAACAAAAAAGAAACTTGAGTAGGGTGTGAAGCCAAGATGGTGAAAAGTGGGTGGTTGTGGTCAGGAGAAGAGTGTGGCCTGAGGAAGGTCCCAGAGGCCACATGGAGAGGCTCAGAGGGCTCCGTTTGGCCCCCAGGTCTGACGTTCCCCACCCATGAGATGAGCAGGGCTCTTCTTGCATTCAATTTTAAATCCTATTCATTTGAGAGTCAGTTTGTGGAATGTGCTAAAATGTTGCAGCACAGTCAATGGGATTTCAGTGTTCTTATCTTTGACTAGATCATGCCCAGGCTGTTTCTTCCCCCCACCCCCAGGCACCATAATTGCTCTTTCTAGCTGTTCATCACTTAGGGAAAGTGAAGCAAAAGAGCGTTAATAGAATATATCCCATCCAGAGAGGATCTATTTTGTATTAAGGCTATTGCCATCGTCTCTGCTTCAGAGACTCGGATTCTCACTTCTCCAGATATGAGTGGCATTTCATTGTGGCTGCTCCCTCCCTTTCCCCAGCCAATCGCATTAATGCGTGTTTGTCAATACTGAATTCCATTTGCTGCATAACCACCCAAAACTGCTGGCAAATCTCGTTGCATTTTTCTTGCCTCTTAAGCCTGGGTTTTCACTTCTCCCCTACTTTGTGTTGTCAGCAAAACTTAACACATTTACAATCGGTCTCTTGATCTAGGGCAATTACTGTAAAAGGCAACAGCAGGTTCTGAAGCCTTAACAAGAGAAGGATGTTGTCCCATTATTGTAGTGTCCCATCCTCTGTTCATATCAAGATTGTCAAATTAAATTGACACGGGGGCAGGGGAGAGATTGCAACATTGCTGCAAATCTTTGAGCTCGGCTGGGCTTCAGTGCCTGAAAAGAAGTCGAAGAAATGATGGCACTCATTCTTGAATTTAATTGTTTGGGTCTCTCTTTTTTTTTGCCCCAATCACTAATGCTCAAGGTGAGGCGCAGTATAGGAAACATACAGCTAAATGTAAGATCTAATAAAGTAAATTTTAAATCCACAAGTCCAAATGCATTTTGAGCACCAGCTAAAATTCAGGACTCACAGCTAAAGAATCACTGTGATACCTGGTCATATAACCTCTGTTTTAAAAAACCTCCATACTGCTTTATACTAAGTCAGACTATTTGGTCCACCTAGCTCAGTATTTTCCACACTGATGGACAGAAGCTCTCTGGAGTTGTAGGAAGAGGTCTTTCTGAGGGTACAAATGGACCCTGCTTTCTGTGGCCCCTAAGATTTGGTGTAAATTATCTCTCCTTGCTAAGAGACCCTGGGCTATGGGAAATGCAAAGAGAAAGAAGGAACATTTTATCATATGTGGTGTACTTGCCCAAGGGTGAAAGACCTCTGGGACATGATTTATAATGAGTTGAAAAAAAGTATTTAAAAATACTTTTATTAAAAAACCAGAAGCCTTTCTACTTGGAATAGTAGGCGATGAAGTGCCCAAAAAAGATAGAAGATTCTTTTTGTATGCCACAATAGCAGCAAGAATATTGCTTGCCAAAAACTGGAAAATACAGGACTTACCTAAAAAAGAAGAATGGCAAATGCAGATGATGGAATATATGGAACTGGCCGAAATGACTGGATGAATCCGCGACCAGAAGGAGGAGACGATAGACCAAGATTGGAGCAATTTTAAAGTGTATTTAAAAAAAGTATTGTAATATTTTCTTAAAGAGTAATGTTTTTGGAAGAAACTGAGGCTTAGGTTAGTTTTAGAATGGTAAATAATTAGAAAATTCACCAGCGTTTTTAAGGGAATTTCTCCTAATATACAAAATTTTGTACAGTGGTACCTCGACTTACAAAGCTAATCCGTTCCGAAGGCGTTCTCGTAAGTGGAAATCTTCGCAAGTCGAAGCCGCCATCTAGGAAAAAATCGTACCTTGAAAAAAGCGCATTAAAATCTTCGTAAGTCGAGGTATCGTGCCGCCGCTTTCACTTTCGAAAGTCGGAAATTTCGGAAGCGGCGGCCATTTTTTCGCTTCCGGAGGTCATTCAGAAGTCGGAAAATGCGGAAGTCGAGTCGCTCATAAGTCAAGGTATGCAGTTTATGCCTGGTATGCACATTTTTGAAAGCGATGTCCCCGAATTCAATGCACCCCTCTCCTACCATCTTCATTAATTTCCATGCAGCGACTTCTAGGTCCCTGCAGTTTAATCTCCACTAGCCCTCAGATTCTCCAAGACTGTTCCAAGCTTCCAACAATACCTGTGGGAGTCTCCACCCCCAATACATTTCTTGTCCCCTCTTTCTTGCTTTGATGCGTGCGGTACTGTTATGTACTGAGTTGAATAGGATCCAAAATGCACCAGTCTGATTGGTCCTAGAACAATAGGATTGAGATTGCAGCAGTCTGACTGGTCCCAGAACAATAGGATTGAGATTGCAGCAGTCTGATTGGTCCGCAGGAGCCACCCAATCCAGCTCCAGGTGGAAGTGAATCCGCATTCCGATAGGCATATAGGAGTATCCCGGAATTAGCCAATCACGTGGGGCCCATTGTGTAAATAGTGTATATAAAGCAAACGTTTTGGGGGAACTGCATTCCTCACTACTATGAGCTGAATAAAGAGCATGAAAGTCACACTGGACTCCGAGTATATTTCAGGTACGCAACAAGGAATCTCAGAACTAACTTTTCCCTTAAGTGACCTCCCCCCCCCAAAAAAAAATAAACAGCTAGGCCTAGAACATCCAGGTCGCATGATTTGGAAGAGGCTTGCAACTTTCTGGAGGTTGACAGGGCATAAGGAGTTTAAACGGGAGCAGACGAGCACACTGAGTCTATAATAATCATAAACCTATAGCCAGATGGCTGTTCCTGGTCACTTGCTATAGAATTATTAAAGCAATAAAAAGGGTTTGATGCTCAGAACGCCTTGTACAGAATCAATGCTGGCCCCATTCATGTCAGCTCCCCCCACACTCTCTGATAATTAAATTCACTACAAGAGGTATACCTGAGGTGCTATTGGAAGATGGAGGGGAGAGCATGATTTGTCTTATTTAACACCCCCCTCCAAACATCAGCTCCATCCTCTGTTCATATTATTTTTTCCTCTACCTTCATATCAGCCACTGCAAGTCTCTTCCCCTGCCAGTCCTCTGCTCCCAACCAAATGTTTTCCAAAGACCACAGGAACTATTAAAGGGAAGCAAAATTCCACAGCACCAAAGGAAGAGATTCTTCTGAGCAGGAGTAATTTGGTCTCTCTCTCTCTCTCTCTCTCTCTCTCTCTCTCTCTCTCTCTCTCTTAATCGCCCACACCATTAGGCTGTAGAGGATGGTGTTTTAGCTTTTTTTCAAGCCAACTTATGTTTGTGGAGGGTTGATCTTCCTAGAGACTGCAGCTGGAGAGGGGTGGTTCACTGAAATGTTACATCTTGAAGGGTTCCAAGGCATTCTACTCCAACAACCTCCCAAATTCAAGAGCCTCAAGAACTTAGAATCATAGAATTATAGAGTTGCAAGGTACCCTAAGGCTCATCTAGTCCAACCCCCAGGAATCACAGCTAAATAATCCCTTACAGAGCATCCAACCTCTGCTTAAAAACCTCTTCAGTGAAAGGGATTTCACCACTTTCAAAGGAAATCTGTTCCGCTATCAAACAGCTCTTACTGTCAGAAAGTTCTTCCTAATGTTTAGTTGGAAACTCCTTCCTTGTAATTTGAATTCATTGGTTCAAGTCATACCCTCTGGAGCATCATAAAATAAGCTTGCTCCATCTTCCATGTGACAACCATATCTACTCTCCGTCTCGTCTTTTGCAGACTAAACATGCACAGCTCCCTCTTAAGGCTTAGTTCTCAAACCCTTGATCATTTTAGTTGCCCTCCTCTACACACCTTCCAGTTTGTCAATATCCTTCTTAAACTGGTAACCAGAACAAAGACACAGTATTCCAGATGTGGTCTGACCAAGACAGAATCAAACGGTGCTATTACTTCCCTTGAGCTGGACACTAGACTTCTGTTGATGCAGACTAGAATTTCATGAGCTTTTTCCCCTTTTTCCCCTTCTGCTGCTGCATCACACAGTTGATTCATGTTAAGCTTGTGGACTCTCTCTCTCTCTCTCTCTCTGGACATGGCTTGCAAAGGCAGTCTGTACAATGGGATCAAACAGTGGAAACAAGGTGGAAAAGAGGGGAAACAGCAAAAAAACAAAACAAAACACAAAAACCCCTCCACTGGTAATTTTAAATTACAACCCCACAGATGCAGAAGAAGAAAACTGAATTCAAAATTGGTTGCTAGATAGCATCAGCTCATTAGCAGTTCCATTACACCTTACATTGGTTCGCCTTTTCTCCTAGTACACAAAGTGTGTGTGTGTGTGTGTGTGTGTGTGTGAGAGAGAGAGAGAGAGAGAGAGAGAGAGAGAGAGAGAGAGTTTGGGAAGGAGTAAATTGGATAAACATAACTTGGGTTCCTTTAGGAATGTCAAAAAGGCTCTTTGAAAGAGTGCCAGAGAGAGAAAATGTACTAATCAAATTCATCTCTCTGAAAAAGAGACCCCCCTCCTTTTAATTGATGTTTATTTTGGGCATTTATTTGACACACTAGAAGTAAATTCTTATAGTACACCTCACATGCATAACACCAAACCTTCCAGATACTTGTGGTGCACATCCCATAGTCTTCTTCTGCAAATATTTACTCAGAGGTAAGTTCCAGTGAATTCAATGGAACCTTCCCTACAGTCTAAGATGTTCTATAAAAGGACCTTGATAACTAGAAAGAATATCTATGCACCTTGGTTGTCGAACATCTTTGTACTCAAACATTTCGGCTCCCGGACACTGAAAACCCAGAAGTAAATGTTCCAGTTTTTGAACATTTTTCAGAAGCTTAACATCTGGTGTGGTTGTTGGCTACTGTTTCTGGGATGCCTCCACCAATCAGAAGCCACGCCTTGGTTTTCTAACATTTCAGAAGTTGAACAGACTTCCAGAATGGATTGCGTTCGAGAACCAAGGTACCACTGTATTTCTTAATGCTCAAAATGTTTGTGGGGGTGGGGGTGGATGTGAAGGACTCAGTGGTAGAGCATCAGTTTCACATGCAGAAGGTCGCTGGTACAATCCCTAGTATTTCCAGGCATGGCTTGAAGAAACCCCCTTTCTGAAAACCTGGGATAGCTGCTGCCACTTAGTGCAGATGATACCAAGCCAGATGATTTAATGCCCTGTTTCCGTATAAGGCCACTTCCTATGTCGGCATGTTAGAATTGTCATCCAGCCACAATTCCCAACATCAGGGTCTTTTCTAGGGAGTCTTCTCTTCTCATGAGATGGCCAAAGTACTGGAGCCTCAACTTCAGGATCTGTCCTTCTAGTGAGCACTCAGGGCTGATTTCTTTGAGAATGGATAGGTTTGATCTTCTTGCAGTCCATGGGACTCTCCAGAGTCTCCTCCAGCACCATAATTCAAAAGCATCAATTCTTCAGCGATCAGCCTTCTTGATGGTCCAGCTCTCACTTCCGTACATTACTACTGGGAAAACCATAGCTTTAACTATATGGACCTTTGTCGGCAAGGTGATGTCTTTGCTTTTTAAGATGCTGTCTAGGTTTGTCATTGCTTTCCTCCCAAGAAGCAGGCGTCTTCTAATTTCATGACTGCTGTCACCATCTGCAGTGATCATGGAACCCAGAAAAGTGAAATCTCCCAGTACTAATAAAAAAAGGTGCCATCAGCATCTCCAACTGGCGTCGTCCCTGGCACTAAGTATGCTGTTCCAGATCCCTCTCTAAGCTGGGCAGAAGCTTCCCAGACTTTGGGGGCTTTGCTGCCACCCGGTTGCCTCCTTCCCAAAGCCAGGTGGACTCTGGCCGAAGGGCTTGGACCATGTCGGAGTATCGTGCCTCCCTTCCCAAGGCAGGCAGGAGCTTCCTGGGCTTTGGGAAGGAGGTGCCAGGTTTAAATATTTTAATACACTAATTTACTGGGAACATTGAAGGGACTAGCTTGGTCCCCCTAGTCCACTTACCGATTGCCACTACACTGTGGAACCACTGAATCATTGTTGGTAGAGTTGGACCTGATTCCCAACAAACATCTTGTCTTCAGCTCTCCTTCCCTCCATCCATGCCCCCTGCTAGCTGATCTCTCTCTCACACACACCCTCTCTCTCTGCTTCCTCCTCCTCCTCCTCCAACTCCCCCTCTCCCCAGTCCATTTAAGGAATGATCCTGCAAGTTGCTTCTTTTCCATTAGCTTTGGGGGGAAGAAGCATCAGTTTTAATAGAGCTTGTCATGTTTAATAGCCAATGTAAACTATGCATTCACATCGATTATATGCACTTTGGACAATTTTCTTTCACAGAGGACTTTTTACAGGGGCAGGGGAAATCATAGCTCACATCTTTTTGTCACCGTGATGCCTTCACAGCCCGCAAGGCTTCCTATTACATGCGCGCATTACAGCATATTTGGGTCAGGGAGAGAAATGTATCACACAGTTCCTTGCTCGGTGTAATCAACTTGCAGACTTTACATAATCATGGTCAAATCGCAGCATGATACACTGGTAACACAGGGCTCTCGGGTGACTGTTAGCTATGGCGGATAAATAGATCATCCATGTTCAAGAACGGAATTCCTCGGAGTGTCACATATCAGAGACAATAAATAGGTGGCTTCTGCATATGTACATATGAAAGTGACTTAAACTATGTCACCCAACTGGACCACCCAGCCCAATACTGTGTATTCTGACTAAAAGGGATGGGACACGGGTAGTGCTGTGGTCTAAACCATTGAGCCTCTTGGGCTTGCCAATCAGAAGGTTGGTGGTTTGAATCTCTGCAATGGGGTGAGCTCCTGTTGCTTTGTCCCAGCTCCTGCCAACCTAGCAGTTCAAAAGCATGCCAGTGCAAGTAGATAAATAGATACCACTACGGCGGGAAAGTAAATGTTGTTTCTGTGCACTTTTGCTTCCGTCACTTTGCCCCGTTGCACCAGAAACGCTTCAGTCATGCTGGCCACATGACCCAGAAAGCTGCCTGTGGACAAACGCCGACTCCCTCAGCCTGAAAGCGAGATGAGTGCTGCAACCCCATGGTTGCCTTTGACTGGACTTAACTGTCCAGGGGTCCTTTACCTTTTTTTTTTTAACCTTATTCTGACTGTAGTTACTAGTCATGATGGCTAGGGATTTCCTCCAGTGCCAAGGACCACCTTTTCTCTATGTTAACCACATGAAAACTGCTGAAGTTAGGGCATTTATGGATGGTCAAGAAAGTGGTGATATTTCAAATGCACATTCCTGAGATGTAGTTCTCAGAAGACTGGAATGCAGGGGCACCGAGAGAAGTAGCATTTTGGAAGATTCAGGAAGGCAGTGCTTCATTGCACAGCACAGAGTTAAACCAGAATGTCCCACCCGTGGCAGCAACAACCACCAATTTGGATGGCTTTAAAAGAGGATGAGATAAATTCATGGAGGAGAAGGGTATTGATATCTACTAGCCATGGTAGCTATTTCTTACCTGCACTGTTAAGAGTCAGTATGGGTTGGGGGGGTCACAGGCGGGGAGGGCACTGTTGTACTCAGGTCCTGCTTACAGGCTTCACACAGGAATCTGGTTAGGCATGGTAAGAACAGGATACTGAGCTACATGGGCCGCTGGCCTGATCCAGCAGGGTCTTCTTTTGTTCTTATGTTAAATTCTTCTCCACATTTTGGAGTTTTAAGTTAGCAATGTGGTTGCTGCATTGATCCATCACTTATCTACCATTCCTCTGTTTTGATTCATATATTTTCTTTAGATGCCTGTACGTGAACTTTTGATGTGCATTTCATCTTGCAATTCCCTGCCCTTCCCCTTTCACCCCTGTGCATTAGCTCCTGGTTAAAATCCAGGTTAAGCAGAATTTACTGTAGTGTGGAGTTGTACAGAGTTGTTGTTGTTGTTGTTTCAGGATGTTTGAGATTCGAATGAAAATCCTTACCGACGAAAGAAGAATGGACAATGAAACTGATGGAATATGCAGAACTGGATAAAATGACGGGAAGAATCCGGGAACAGCGGGACCAGAAATTCATCAAAGACTGGTTAAAGTTTACGAATTATTTGAAAGACAATTTGCAATTGAATATGCTAATAGGACTTCAAGAAGTTTTGTAGTTAATGTGTAGAAATATTATTGTAAGTGTGGTAGTTAGAGTATGTATGAGATTTATGATAATGTAAGCGATGGTAGATTAAAGAAGTATAATAATAAGATATAATTTTGAAAGCCATGTGGAAGGTCTGAGGGAAGTCATGGCTATGCTAGCCAAAACTGGAAAATATATGTGAGTGTTATGTTTGATTTTCTTGTTGTAGTATAGTATAAAATTAAAAAAATATATATTTTTAAAAAAGAGAGATTTGAATGAAATCCATTCTGGAAGACCGTTCGAGTTCTGAAATGTCGGAAAACCGAAAACTCAATATGGAAGCCTCGATACAAAATAACTCAATATGGAAAACTCAATACTGAAGCTGTGTGGCATGTTCGACTTCCAAGGCGTGTTTGAAAAACCGAAGCATTTACTTCCGGGTTTACGGTATACAAAAAGCAAAATGTTCGTCAATGGAGACATTCAAAAAACCAAGGTACCACTGTATTTGAAATGTGGCTAACCCCATGCAAAATTCCACAGGGTGTCATTGCAGTTGAAATGCATACTCTGAGCAAGCACATGGTATATCAAGTCAGTTTCTTGGTCAGTTTGTACCACAATCCACAAAGATTTAACTCCCCTGCTCAGTGCTGTCTCCTCATTGATGCTGTAGCTGTTAGCTATGCTATTGGGCAGACTAAGAGTTAAATGAGGAATTATTATCAAAATGTTGGGTACCCTCCCCACATTCTCTTTTTAAAAGGTTTTCAGAATGACCTTGTCAGATTCAAACCTTCATAACAGGCCAAGGAATTAAAAGAAAATGAGGGTGGGGCTGTTTGCAGGGAAAGACCAGCAATCAGCAGTGCAGTAATTTGCCTGATAACAGAAAATTAAAGAAGAGGCAAGTCGCAGCCTGAGAAGAAGAAGGAGAAAAAAAAAATCATTCAGATTTGAATTTGCCGTATAATTAGCCACAATAGTTAATATCCCTAGCGCCCACCCCGGAAAAAAAAGAAGAAGAAAATGAATGGCATCAAATTAGAGTGAAACAGAGACATCACTGAAGAAAGAAAGAAAGAAAGAAAGAAAGAAAGAAAGAAAGAAAGAAAGAAAGAAAGAAAGATGGAGTTGAGTAAATGGCTAATATAATAGAGAAAATAATTAAGAAGCCAGAAATGAACACACAATTGGAGGAAGGAGGAGGAAGAGGAAGAAGAAGAGGAAGAAGAGTTGGAGCTGCTTTGACAAGGAATTATAATTCAGTGGTAGAGCATCAGTCTTGAATGCAGAAGGTCACAGGTTCAATCTCTGGCATCTCCAGGCAGGACTGGGAAGGACTCCTGTCTAGAATTCTGCAGGGTCACCCCCTCTCAGTATAGACCAGAGGTCCCCAAACTAAGGCTCGGGGGCTGGATGCGGCCCAATTGCCTTCTTAATCCGGCCCGCGGATGGTCCGGGAATCAGCGTGTCTTTACATGAGTAGAATGTGTCCTTTGATTGAAAATGCACCTCTGGGTTATTTGTGGGGCCTACCTGGTGTTTTTACATGAGTAAAATGTGTGCTTTTTATGTAAAATGCATCTCCGGGTTATTTGTGGGGCATAGGAATTTGTTCATATTTTTTTCCAAAATATATTCTGGCTCCTCACAAGGTCTGAGGGACAGTGACCCCCTGCCGAAAAAGTTTGCTGACCCCTGGTATAGACAATACCATGCAAGATGGACCCATGGTCTGGCTTGATATAAGGCAGTCACCTATTTTCCTATGGATTTGCTTTTCAGACATACCACATTCCAGAGATGGAAGACCAATGGCCCCCCAGATGTCACTGAAGTCCAGCTCCCATCAACCCAAGAAAGCACGTCCAATGAACAGGGATGATGGTCATTGTGACTCAGCAACATATGGAGAGAATCCCCATCACAATGTCTGGATCCTTTTCCCAGAAAGCCAGGGGGTTGTTGTTGGGTAGAGCGTATCACAGGGTAGCCGCTTTAGTTTCTGAGTGTGATGGGATGATGGAGGCTCTGAATTCATGGTGGCAAACTTAGCTCCAGTGAATGATGAACCAAAAGCAACAGAGAGAAGATGGGACTATGTGAGATACGAGGTGTGAACTTTGGTCTTTCAAATTTCAGTGGCACCCTCCTCCCTCTCACCTTCCATTCTGCATGTGCACAATGTCATAGTTGTGAGGTGCTGCCCCCCCCCCTTGGCGATGCCCATTGTGGGGGAACCGGTCACTCTGCCCTAAGCTGGAATGGGTATCTTGAATTCTGGCCATGGTGAAGCACATTCTATTATCTTAAGGAAGCTGTGATCACTCTGTCTAACCCACCTCCCAAGGCCACAGTGAGAGCAAAACTGGTAAATCAATCAACCAATCCATCCATCCATCAATCAATCAAAAACCTTTATTGGCATCACTTACAAACATTTAAAATAAATGAGCCAGTACATTCTTGATGTCACACCATCAGTTCAGTCACCTACCAAAGGGAAGAAAGGCCAGCGTTTCCCTCTGTGGGACTCTAGCAAGGTCTGGGACCTGCAATGTACTTCTGCAGCCAAAGATCAAGCAGAAGAACTGAGCCACTTGAGGACCATGTGAGCTAGCGTTTCCACCAGGTGTGCATCACATGGGCAGATCCTATCTCCTTCTGTCGTCCCTGCGAACCTACCCCAGAGGAGGTTGGAGGGGTTAGAGTTGAATCTAGCCAGTGTAAAAGCCCTTCTTTCTAGCGGTTTAGATAGAAAGTGTAGATAGTTGGGATGGTAAATCCCCATCCCTTGAGTTCATTTGTGGGATGCAAATAGGAATATTTACAAAAATAAAAAAAATGAGAGGGGGCATGTTGTTGCAAAAGGGTAGTCCACAGCACTACCACTGAAGAGTTAATAGCTACTTTATATAATATTAACTGTTACCGGTACTCATGAATTATAAGAAACCATGTGTGTGTGTGTGTATGGGTGATGTTGTGAAATAAGTGGTTACTGTCAGTGCAGTTTTGAATGGTTCAAGCCTCCATCATCATTCAAAATGGCATGCAATTGTATGGAAACACTGGCCAAAAAACAGAACCAAAAACTTTGATCCTTGATCTCAGGAACCATCATGCAAAATCTGGTTATGATAACTTTAGATGCATTGCAAACAGACAAACAGGCAACTTTCCAAAAATTATAGAGTAGTAGATAACCAGATTGGTTAAAGTGAAAGGAGGAAAAAATGGGGGAAAGATGAGTTATGCTTATTTGGTTTCCTGTCCTGTTTATTTATTTTAGATAGGATTTTTTTTAATGCACTTATTTGATGAAACGTTTGGCAAGGTTAGCCACTATTTCTGTTGTTTACTATTGGTTTTGTTGTGCCATTTATTGTTCTAATTGACTGTGAATTATGATGGCGGTGCTTGCCACCTCAAATGTCCTAAAGGAAGAGAAGATGTAAATATCTGAATGCATATTTCAGCAGTACTTTATCAGATTCGTGGTTTCCATGTACCCTTTTATACCACCTTTCAAAAACAAACATCTCGAGGACATAAAACAAGATAAACAATAAATCTGTGCAAACAGTAAATAGAGCAGCAACAATGCCAGGAGAAGCTCAAGATGCTGGAATGAAAAGTCAGCAAGGGCCTGGGGAATGAAGTAAGATTTCAGCAAGTGCTAGAAACCTATAACAGTAGGAACCTACCTTATCTCAGAAGGGAAGCTGCTAAATGGACCAGCCTTCAGAGGCTGGAGAAGGATTGTAGCTCATTTAGTAGAGCATTCACACTGCGTGCAGAATTTCTCCAGTTCAATCCCTGGTATCTCCAGTAGGGCGGGGAATGGCTCCTATCTGAAACTCTGGAGAACAGCTGCCATTCGGTGTAGATAATGAGATGGACCAATGATCTGACTCAAAATAGGGCAGATCTCTATGTTTTCAAACAGAAAAGGTTGTCCTCCTGAGGAACGTCTGCAGGCTGCAAAATTATCAAGAGAGCAGTATCTGAAAATCTTAGGGCTCATCCACTCTTAGTTTTAGCCCCACACTTTCTAGAAACAGATATGGACTTTCCCCGTCTGTGTTAGAGTGCTTCCTCCCTCTGCCCCCCACTGCTTTCATGCTGAATCCATAACCCACTTGACCTGGAAAACTGCTTGCGGACAAATCCCAGCTCCCTCAGCCTGAAGTGAGACGAGCATCACACCCCACTGTCAAGTTTAACTGGACTTAACCATCCACGGGTCCTTTACCTTTACCATAACTGCAACATTTCTCTGATGAAAATAGGATGAAAACAGGAATGTCCTATTCCATAATGATGGTCAGTGCTTTTTTTCTGGGGGGATGCGGGGGTAAAGCGTACCCCTAAACATTTTGTGTTGCCCCGACTGACCAATGCGCCAACATGCCAGCTGTCTCCACAGCACAGACTGGAGCTCTGTCATTCTCCCCACCGGTGCCCAGGGAGGGGCATCTGGGGCAGCCGTGGTGCAGGTGACGGCACTTCCCCTCCCCCTCCTCTTCTTGCCGGGCTAGAACCAGCCAGCAGGTTTTCGCCCCTCTTCGCTCAAGCTGACCCCACTGTCGCCATCGCTGGAGACTTTCCCGTCCTCTCAGCGTTGCCACCTTGAGTCCCTCATCTGGGGGTTGGGGTTGGGGGTTGGGGGGAAGGGTTTGAGAGGGAGCAGCCAAAATGAGAGTACCCCAAAACATATGTATGTGTATGTGTATATATATATATATATATATATATATATATATATATATATATATATATATATCAAAGCACTGTTGGTCGTGGTAGTAGCTTCCAACATATATAAAAATATAACACAACATTAATCATTAAGTAACTTCTCTATACAGGGCTACCTTCAGATGTCTCCTAAAAGCTGTATACTTACTTATCTCATTGGATCAGGGGTCGCTTAACTCCATACTCTCCAACGTTTCTCTGATGAAAATAGGGACATTCTAAGGAAAATTGGGACATTACAAGATCAAATCAGAAACCAGGACTTCTTCTGTGAATGTTAGACTTTCCCTGGAGAATAGGGACACTTGGAGGGTCTGTAAATCTGAACAAACAGCAATTCTGCCTCCCCACAGTAAAGAGTGTGGTTTTGTGGGGAAAGCAAACATGGGGTGGGGGGCACTCAGACACAGACCTGGAAACCACAGACCTGTGCCTAGGAATGCGGAGCAAAGCTAAGTGTGGATGAGCCGGCCCTTACTGATCAGACTGTTCCACAAGGGGGGATGCAATCCCTCGAACAACACAGTCCCAAGTGACTTAGGGCTTTGCAGACAGGATTCTAAATCTTAAAATCTGCTCTAGCACTGTGTAATAATATGCACATTGCATTCCAAAGCAAAGTCAAATGTTCCAGATGAAACCTATTCCATGATGCCAGGTGGGGAAAAACTCATAGGAGAGTTCTCTAAGAGAATACAGCAAAATGCCACGATTTCTCAAGCTCATGGATAACCCCCTGTTACCCAGTACCCATATTTAGCTTTGATATTTAGAGCTGGAGCTTGAAAACTCCAAGTGGCATACTAAACTGATGATGATGATGATGATGGTGGTGGTGATTTTTTTTTAAAAAAAAATCCCAGATCTAAAAATCTAAACACCTTTGGCTAATTTGCAACACACACACACACACACACACACACACACACACACCCCACCCCCAGCAACCAGATGGATTGCACTTCCCCAAGATAAAAGTCACAGCTGCTACTGTTCCTTTGGGCATTCATTCTGGGATGTAGTCTCTGAGAGAAAGATTAAAATCCAAGATGCTGATTTGTGGAAAAGATGGAGGCAGCTAAAACTAAAACAAAAGAAAGGGAGAAAGAAAGAATTCCATCAAGAGAGGAGGCGGTGGCTGGGGGGGGGGGGTTTCCAGAATGCATTTCTTCATTTATTTGATTAGAATCAGGGGACTGAAAAGTTCCCAAGCGACTCTGATGAAATGCAAGCAAAGGCATCCCAAATAGGGATGGAGAAGAAGAAGAAGAAGAAGAAGAAGAAGAAGAAGAAGAAGAAGAAGAAGAAGAAGAAGAAGAGGGGGAGGAGGAGGAAGAGTTTGGATTTGATATCCCGCTTTATCACTACCCGAAGGAGTCTCAAAGCGGCTAACATTCTCCTTTCCCTTCCTCCCCCACAACAAACACTCTGTGAGGTGAGTGGGGCTGAGAGACTTCAGAGAAGTGTGACTAGCCCAAGGTCACCCAGCAGCTGCATGTGGAGGAGCGGAGACGCGAACCCGGTTCCCCAGATTACGAGTCTACCACTCTTAACCACTACACCACACTGGCTCTCTATACCACACTGGAGAAGAACTTTGATTTAACTCACTTTTAAAGACACACCTATGTGGGAGAAATTTCCCTTCAGCGTTCAGCATGGAGGCTCACATCAAATTCCTAATTGGTCAGACTTCGTTCAGCAATGCATTACATGACAGAGTAAGCAATTGTAACACACAGCATATAGGCTTATAGGCTTAGCTGTTCACCTTTTCTCCAAGCACATTCTGCCACCCCATCACCCCCACACTCCTTGGAAACAATTACGGTATTCATTCCTCCTCTGCCATCCCACTCTGACATTATGGGGTTATGACAAGCATAGATTATTATTATTATTATTATTATTATTATTATTATTATTATTATTATTATTATTATTTTTCTTTAAGCAGATGCTTGTCTGCAGCATAATTTTGATGTAAGGATCACCAAGATGCTCCAAAGTGCTTCAAGTGTCTCTGCTTCAATTTGCAACAACTCTTAGATTTCACTTCACCTCTGACAACCCCAAATCGCCTCCCAAATATAACATTTTACACCAGGTTTCTTGGGGTTCATCTG
The DNA here is from genome assembly GCF_009819535.1 of Lacerta agilis. Lineage (NCBI taxonomy): Eukaryota > Metazoa > Chordata > Lepidosauria > Squamata > Lacertidae > Lacerta > Lacerta agilis. The sequence goes on from NC_046322.1 coordinate 4,950,891, forward strand.
AATCTGATGCAGACTCCTAATTTTTGACTTTTTCAGTTGACTCTGATCCATCGTACGCATCTAATGCCTTTGTAGTACAGTTCCAAAACTACTATGAGGTCTTAGCCAGGCAACTTTGCAGAGCTCCAGTTATGACTTATGAAGTTCTTTTGAAGAGTGGAGGCATTGCACAGCCTTAGGGCAAATAATGTTTTCTACTTGTGGTTTTTTTATTATCTTATAAAACAGCTTAATCAATGAATGCAAGCAGGTAGGAGAAGCGGAGACCGGTTTATGGGGAAACTTTTGAGATTTATTTTGGCTATTTGTGAGTAGTGGTGGTGTCTTAACTCAGGAAGAAGGGGGAAATGTGGAATGGCTGATGTGATCTTTCTGGGCATTTGCAATGGGTCAATTTTAATTTTTAGACTTGGGCTTTGCAAGCAGAAATTAGGTGGCAGTCGGCCCCCCAATTTATGATGTTTGCTTGTGTTTGTGTGCAAATAAATAGATTATTCCATATGCATTCCAAATAAAATATACTGCTAAAGTAAATTTTACTTACTGATATTGATTGTATTGACTGCATCCTCCCCTTACAAATCCCTCGGTTTGTATAACAGAACTGTTATCACTAGCCTGGGAAAAAAAGGGGATATAATGAATTCTAGCACTGCACACCTTACTTAATGATGAACTAGAAAGCTTTTTATCTTTGGAACCATGTTGGGATAGAGCAAGAGAGGGAGAGGAAAAGAATTTCATTTGCTGATGGAAGACTTTCTGAAGGCCACAAACGCTACTTTATCCATCACAAATTATAACAAAATGTTTTTGGCAGTTAGCTACCTGCTACCCCCCAAATATCCCCCTAGATGGCATTAATTGTTAACCCTCTCTGGCCATCAAGATGCCAGATGTCAAGTCAGCATTATACGGGCAGATAACCTGTTTATCTTCTGCCCTTCCGCCTTTCCTTTCAGGGCAGTAGTTTGGCTGCCTTAATATGGATGGTGTTTTGTTGCCGCTGCTGTTGTGTGCCAATGTGGCCGCCTCTACTTTTTGTATGACTTTGCGAGTACCAAATTTAGCCATTCAACAGCAGGATCCTAATTTGGGGGGTCTGGGGAAGGGACACAGCTCAGTTGTAGAGCATCTACATTGTGTGCAAAGGACACAAGTTCAATCACCATCCTCTACAAGAAGAGCTGTGAATGTTCTCAGTCTGAAATCCCAGAGAGCTGCTACCTGTCAATGTAGACCATACCAATCATAGAAATGTAGAGTTTGGAGGTACCCAATGGCTCATCTAATCCACTTTACCTACACAGATTCCTATGGAGGAAGAGGATCTTACACCACTTGAAGATGAGATTTTATTTTCTGAGGGAACACTCCCTCCAACTGCTAGGTCAAGCAACCCAACATGGCTTCTGCTGGTTTTTCTTTCAACCTAGCACACCACCTAAAATTAATTTCTGTCTTTGTTAATGGGAAAAAAAAATTCCTTTGTTACTCATCATCTCTGCTGATCGCTGAATAATTGATGCTTTTGAAATATGGTGCTGGAGGAGACTCTTGAGAGTCCCATGGACAGCAAAAAGATCAAAATTATCCATCCTTAAAGAAATCAGCCCTGAGTGCTCACTGGAAGGACAGATCCTGAAGTTGAGGCTCCAGTACTTTGGCCACCTCATGAGAAGAGAAGACTCCCTAGAAAAGACTTTGATGTTGGGAAAGATGGAGGGCACAAGGAAAAGGGGACGACAGAGGATGAAATGGTTGGACAGTGTCGAAGAAGAAGAAGAAGAAGAAGAAGAAGAAGAAGAAGAAGAAGAGGAGGAGGAGGAGGAGGAGGAGGAGGAGGAGGAGGAGGAGGAGGAGGAGTTTGGATTTGATATCCTGCTTCTCACTACCCAAAGGAGTCTCAAAGCGGCTAACATTCTCCTTTCTCTTCCTCCCCCACAACAAACACTTTGTGAGGTGAGTGGGGCTGAGAGACTTCAAAGAAGTGTGACTAGCCCAAGGTCACCCAGCAGCTGCATGTGGAGGAGTGGAGACATGAACCCGGTTCCCCAGATTACGAGTCTACCGCTCTTAACCACTACACCACACTGGCTCTCATGACTAGCATGAGTTTGGCCAGACTGCGGGAGGCAGTGCCTGGCGTGCTCTGGTCCATGGGGTCACGAAGAGTCGGACACGACTGAACGACTGAACAACAACAACATCCCTGTTTTCCACCTTCTAAGCAACCCTTTTTGATTTGCCTAAGGATGGGGGCAGACATGGTTATTACCTGGATTTTATTTTCCCAAAAATCTGTTTTCAGTCCTTACAGGCTCTGGGACCACCTATCAGAAACTTATCTGAATGGCTCTTTCCTGCTTCTGACCAGATAGAAAGCCCAATAAGCAATGTTTTCTTCACCTTTCCCCCCTAACTTACAAGGTATCTCAATGAGGAGTTATGCATAACTCAAAACCTTGCACATTATTTTGTGACATTTTGATCGGTCTTATGAATGTATTCTCCACATATGGACCCCCCCTTTTACAGGTTAGCATGACTACGTTTCCTTATTTATATTAGGGTGAACTCTACCATGATAGCCATTAGAAATCAGATCCTGTTGCCATAGAAGTTTCTCCAACCCGTTTAAGGAAAACTTGCTGAAGGGTGGCAGAATACCTTTCGGTGTTCACAGTCTTTATTAGAAAACATTTAAAAGCAATAATTTCTGCAGACTTAACCTCATGGATTCTTTTTAATACAGTTAAATTAAATTAAAAATGAAATTTAAAAAAAAATCTCCTTTTGACTAAAGGAGATGGAGCTCCTTCTTGTGCAATTAGCAAATTTTAAATAGAACCTTTAGCATTAACATTATTCTTTCTGCCTCAATGCGTGGATTATTATTTAAATTGATATGACATAAGAGGATATAAATAATTCCTAAGTGTACATCTAAACAAGAAATTCTGCCCATATTCAAATGGCTAAACATTATCAATTCCCTGTTTCCCAATGTATCATTCATTACAAGCCTGATGCTAATTTAATCTCTTAAAAAATGCCATTAGAGTGCTGATAAACATTATAAATAAATACAAAATTGCTGTTCTGAAAAATCCGGTGTAACGGAAAATAAATGACTCTTGGGTTCTACCAAATTCCATCTCTCCTCGCCACCCCCTGCTTTCCCCCCTTAAGCAGCTGAGAAGGCATTGCAACGTAGACGCCTGGACTGAGTTAGTAATCCAACACATCTTTTGCAATCAAAAACGAAATATATTAAAACCTGCAAGTGTAATTTCATTATCCATAATTCTACATTGCAAATTAAGATTCAAAAAGTGTTAATGCATGAGGGGAATGTTGATCAATCCCCACCGACTTAACTAGTCCAAACTGGTACTCATTGGAAGAATTCATACTAGCAAATTCCATACTTTTCTACCTGTGCCACCCCCAATTTAGAGGTGTACCAAATATCTTCTAGGTTTGATCTGATGTAGAAAATAGCATTTTTGGGTGGACCAGAGTCTTCCCCACAAGCACCCCCACACCAGAAACAACGTAGAGGTGTTGGATTGCCCCCCTCTGACTAATGTTCCTCCCTCATTCTGGATCAATCACAGGTGTGAGCCCAGCCAGTTAGGATTATAGAATCATAGAGTTGGAAGAGACCCCAAGGGCCATCCAGTCCAACCCCCTGCCAAGCAGGAAACACCATCAAAGCATTCCTGACAGATGGCTGTCAAGCCTCTGCTTAAAGACCTCCAAAGAAGGAGACTCCACCACACTCCTTGGCAGCAAATTCCACTGTCGAACAGCTCTCACTGTCAGGAAGTTATTCCTAATGTTTAGGTGGAATCTTCTTTCTTGTAGTTTGAATCCATTGTCCTGTGTCCGCTTCTCTGGAGCAGCAGAAAACAACCTTTCACCCTCCTCTATATGACATCATTTTATATATTTGAACATGGCTATCATATCACCCCTTAACCTTCTCTTCTCCAGGCTAAACATACCCAGCTCCATAAGCCGTTCCTCATAAGGCATTGTTTCCAGGCCTTGGACCATTTTGGTTGCCCTCTTCTGGACACGTTCCAACCTGTCAGTATCCTTCTTGAACTGTGGTGCCCAGAACTGGACACAGTATTCCAGGTGAGGTCTGACCAGAGCAAAATATAGTGGAATATAGTGGAATCACATAGTGGACAAGATGGTGTCGCAGTTCAACACAGCATGGTCCTCATAGCCAGCAGGTCTGACTCTGTGGTGACATCACCCAAGGCAAATGCAGATAATGGAAATGCAGATGGGTACGTGAACACTTTGTAAGAGGAACTGAAAAACTCTCCCTAAAGGAACCATTCCCCGCCTGTAGCAACATAATTTTTTGTTAAAAGTAGTGTTGTTCCAGCTCAGTTCTAGCTCAGCCGCCCTCTCTTTCCATCCACAAACTACTGCTTTTTAGACATCTTTCAGGAATGCAGAGACAGTCTGGAACCTGACATCTTAACACTTAAAGGAAGCTACAAAATGTATTCTAGTAGCAACCAGCTTTGTGATGCCCTTCTGTTGGAAATCTAGGTGCCACCCACCTACTTAGACAGCCAGGGTGGTGTAGTGGTTAGAGTGTCTGACCAGGACCTGGGAAACCAGTGTCTGAATCTGCGCCCAGCCAATAAGCTCACTGGGTGATCTTGGGCCAATCACTGCCTCTCAACTTAACCTACTTCACAGGGTTGTTGTGAAGATTAAATAAGGAGGAGGAGAACCATGTATGGTAACTTGAGCCCCTTGGAGAAAAAGCTGGGATATAAATGCAATTAAACAAACAAACAAACAAACAAACAATACTCTGGTTGGTTTTTTCTTTTTTTTTATACCCACCAAAATCTTATATTTTCCACTAGACTTTGAATGATGTGGGGGTCTGGAATTTTAGGGCTCTGATTTTTTTTAGAATGAGAACAAACAACAACCAGTGAATATATTTATTCTGTCTCTGTCTCTCTCGTACTATTTTATTGCATTTATTCCAGATTTTATACAGCTGAGAATTTGGGATACAATTATAAGCATTAGAGGATATATCATCAATGTTATATTCCCCCCCCAAGACTTCTAAATTGACTCCTTATGTTGGTTACGCCTTATAATTTTCAACTGCTCCTCAACATTTCATCTCTGTATAGCCTTTCTAATATTGGATTTAAGTTATGAACACGGCTGACACTTCAGGCAGAGGTATACTTCAAAACTGTGATTTTTAAGGCTCCAGTGAACTGCTGGCAACTCCAGCAGTTTGAGAACATGAAACTGGACAGTCCCTGAGCTTGCTTGACTACACACCCTAATGCTATTGCAGGGGTCACCAGATTCTTCAGGCCAGTGGACACAGTTTGGATTTTGAGAAAGTGCTGTGACACCAATTGCAAAATGGCTGCTGTGGGTTGTGGCAGAACACAAAATGGCTGCCACAGCTAAAGGAGTAGAAAAGGAGACAGGACCCCAAAATAATGCAAGGATGCCCATGTCCATGGTGAAAAGGCAACTTAAATCAGCTACCACTGTGCTCTCTCACACAGTGAGAACATAGTGTCCAACATTTCTCCAATGGAAGTAAGGTAAAAGTAAAGGGACCCCTGACCGTTAAGTCCAGTCACGGACAACTCTGGGGTTGCAACGCTCATCTCGCTTTATTGGCCGAGGGAGCCAGCGTACAGCTTCCGGGTCATGTGGCCAGCATGACTAAGCTCCTTCTGACAAATTCAGTGCAGCGCATGGAAACGCCGTTTACCTTCCCGCCGGAGTGGTACCTACTTGCACTTTGACGTGCTTCCGAACTGCTAGGTTGGCAGGAGCTGGGACCAAGCAACAGGAGCTCACCCCATCACGGGGATTCAAACCACCGACCTTCTGATCAGCAAGCCCTAGGCTCTGTGGTTTAGACCACAACGCCACCCGCATCCAATGGAAGTAGGGACATCCTATTCAACAACAACAACAACAGCACTTTAACTGACCCGTCTGACTGGGTTGCCCCAGCCACTCTGGGCAGCTTCCAACATACAGTCATACCTTGATTTTTGAACTTAATGCATTCTGGAAGTCTGTTTGACTTCGGAAATGTTCAGAAACCAAGGCAATGCTTCCGATTGGCTGCAGGATTGGTGCCGGACATTCAGCTTCTGAGGCAAAGTTCACAAACCGGAACACCTACTTCCAGGTTTGCGGTGTCCGAGTTCCAAGTTGTTTGTGAACTAAGCTGTTCGAAAACCAAGGTGTGACTGTATATAAATACATAATAAAACATTAAAAAAACCTTCTCTATACAGGGCTGCCTTCAGATGGCTTGGGCATTGGATAACTCCATACCCTCCAACATTTCACTGATGAAAATAGGGACATCCTAAAGAAAAGTGGGACATTCAGGGAACAAATAAGAAACTGGGATGTCTTTTGTAAATCCAGGACTGTCCCTGGAAAATAAGGACACTTGGAGGGTCTCTGAGAAACTCTTTGCACTCTCCTGTGTTTAGAAGGGAAGGGAGATGAATGTCCTTTCCTCGCATCCAATGAAATGTCCACACATTTAAGGGGACACCTTTAAGGTAGGACTGGTCAAGCCAGAGAAAGCTGACTCATCAAGTGGAGCAAAAGTCACAGTCTTTCATGTATTAGGGATTCTTGAGGTGATATTTACTGAGATCTTTCATAAGCACCATGTGAGGTAACACATTGGTGACCTTTGCCCCATAGACCCTAATTCATCTATTTAATTATCTGTTGCTCACATAGATACGATTTATAAATACACTTTAGATTACTCCCCTTAGCTTCTAAATTCCAAATCTTTTAGCTTATGGTGAGCTGAACAGTTTCCCTCACAAAACCCTCAGAGGCAAATGCAAACTTTATTTATTTATTGCAACAGTGTTAATAATAACATCAAGTTTGCATTTATTATCGACGCAAATTCAGTATTTCAACGAGCTCACTTGTTTTCTGGGAATGATGCGTTAGATTGTGATTAGAGATGGGCAGAGCTATTCAGAAGACCAGTTCAATATATGCAAATCAGCTGATTTGCACCTGTGAATTCCTAGCTTGGGAATTCAAGCCATTACTCATCAGGAGGTAGAAAGAATACCCCTAGTAATGAACTCATCAGTCATCACTGCAGGGACACGCAAGACCTTTCCATTTATTTCTTCAGATACGTCTGCTTTCCCAAACATTGGCACACTGATCTGTGAAAGTGGATATGCAAAGAGCTAAGGCAGGGTGTGCGGTTATCACATTAATGCAACATTCCCAAATCATTAATGTGTGCTGCAGTTGATTCCCGCATATGCAGTAGGCTTAATTGAGCATAATTCCCAATTCAAAAGTCTTCGCAGACCTGGTTTTGCTGAGCATCACTGTCTATTCAAAAAGACACATCGACTGCTGATCTGAATCAATCTCTCCCCACCCTTTGTCTTGTGCAAAACACAGGTGTACCTGGCTGACATTTTTGTCGTCCTTGCACAGTTCTCCAGAACTGAAAGTTATAGACCTTGTTCAGGACACTTAGGCGGATACGACTTGTGACAGTAGCAACAGACCAGTTTGTTTTTTATCCAGGCCTGTTTAAAATGTATATGCTTGAGGAATTTGCTATTGGCCTGCTCCACAGCTTCTGAGTCAATGCAGGGATCAGAATAGAGATATCCTTCAGATGCTGCACTTCTCCAAATCTTGTGTTGCAACTCAAAACGATGTGCCAGAATGCATCTAAACGTGCATATTTTAGGATAAAGTGCATTCAAGAATGTGTACTTTCCAATGCATATATAATCATCAAATAATAATAATAATAATAGTTGTTGTTGTTCAGTCGTTCAGTCGTGTCCAACTCTTCGTGACCTCATGGACCAGAGCACGCCAGGAACGCCTATCCTTCACTGCCTCTCGCAGTTTGGCCAAACTCATGTTAGTAGCTTCGAGAACACTGTCCAACCATATCATCCTCTGTCGTCCCCTTCTCCTTGTGCCCTCTATCTTTCCCAACATCAGGGTCTTTTCCAGGGAGTCTTCCCTTCTCATGAGGTGGCCAAAGTACTGGAGCCTCAACTTCAGGATCTGTCCTTCTAGTGAGCACTCAGGGCTGATTTCTTTAAGAATGGATAGGTTTGATCTTCTTGCAGTCAATAATAATAATAATAATAATAATAATAATAATAATAATAATAATAATTTATTTATATCCCACCCATCTGGCTGGGTTTCCCCAGCCACTCTGGGCTGCTTCTAACAGAACAATAAAATGCAATAATCTATTAAACATTAAAAGCCTCCCTAAACAGGTCTGCCTTCAGATGCAGAAGTGGGACACAGAGAACTTACAATTGAATACTTACACAGTGGACATGGACCAGAAACTGTCTGATCCATTCATATCTGGCTTCAAATTTCATGTAAAGTGAGCAATGGCAGTGGGATTGTTGAGCAGAATGAGTGTAGGGGAGAGAAAGAAAGAAAAAAAAAACCTCCTTCTGGAAGTCCCCCCCCCAGTCAAATGCACAAAATTGCCCCCCAGCTGGACTCGTCTTGTTGCAGTGAGCTTACGAAATATGCAGGTGGATAAAGGTCAACTCTGTCACATCTAGAGATGGATGAATCCGTCAGTTTCAAGGGGGTGTGGGATGGTAGAGCTGAACAGCCGTTTCATCATCATCATCATCATCATCATCATCATTTATTAGTTATACCCCACCCATCTAGTTGGCCCTCCCCAGCCGCTTTGGGCGGCTTCCAAAAGGATATTAAAAAATACAATAAAAGATTGAACATTAAAAACTTCCCTAAACAGGGCTGCCTTCAGATGTCTTCTAAAAGTCAGATAATTGTTTATTTCCTTGACATCTGATGGGAGGGTGTTTCACAGGTCGGGGGCCACTACTGAGAAGGCCCTCTACCTGGTTCCCTGTAACCTTGGTTCTCATAGTGAAGGAACCACCAAAAGCTCCTCGGAGGAGGACCTCAGTGTCCGGGCTGAACGATGAGGGTGAAGATGCTCCTTCAGATAGTGTCTGTCTTCTCCTGAGGCCCTACTGTGCCCTGTGAGAGGAGGAAGATGCATGAGAACCCATGTGGAGGAAATGCTCCCTCTGGACATGACAGCTGCACCAACCCACAATCCAGCTCTCCCATCCCTACTCACGTTCCAGTTTTACTGTTGAAGTTGGCCATTACATCCAACTATATGCTTTGGGGTGTGCACAGCCCCTCAGTTCATCCCAGGGATCTGATTTGTGACCCCTGGATCAGGTTGATCCACCCTGTGATGCCATAGGGACCTAGCAGAGATGGGGGTTGCACTGTGGTCTAAACCACCGAGCCTCTTCAGTTTGCCAATCCTAAGATCGACAGTTCGAGTCCATGTGATGGGGTGAGCTCCCATTGCTCTGCCCCAGCTCCTGCCAACCTAGCAGTTTGAAAGCACGCCAGTGCAAGTAAATAAATAGGTACCACTGCGGCGGGAAGATAAACGGCATTTCCATGTGCTCTGGCAATCGTCACGGTGTCCCATGCAGCAGAAGTGGTTTAGTCATGCAGGCCACATGACACGGAAAGCTGTCTGCAGACAAATGTCGGCTCCCTCAACCTGAAAGCGGAGATGGGTGTTTCACCCAATAGTCAAATTTTACTGGACTTTACCCCCCAGATGTAATTTACCACCTTTTTTACTACCTGCCCTGGGGACCACCTACCCCACCCTGAATTTGTTCCCAAAATTCTTGAGAGAGCAGGGCTAAAGGGTTTTTCTGCACCTTGTTTTCACATAAGTTTAAAATGGGGTTTAAATATACAGTTAGGAGGGTACCAAACAGGGTGAGAGCCTTCTGTTTACCAGCTGGTTAGTTGGAGGGTCTGATCCTGTAGGGTGCTGCTCCTTCAAAAGCAGTTTCCCTTCATGCAAGGGAGACGAGTCACTCATAAAGGGCCACTACCCTGCAGGATTGGGTCGTCCTAGAATAAGTTGGTAAGAACAGGAAGATTCAATTTTGTGTGGTGCCGCTTCACACAAGCAGCTTTCTTGCAGCTTGTGCGAAGCAGCATTAAGTGTCATGGATGCTTGAGTTGAGATTCCTGCATTGCAGGGGGTTGGACTAGATGACCCTTGGGGTCCCTTCCAACCCTACAGTTCTATGATTCTATAAAGCAGCACCTTACAGTACTGGTGGCTCCACTCAACCGCTCTTGATCAGAGACATGGGTCTTGAGGGGCAGGAAGGAGAACGGTGGGGTGGTGCCTACCTTCTCCTGGGAAGATACAGCCATGGTTCAGGAAGCTCTCTGCCTTTTTGAGAGGTTCTCTCACCCTGCCTCTTCTTCCTGCCTGATGTCCCACCCTCTGACAATCATGGATCCCTCTAGGCCATACAACACGACTCACATCCAACTGTGGCACCAGCCTTTTCCGACACCAAAGTCCCTCCAAAAATGCCCATTTTTTCCCCTTGAGACTTAGCCACATCTGGTGCACAGCCCTATCAAAAGAGACCTGGGTCCAAACTAATAGATCTGTCTCTGGTACATGTATTTTGTGGCATTTCCGTAACAATAACAAATGTGCAATTTTCACTGCAGGAACGGGAAATATGGATATTTGTGGCATCCTTACTTTGCTGTCATCCTTGCCCAGTAGGAGGGCTATCCTTAAGATAATTGAGCTTGAACTTGCCGCAAAATTGGCAACGTGTCTAATTAAACCAGGTGCAACAAAGTGTCTTTGTGGTTTGAAATACACAAGACTCTGTCAGTTTCATTTAAAAATATTATTTCTCTCCCCTCTGCACATTCTTTTCATTCCTCCCCTCTTTTGCATCTGTTCATCTTGACGCATTTCAAAGTTTTGTGTGTTTATTAGCATTCAGAACCCTATAACCAAATTAAAATCAAGCATGTGCCAGCACTCCCCACCCCCTCCTATTATAGATTTGAGCAGAAATTAAACTAATTGACATTTTAATAATATTCCACTGTTTGTTCCTGTGGAGTTGGAACTGTACTAGAGAACCCATTATATGAAGATGTACTGAATGCCATCTGGTACCCGAGCATTTCTGATTATAAATAAGTCATTTCACTTTGTTATCTATTTGGGCATTGTATGTGTGTGTTTATTGATATGATAAATTCTGGGGAATAATGGAGGAAAGTATGCTGTGGTTTTACATGCAGGGGGGAGTGTGTGTGTGTGTGTGTGTGTGTGTTTGCACACAGAGCAAATCAAGCTGAGCATCTAGACAGGAAAAAAAAATCATCCGTGCTCATTCCCTTGAACTGGAAGATAAATGTTGAGTTGACCTTTCTTGCAAATATTTTCATTTCATTTTCCAGCGATAGTCGAGTACTTGAAATGGATATGGGTGGGTGAAGTTGTTCCAGACTGGACCACTTCAGACTTCAAATGGGGAGACACTGTTTTAAGTGTTTCTCCCTCCATATAAAACAACAACAACAACAACAACAACAACAGTTGGTCGTAGGGACACTGCGTAGAAAGTTATACTTATTTATTTAATGCATTTAGACCATGTCCTTCTCCCAAGTTGGGATTCAAGTTTGCTTACAACATTATAAGATACAAAAGTAGCTAAAATGCATCGTAACACATTTAGAACTGGCAATTTAAATACAGTTTGCTGGTGGAAAGATAACAAGGAGGGAGCCAGTCCAATCTCTTTGTGGAGGGAACCCCACAATGATGGAGTAGCCACAGAAAAGGCATTCTCTCTTCGATCACCACCAACTGTGCTTCTGATGATGATGGGACCAAATAAGGTGCTCACCTGAGGATCTCCTCCCCCCCCCCAGGCAGGTTTGTATAGGGCAGTGGTTCTCAAACTTGTTTCTGTGGGCCACACTTCAGAATAAAAATTTGCTCGCACCACACCAATTTTCTTAACTGATAAGAAATACTTTGGAAAACAAAAAAAAGGAACAATGCCTAGCACTGCTTGGTTTATAAAACAGAACACAACTACTTTGTCATATGACCACGGGACACCCAAAAAGTACAAAACGATGCCACTACACAAGAACAAGAATATTCCAAAAATATAATTATAGACAGGTCTTCTCCAGCACTGGGTTAGAACGGCGATTAGGGATCATAACTAGGATTATCCCTGGTATCATTTGATGCCCTTGCTCTCATTCTGAAAAGCTATCTATCCATATTCTGCAAATAATGATGATGATAGTAATAGTAATAGTAATAGTAATAATAATAATAATAATAATAATAATAATAATAGACATTATACTATATTATACTACTCTGAAATGCTCAAATGTTTATTTGATTGTCCTTGAATCTGCCTGGCACACTTGCCATCCTCTCCTGCCACACCAGTGTGGCAAGCCACACCCTTTGAGAACCACTGGTATAATAATAATAATAATAATAATAATAATAATAATAATAATAATAATAATAATATATTTATACCCCGCTCATCTGGCTGGGTCTCCCCGGCCACTCTGGGCGGCTTCAGGCTTCAGGTATAGCTTTGGTCCAAGCCATATAGGGCTTTATAGGTCATAACCAGCACTTTGAATTCTGCCCTGAAACAGAAGTTATTTTAACAAGGAAGTAACATGTTCCCTTTAACCAGCCCCAGTCAGCAGTCTGCCTGCAGCCTTCTGGGCCCGACGAAGCTTCTGAACACTTTTCAAAGGCAGCCCCATGTAGAGCTTTGATATCCCCCTCTGCCTGATGGACTACTATACATTTTGCAAAAAAGCGTTTAAGGTTTCTGGTGTGCATGCGTGTTTCTCATGGTGAAGCATCTGAAGTGTTGCACTCCAGAATCCCAGCCTCTCGGCGTACCTCCTTATTCTGTATAATGACTTGCATGGCCATTTCCTGACTCTCATCTCCTGCTCTCTTTTCCTCTCTTTCTTTAGAAATAAAGCCCTGTCTTATTGCATGTTGATCTCTGCTTTGTCAAATCACATTTATTTGTTTGGTTTGCTTGCTTGCATATACATATTTCAATAAAGATTCAGAGCATTGCTTAGTTCTGTTTTGGGGCGGGGGAGGGAAGGAGAGAGGATGGAAAAATTTGGAGTGGGGAGTAAGAAGAACTGTTTGCGGGTTTGAGGAGGAAACACTGCTTGCCACCGAAGGTTGAAATAGAGAGTTGGACACAGGTATCTGGGTTAAGCTATGGGCCACTTTATTTAATTAACAAGATATCTTCAGAGAGAAAGCTGTCAGTGTGGGAACCAATTAAAACTAATAAGGCAAAGCCTGCAATTTATTCAGGGAAGGAGTCCCATAATGGGATTGAGGCTAAGCCTTCCGGCCTACCCCCTGTGGTGGCAGGTGTCACTCGAATCTGGTGGGGCGGAATGCAGGGAGGACCAGCTGTAGGTGGTGCCAGAGCCAGTGACAGGCAGAGATGACCATTTCTAGTGTTGTACCCATCCCCATTCTCCTCCCAGCCAAGTTCTACAAGGGCAGGATGCTGAAAATGCCACACCTTGAACAGGATGCAAGTAGGAAGATACGTAGGCAGGTGAGGGCTGGGTTAGAGCAGTAAATGTCATGAACAGGCTGGATGCAAAGTTGGAGGCAGCAGCTGGCGAACCCCCAAGTGGACCCCCAAATGAAGAAAGCTCAGAGCCCAGGGACAATGATGAGATCCAGAGGGAGAAGATGGAACAGACTGGGAGGAGGAGGTGTTGGAAGCTGAAGAGGTAACAGGGTTTAGTGAGCAGGAAGAGTCTGTGGCAGAGAGCAGTCCAGAACTTGGGGCAGAATCGGAGGCTGGAGCAGAGGGGAGAGGGGCAAGAGGCAGAGATGAGGTGGGCTGCTGAAGAAGCCATGGGGTGTCCCTCTTCTGCTGTGTCCAACTCCCCTTCATCCTGGTTTCCCAGAACCAAAGAGGTATGGAGAAGGTGGAGCAGAGACAGACAAGGTGTCAGAGATTCAGATTGTTTGGGAAGGACCTTGTGGGGAAAGGAGACTTAGATGTGGGAAGGTGGAGACCTTCAATCCCTGCAACTGCCTCATTGGGGCAAGAACTGTTGGGGATGGTTGCTCTGCTCAGTAGGCCTGAGCTGTTTTGTTCCTTTGAATAAAGAATTAACTTCACTGACACCTTGCAAGTTCTTGCTTACATGCTCCTGACAGTAGGGAACTGCCTCACTTTCCCTAATGGAGTCTCCTCCAATGTCTATGCTCCTTCCAAGCAACACCTTAAAAGTGAATGGAGAGGTCTTCATGCTGGGGCAACCTCCTGAAAGGTTCTCTGCTCAGTTCATCTCCTCCCACCCCATGAATTCATCTTCATTCGCCATTTGGGCCTGTCAATCTACGACCAATTATGACAGCATTGCAGGACTCACAATAGTAGATCTGCCTTTAAGTGAACTGAATCCGGAGTCAAATGTGATTTGGGCCACCTCCTCTTCTCTCACCTTCTATCCGCCTCCCTCTCCTTCTTTTCTATTCATTTCTCCCTCCTTTCCACCTGCATGAAATTAGGCCAAGGCCCAAATGAAATTAAGCCAAGGCCCACACACCTCTCAAGGGTTGCCCACTCCTGACTTAACACGCTTCTGGTGAATGGTGAAAGGCAAAGTCAAACGATGTGACTTTGCATCAAGACCACATTAAAAGTTTGAGGAAGCTTTTTCTGTGGTGGAGACAGAAAGCAGGCGAGAAGGAGAAAGGAAAAGGATGGAAATACCTTTGAATATTTCTCATTATTTCTTTTCAATCCACTGCATGCCCAACACCAATGCCAGCAATTTCTCTTACGTTCAAAGCTAATTGGCATGGTGTCCCTAGACATCTTATAGTCAGGCTTCTACGGTCTATTGGCAGACCTCATGTATAAATATTCCCCTTCTCTCTTTCTAAAAAGAAAAAAGGAAAGGAAAGGAAAGAAAGAAAAAAGCCCGAAGCAGAATTTCTAAGTCACGTGTCATAAACATGACCACAGGGCATTTCTTGTTAGACCTTGGCTGTCTTCCATGGCACTTCCTTGGAATAATTTACATGGCTGTGGGGTGGTGGAAGATGGATGCAGGAAAGGCTTATTCTCTAAGGATGGGACAGGGCTGTTTGCAGATAAGCTACAAACCTGAGATGCATCTCTCAATGGGAATATTTATACAGTTGCACCTCGGGTTACAGACGCTTCAGGGACGTGGGTGGCGCTGTGGTCTAAACCACAGAGCCTAGGGCTTGCCGATCAGAAGGTCGGCGGTTCGAATCCCCGCAACAGGGTGAGCTCCCGTTCCTCGGTCCCTGCTCCTGCCAACCTAGCAGTTTGAATGCATGTCAAAGTGAAAGTAGATAAATAGGTACCGCTCCAGAGGGAAGGTAAATGGCCTTTCCGTGCACTGCTCTGGTTCGCCAGAAGCGGCTTAGTCATGCTGGCCACATGACCTGGAAGCTGCATGCCGGCTCCCTTGACCAATAAAGCAAGATGAGCACCACAACTCCAGAGTCGTCTGTGACTGGACTTAATGGTCAGGGGTCCCTTTACCTTTACATTTACCTCGGGTTACAGTCACTTCAGGTTACAGACTCCACTAACCCAGAAATAGTACCTTGGGTTAAGAACTTTGCTTCAGGATGAGAACAGAAATTGTGCGGTGGTGGTGTGGTGGCAGCGGGAGGCCCCATTAGCTAAAGTGGTACCTCCGGTTAAGAACAGTTTCAGGTTAAGAACAGCCCTCCAGAACAAATTAAGTTCTTAACCAGAGGTATCACTGTACATAGTGGAGCAAGTGATGTGTTGGACCAATGATAAACATTTGAGGCAATATTTTTAAGAGAACTTAGAGGTTGCTTCTGGAACAATGGATTCAAACTACAAGAAAGAAGATTCCACCTAAACATTAGGAAGAACTTCCTGACAGTGAGAGCTGTTCGGCAGTGGAATTTGCTACCAAGGAGTGTGGTGGAGTCTCCTTCTTTGGAGGTCTTTAAGCAGAGGCTTGACAGCCATCTGTCAGGAATGCTTTGATGGTGTTTCCTGCTTGGCAGGTGGTTGGACTGGATGGCTCTTGTGGTCTCTTCCAACTCTAGGATTCTATGATTCTATGACACTAGAAACATGGCACAAAAGGAAGTCTGGATGAGCCCTGAAAGGTCCAAAACATTGCAACCTTTCCTCATAGGTGAGTTGCTGCCTTTCTTGTGTTTTAACACTGCCCTGGCATGCCTTCCCTGGGCCTAAACCACATGCTTCATATCCTCATGCAGTTCACTGCTTCTTTGAAAAGTAAAGGAAATCACAGCAAGCACAAATAGGCTGAGTCTGAGGTTTTACAGTGTGGGGGGTTCTGCGCGAAACCAAAGCAGCTCTCTACAGTGTGCATCTTCACCTCCTTCATCTTATTTAATTCAGATTAACTATGCCCCTAATGAAATGGACTCATTAAGTCTTCCCTTCCCTTCCTTCAACTGCTCTCCCCCCCCCCCCGTAAGAAGAAGCCAGCTCTCCTCTCCCAACCTCCTCCTGCCTTTCCCCAGTTGGCTTTCTCAACTGACATTAAGTATGAGTGGCTTAGTTTTGTATCTTTACTGACAAATCTATATTAATAACAACATCAATAAAGTATTAAACCTGAACTATGGGAATAATTTGTGATCACACTGAAATTAATAACAGAGCATATCACGTAGGGTACAGTGCTGAACGGAGCCTGGCTATTAGGGTTGGTTATTATTACCATATTATGGTCATTTAAGTCGGCTGTAATTCTGGGAATTTAAAGGTCACTGTGATTTATTCTGTTTACTTTGTCATGTGTTTAGAAAACTAATTAAAGCACAAACTATGTGGCTATATCATTCGTAACAGCAAGTGCATCAGGGAGCCGAGCTTGGGGAAGGATAACAGTGCAACACATTCTGAAATTGAGCCAAATAAGGAATGTTGTGTAAATTTCACCATATGTGCGAGTTGATCAATCATGTGATATATATATATATATATATATATATATATATATATATATATATATATATATATATATATGCGCCTCACCTCCTGCCCTCTCTTACATCAACAATTAGGCAACATTCATTTCAAATTTTGGGCTGCAATGCACAGGATTATTAGTCGGAAGTATACCCAGGTTCCATGATCACTGCAGATGGTGACAGCAGTCACGAAATTAGAAGATAGAAGACGCCTGCTTCTTGGGAGAAAAGCAATGACAAATCTAGACAGCATCTTAAAAAGCAAAGACATCACCTTGCCAACAAAGGTCCATATAGTTAAAGCTATGGTTTTCCCAGTAGTAATGTACGGAAGTGAGAGCTGGACCATAAAGAAGGCTGATCGCCGAAGAATTGATGCTTTTGAATTATGGTGCTGGAGGAGACTCTTGAGAGTCCCATGGATTGCAAGAAGATCAAACCTATCCATTCTCAAGGAAATCGGCCCTGAGTGCTCACTAGAAGGACAGATCCTGAAGTTGAGGCTCCAGTACTTTGGCCACCTCATGAGAAGAGAAGACTCCCTGGAAAAGACCCTGATGTTGGGAAAGATGGAGGGCACAAGGAGAAGGGGACGACAGAGGACGAGATGGTTGGACAGTGTTCTCGAAGCTACTAACATGAGTTTGGCCAAACTGCGAGAGGCAGTGAAGGATAGGCGTGCCTGGCGTGCTCTGGTCCATGGGGTCACGAAGAGTCGGACACGACTGAATGACTGAACAACAACAACATACCCAGGAGTGTTTAAATAATTATAACCAATGTTATGTAGCCTGTTGCAATGCTGAATTTCTACCCTCACTTTATTTCACCCTCACTGTCCTCAGCTGTATTTAGCCCTCACTTCCTTTAATTGGATGTGACACCCCATGCAAATTTTGCCACCGATTTCATCATGATAAGATTTTGTTGCCATGCTGGCCTTCTCACCTTCATTTTCTTGCACCTTCGTTGTCCTCCATCATGCTTGCCTTCACTTTGTTTAATTAGCCGTGATACCCCGTGCAATTCTTTTTTTTTTTTTTACCAATGACGTCATCATGGGGAAAAGAAAAAGCCACGAGTATATTATGGACGCCTGCAGATAAAAAATAAAAATAATATAAATCATTTGGGCCACTACTTCCAATGGAATAAAATGGAAACTTGGGCAAGTGAGGTTGAGGACAGTGAGGGCAAAGGAGCAAGAAGAAGAGGAGGAAGAAATAATGTCCTGCAGCCTTGATTTGTAGGCAAAGGGACACCTTGAATCTTGCACCAGGTTGCGATAGAAGAGACACTTCAGTTAAACACAAACACACACGCACAGGTTTTGTAAGAGATGCAGGCAGGGAGAAGATCACACTGAATATAGAAGTTCATGAACTGTAATAGCCCACAGATCTTTCCTAGAGAGAAACGGGATGAGGAATGCCACAATGACCAGCTTGTGTGAAGGAATTGGGAAGGCGAGAGAGGAGTAGGGGGTTGATTGCCTTCATGAGACTAATCCTGCTGAAAATCCACTCTCCACGAACCCAAAAGCTTTGTCAACGGAAGCTGCCAAGGTCAATGAGAATCTCTCCAAGCTTACAGTATTGGTTGGGTGTCTGCGTGTGGCATGTGGTGGGGAGAGGTTGTTTTTTTTTTTTATTAAGCGAACAGAATAAAATGGTGTTTAATTATCAGCATTTGAGCAACGAGCGGTTTGGGAAAATGGCAAGAACCCCACTGAGCTGCCACCGGCATATGCGCAGGATGGTGTGTGCTCAGCAGAAACATGGGCAGGGAAGGACCTCTCACTGTTCACGAAATGAATTTCTTCTCCTGCCTCTCGACGCTGATTGAATGTGAAGGCTGTTGTTGGAAGCCTTAGGCTGTCTCAAGAAATCCAACCTCCCCATGTTAGATCCCAGATAAGCATAACTCTCGCTTCAAGTAAAAGGAGGAGGCGGGTGGGTGGGGGGAGAGCTGGGGGTGGTGGATGTTTCTGCAAAAGAGGAAGGAGGAATTAACCTTTCGAGCACCACAAGGAAACAGGATCCTTTCAAGCTTCGGCTCAATGGTCTATGCTTGTTTACATAAAAATGTTATCTCAAGATAGCAGACCCTGAACTCAGTTGCAGTCTCAGCTTTGTTCCTGCATCCTGAAGCTGTGGGGATTTCAAAAGCCCCGGAGATCTTCTCAGAAAGAATTGAGGGCTCCTAGCTTGCCTGACTGTTCATCCTCAAGTTTTGCACCCCAAGGAAATAAGGCCACTGCTGTCGCAGGATTCACATTGGAATGACATTCCAGCTCCCCCCTCCCCTCATGCCTGAAGTTGCTGATGGGAGAAGTTGCTGATGGCCTTCAGGACTTCCCCCTTCACTGCTAATTAATCCAGCAGGATCTGGAAGATGAAGAGGACCTAAAAAGGGACGCTAATGCAAATATATCCACTTGTACCCTAGGGCAATACAAAAGTCATATTGCTCTTTGAGGAGAAATGGCCAGTCTTCTGTTCAGCTGAATTCCTTGTTCCGATGACAAGGAGAACTATCAACAGCAGAAGAAAGCACAGCTAGAATCTGGGTAAATCATAGAATCATGGAACTTTAGAGTTGGAAAGGGTCCCAAGGGTCATCCAGCCCAACCCACTGCAATGCAGGAATCACAGCAAAATAATGTCTGACAGATGGCCATCCAACCTGTGCTTTAAAATCTCCAATGAAGAAGGTTTTGCAATGAAGGAGGAGCCCATCACCTCCCAAGGGAGACTTCTGAGGTAATCTGTTCAACTGTCAAACAGCTTTTACTGTCAGAACGTTCTTCCTAATATTTAGTCAGAATTTCCATTCTTGTAATTTGAATCCATTGGTTTATGGTCTACCCCCTGGAGCAGCAGAAACCAAGGTTGCTCCATCTGCCTTTGAGATACTTGAAGATGTCTCTCATATTACCTCTCATCCTTCACTTCTCCAATCTAAACACACCCAACTCCTTCAGCCATTCCTCATAAGGCATGCTTTCCAGACCTTTTACCATACATTTGTTACCCTCCTCTGCCCATGTTCCAACTTGTCAATATCTATCTTAAACTGTTCCGCCCCAAAGTAGACACAGGAATCCAGGTGGAGACCGACCAAGGCAGGATAGTGTGGTGATACATGCACTATGACCTAGCTACAGACTTTGGCCACCTCATGAGAAGGGAAGACTCCCTTGAAAAGACCCTGATGCTGGGAAAGATTGAGGGCACAAGGAGAAGGGGATGACAGGATGAGATGGTTGGACAGTGTTCTTGAAGCTACCAATGTGAGTCTGACCAAACTGCTGGAGGCAGTGGAATACTGGAGTGCCTGGCGTGCTCTGGTCCATGGGGTCACAAAGAGTTGGACATGACTAAACGACTAAACAAAAACATTCTTCAACATGTCATGCCCAGCACACCCACAAAGAAGACTCAGAACACCAGATAGGTGGGAAATGTTATGCCTATTCAAAATACAGTGACATGGAGAACCTTCAAGCAATGAAGAAACATAAATAGCTGGATCAAAATATAGACTTAGCAGGGAAGTTCCCTAAGGTGGTAGGGATCAACTTCCTCCTTGCACCTGGGCATGTCTACATGTTCATCTTGTGGCCCCACAGCAAAGGATGGGAAGGAGTACTTAATCGTTGCTACAAAACACCTTGGATATGAGAAGCTTTGTAACCCATCCTGGGACTTTAAGGTGAATGATGGGTAATAAATGATGGGGATGGTGGTGATTTATTATATTTATTAAATCTGTATACTGCCCTATACCCATAGGTCTCAGGGCATTTCTCAACAGAAACCGACAGCATTCGAAGCACAAAATGCATAACAAAAAATAATCAAAGCAAAAAAAATACGTAATAAAAATAATCAAAACATAATACAAATTATCAAAACAATACTATTGTATATGCACCAATAAGCCGTCCACTCCCCAACAAAAGCCCCATAACAATTCTCCAGCCCACAAATACAAAAATTGAAATTGACATATAACATTTAACAACAACTAAAAACAACCCCACCCTCCAAATAAAACAGCACCCACCCAAGTTAAAACTGCATCCCCCATTAAAGCAGTAATTTTAACACAAGGGGGCTGGCCCGCGCCCTCGTTTTGCTCCTGAAGTGCCGCCACCTAAGGGACAAGCTCTTTTGGTGTCTCTCCTTCAGGGAGGTCCTACCCCCAGGGCAGGCAGGCTTTATAGTAGAGCTGCCACCAGTCCAGAATTTCCTGGACATAGCCAGGAATTGTCTGTCGAAAATTTCATCTGGGTGGAATTTTCAGAAGATTTCTGGGAAAACTCAGGAATATGGCAGCCCATATTGGACGTGTGGCTATATTGGTGATTTTCCTTTAAAAAAAAAAGTATAAACTTCATTTTGGGGGGAGATTTTCAAAAAACAAAAACATCACAACAACTTTGACAAAAAAAGCTCAACAACGTTTGTGTCCAGATTTTCACTTTTTGAATTCTTACTTTATAGAGCTGCCCCAGCCACTTGTGTACACCTAGCTGAGGCAGCAGGTGTTGCTCATTGCTGCCTGCCTGCCCACGGTCCTGGTGCTTGCAGGACTCTCTGCAGTCCTCTTGAGTGGGGGGTGCTGGCCACCCTCCAGGAACAGCTACAAATAGTCTTCTCAGTAGGGGAGATGGCCGTCCCCAGATAGCTACCATGTTGCACATGTCAAGCTGGAGGTGTTAGTTGGCTGCCATGACAAATAGCCATCTTAACTTCCATGAATTTGTGTAGGCCCCTTTTTAACCCATCCATATTTAGAGGTGGGCACCATGGACAGTGTTCTTGAAGCTACTAACATGAGTTTGGCCAAACTGCGAGAGGCAGTGAAGGATAGGGGTGCCTGGCGTGCTCTGGTCCATGGGGTCACGAAGAGTCAGACACGATTGAACGACTGAACAACAACAACCATGCTATATCTCACAGAGGAGGTGGCCTGTTTGGGTGAACCACTGTGCCTATACTTAAACTTGAATTCAGGATTCTAATCACCAAGATGGAAGACAAATCTCTCTCCAGTGTGGAGAGCCAGTGTGGTGTAGTGGTTAAGAGTGGTAGACTCATAATCTGGTGAACCGGGTTCCTGTCTCTGCTCCTTCACATGCAGCTGCTGGGTGACCTTGGGCTAGTCACACTTCTTTGAGGTCTCTCAGCCCCACTCACCTCACAGAGTGTTTGTTGTGGGGGAGGAAGGAAAAGGAGAATGTTAGCCGCTTTGAGACTCCTTCGGGTACTGATAAAGCGGGATATCAGATCCAAACTATTCTCCTCCTCCTCCTCCCCTGTTTCCCTATTTCATTTTTATTTCCAGAAGTGTGTTTGCTTTCCGCCTTGCTGGAGTTTGAAGTGGAGTGTGTTTGTAATGGGTTTGTTTGCTCTAACTTAAAGTAGGATTTGCCACAATGAAGATGTGCAGAATGCACCAAGTTTTCCATCATTGCAGAGGCAGCCGTCCTTCTGTGGAATTGCTCTTTAAGCTTTTCTCAAAGCCGGAAACTGTACGTGCTTATTGAGTTCAGTTATAAAACTCACCCCATTCCAATGGCTTTGGGTTCATATGATGGGGAGATGGGAAGAAGAATGTCATCACCATGAACATTCCTTCATATTTCACAATTCATTCCCCTAGCATCCTACACAATCCATGCCCTGTAATTCAAGCATCCCATCTCACCAGCGCAATGATTTCCAGTTGTGCAACAGGACTTTCATCCTCTCTTCCTTTTGCTTCTGCCCCCTCCCCCACTATCCTCAGATCTGCTTGAGAGGTTTGGGGGAACCCCTATAACAGATTTAGATAGCCCCCAGTTGGATGAAAGTGGATAATGTTTTCATGTGCATGCAGAAACCCTCAGATGGATGGAATGAGGGACTTTGCACTAAGCTGGATTCTAGCCTGCTCTGTCCATCCCAGAGTTTAGCTACAATCTTAGGTTTGTGAAAATGGGTAAATATGACTCAAACTGCATATGATGCATACAAAGATTAAAAAAAATCTTCCCAAAATGTATAATTTACTGTTGGAATGGCATACAAAGGATGAACAAGTGAAATCTGTAATGATAGACTGGGCAAAGGATGTGGGGCACAATATTATTATGTTAAAAGATTGGGAGAAATTGTGGAAAAATGAATTAAGTTTACTGCGTGTACTGTTTTGAGAGAAAATATAATGAAGATGATGTATAGATGGTGTTTAACTCCTGTAAAACTTGCAAAAATGTATTGTATCTGATAACAAATGCTGGAAATGTAAAGAAAAAGAAGGGACCTTTTACCACAGGTGGTGGACGTGCCCCAGGATAGAGGACTTCTGGGAAAAGATTTATAATGAGATGAAAAAAGTGCTGAAAGACACTTTTATTAAGAAACCAGAAGCCTTTTTACTGGGAATAGTAGGAGAAGAAATACTCAAAAGAGACTTAACATTCTTTTTGTATGTCACAACTGCTGCAAGGCTACTATTTGCTAAGAACTGGAAAAGCCAAGAAATACCAACAATAGACAAATGGCAAAGCTTGTTCTCCTTCATGGAGAGCACGTGTTGCAGTGGGGGCTAACAAGTCACCCGTCCGCTGCTGCTGGGCGGGTTAGTTTGGATGGCCTCAACTATGATTGGGCTCTGGGTATCGTTGGGGAGATTCATATGTTGCAATTTGTTGATGGACAGCCCAAAGCCTATAAATTACCCTGCACACAGTGTGGCTTCGTGCATCAGATCACCCTCCCTCCCTCCCTGTTATTAGGCCTCTGCATTAACCTTGCTATGCCTGTCACGGGGTCGTCTGCTTTTGGGGCAGGGGCCTGGTAGGAATTTTTCCATTTGGCTAATTCCATCTGGTTTTCGCCTACTGCGTAGCAATTAGTCACAACTTGTAAGGTTGGTGGTTAGGCATTGGTTATAAATTGGTTGGAGGAGAGGCAGAGTTGGCTGTGGTTGCCCTTCCTATGCTGCGAAGGGGCAGAGTTGGCTGTGGTTGCCCCTTCAATACTGCTGCTGCAAGGGGAATTCCGTTAAAGGAATCCAGGGGCTTGTCATGCTTGTCCGTATCCCCCGTTTGGGGGCCAGGGCCCACGCAAGAGCCCCTGGGAGCATTAGGGGAGAATGGGCACACATTCTCTCCCCAAAGTGTTTTCCCCTATAATGACTCCACAGGCGGGTGGATGTCAGTTCTGTCCCCAGAGGGACAGATAGTCTTAAACAATGCCTAAGCAACCACTCACTTATTTTGTATTCAATGAAGTTGTGGGCAAAATAATGCCAAAAACTTTAAACTTACATTCTGGTGTGAAGAGGGGTGGTTTGGGGACCTCGACACACAAATGAAGATGATGGACTTTATGGAACTTTCCAAACTGACTGGAAGACTCCACGATCAGGGAGAAGAGACGGTTGAGGAGGGCGAAGAAATTTAAAATTTATTTGAATAAGTATTATTATATTTAGTGTTGCCTTAGGAAGTAGTTATAGGTTTTTGCTATATTCTTTTGAAATACCGGTAGGTTAATTATAGGTTTAAGATGTATAAGTGTTAAGTTATTGGTTTACAGAAACTGCTAAAGATAGTTAAGGAAATGGAACTCAGTGGGGGGGGGGGGCGCGAGGGTAGTCACCCAGAACGTGGTGCAAGTTATATATGTAAGAAGAACCTATGTTCCTTTTCTTCTTTCTTTTCCCCCTTTTATTTCTTTTTTATCTTTTGTATAAAATGTTGCATGATGTTGCTTTTTTATAATCTTACAAAACCAATAATTTTTATTTTTTAAACCAAACAAACTTCATATGATGCAATCAAATGCAACATCAATCTGATGGAGCTGGAATAAACATTACAAGGTTTAGAAGATAGCTATAGTGGAGTTGTGGGGAAATTATCAGCAGTGGATTTGCAAATGAAAACCACATTCTACTCTAGTTTAACAACACACACACACACACACACACAGAGAGAGAGAGAGAGAGAGAGAGAGAGAGAGAGAGAGAGAGAGAGAGAGAGAGAGAGAGAGAGAGAGAGAGACAGTATACTTTATGATGAGATTTGGTAATTGACTGTTGGATTTGGGGTCTTGTTTGTTTGTTTGTTTATAGAAGGGGACTTTGAAGACACAAAGGAAATGAATTTGGCAGTCCACAGTTTGCTACTTTATTTACTTATTTTATATACTGCTTCACATTTCAAAAATAACAACAAAAATATCTAAGCATTTTACAAATCCCAGCCAAACTGAATCACTATAGGAGATACATTATACATTCCTTGTGCAAATCTGTAAATTTTGTAAGATTTGAATATTAAAAGTCACGTCAGCATGTGGGAGAACGTTCAGCTTCATAGTGGAATCTGAAAACATTCCAAATACCGTTTTAAATGTTTATTTCAAGCTGCAGCCCTGAACTCAGATTCTTAGCTGGAACACATAGCATAAAGATGCCAGGTAATGGGGTAAAGTGGTACTTAAAAAACAAAAAAAAAAACATACCTAGCCAAAGGTTTATGTTCTCCAGCATCTTGTTTTACACAGTAGCCTTGAAGAAGGCCACAAGAAGGAATGGAAACTGTCACTGCGTCTTGCTTATATCTCTCTGTCCCCATTAACTGACATTCAGAAGACGACTCCACAATTCTAACTAGCAATCATCCATGAGCCCTTTTGCCTTCAGTGAATTTCAAAGCTATGAGAACTAGTAACCATCACCAGGTCCTGGAGCAGGTAGCTCCATCAAATCACCAGGTATTGGTCCTTAGCTCAGTTGGTTCTGCTGCCAGTTTAAGTAGACCTGTCTTTCCTAACATGGTGCCGTTTCAGTGTATCTGAAGAAGTGTGCATGCACACAAAAAGCTCATACCAAGAACAAACTTAGTTGGTCTCTAAGGTGCTACTGGAATGAATTTTTTATTTTATTTTGTTTTGATGGTGCCTACTAGATCTCTTGGACATTCTTTTTCATTAGTTGTTCTGCCTGGGGCTGATGTGAGTTGTAGTCCAACATCTGGAAGACATCACACTGGTTTTCCATGATGAGCTAGATGATTCAATGGCTCATTTCTATATTCCACTGAGAACAAAGGGGGAATATAAACATGGCAGGGGCTGTTGTTTTGGGTAGGTAGCATCTCTGAGAGGCAAACAGCTGGGCAAAGTGATAGGCATGCAAGATTGAAATAGTGGGATATAGGAGTTTGTTAAATCCACTTTGAGTGTAAGCAAAGAAAGCCATTGTGTGTTCAGTTACAACAAGCAACCTTAAAGAGAGAGAACAGAACAGAACAGCCCTTGGGGACCTTTTTGTTTCCAGAACAGCCCACTATTTTTACTGTCTCTTTTTATTAGCGATAAAGTGCCCGGAAAGTTTTAAAGTAATAGAAACCAGTATAACAGAGCGCAGGAGTTTCTTTCTTTCTTTCTTTCTTTCTTTCTTTCTTTCTTTCTTTCTTTCTTTCTTTCTTTCTTTCTTTCTTTCTTTCTTTCTTTCTTTCTTTCCAGAAATTGTATTGCAAATGCTGGTTTTCCAAGGTGTTAAAAGTCTTGCGAATTTCATGCCCCTGATCTGTGAATATAACCAGACTTCAGTGTTCACATCACTATATGGGTTAGGAGCTCAAATGCAAACTGGATTTGCACCGGATCCACATCCCTTTCCTGTTCCCCACCCTCCATATTGGACTGGCGAATTTTCACACAGCAAAGGGGGAGAGGCAGATAGGTAGTTGGCATGCAGCTCCATGACAGGCATGGGGGAAGTTACAAGACTGGTGACTCGCCTAGAATACTGTGTCCACTTCTGGGCACCACAGTTCAAGAAGGATACTGACAAGCTGGAATGTGTCCAGAGGAGGGCAACCAAAATGGTCAAAGGCCTGGAAACGATGCCTTATGAGGAACGGCTTAGGGAGCTGGGTATGTTTAGCCTGGAGAAGAGAAGGTTAAGGGGTGATATGATAGCCATGTTCAAATATATCAAAGGATGTCATCTAGAGGAGGGAGAAAGGTTGTTTTCTGCTGCTCCAGAGAAGCGGACACGGGGCAATGGATTCAAACTACAAGAAAGAAGATTCCACCTAAACATTAGGAAGAACTTCCTGACAGTAAGAGCTGTTTGACAGTGAAATTTGCTGCCAAGGAGTGTGGTGGGTCTGCTTCTTTGGAGGTCTTTAAGCGTAGGCTTGACAGCCACCTGTCAGGAATGCTTTGATAGTGTTTCCTGCTTGGCAGGGGGTTGGACTGGATGGCCCTTGTGGTCTCTTCCAACTCTATGATTCTATGATTGTATGACTTCTGATATAAATCCTTCCTCTGAGCACTATTAGTGCATCTCCCATTCGTTGCAGTGTGAGGATAGTTGGTTACGGTTTAAGTGTCGAGTGTGCTTTCTCCCCCGGTATCTGGACTAGGTAGCTTTTAGATGGATGTTTCAAGTTCCCCCCATTGCATGTCCCACTGTTGAATCAACAAAGCTGTGGTTCTGTATTCATTCAAGCACTTGTGAGTTTGAATACTTTCTACTGGCATTGGGACCTGCATTTGAATAAGCATCTCTACCCACATTTCTAAGTACAAATCATCTAGAACCAAAGAAGGGCGATGGGCATCATTCCTGCCTTCCAGCGTGGCTTTTAAATACTTGAAGGAGGCAAAGAAGAGAACATGTGCAGGAAGACAAAGACCGCACAGGATAAGCAGCTAGATAACAAGATGTACCCATTATATTTTTCCCTCCGTTTAGGAAAGCTGCTGCCAAGCTTCTAAGAAATGTCAGGTTTAATTGAGCTCTTTAATTTCAAATAGAACAAACTGTTTGCACAGCCTGTGTTTGATTGCCAGGAAAAGTTAAGTCAGGTATATCTGGAGCTGAACTGAATATTCATGCATGGAAAGGTTCTCAATTCGCAGACATGCTCTTGCCATGGAGAAAGTGGGGCCCATCAGGGACGCTAGGGGATGTCCCCAGCACTACTAGAATGACAATATGGCTTCTTCACACCACTTAGAAATGTGAATGCCATAGAAATGCCTTAAATAAAATAATGTAGGTGCATTGATGTCGTTGTGTCTACTCTGAGCAGGATTTGGTTGAATAGCACTCATTGCTGCCATCTGTCAGAGACCTGTGCTACCAGCCATGGCAGGGCTCAGTGGAGGGAGAAGAAGAAGAAGAGAAGAGTTTGGATTTGATATCCTGCTTTTCACAACCCGAAGGAGTCTCAAAGCAGCTAACATTCTCCTTTTCCTTCCTCCCCCACAACAAACACTCTGTGAGGTGAGTGGGGCTGAGAGACCTCAAAGAAGTGTGACTAGCCCAAGGTCACCCAGCAGCTGCATGTGGAGGAGTGGAGACACGAACCCGGTTCCCCAGATTAAGAGTCTACCGCTCTTAACCACTACACCACACTGGCTCTCCACACTGGAGAGAGATTTGTCTTCCATCTTGGCGATTAGAATCCTGAATTCAAGTTTAAGTATAGGCACAGTGGTTCACCCAAACAGGCCGCCTCCTCTGTGAGATATAGCATGGTTGTTGTTGTTCAGTCGTTCAGTCGTGTCCGACTCTTCGTGGCCCCATGGACCAGAGCACACCAGGCACCCCTATCTTTCACTGCCTCTCGCAGTTTGGCCAAACTCATGTTAGTAGCTTCGAGAACACTGTCCATGGTGCCCACCCCCAAATATGGATGGGTTAAAAGGGGGCCTACACAAATTCATGGAACTTAAGATGGCTATTTGTCATGGCAGCCAACTAACACCTCCAGCTTGACATGTGCAACATGTTGAATGTCAACCTGCAGCCCTGCAGTAGCTATCTGGGGACGGCCATCTCCCCCACCGAGAAGAGCATATGCTGACAAGGTCAACTGCATTCTGTACTAACTGCAGCCTCAAGATCAAGTGCAAGATAAATCCCATATAAGGAACATTGCAGTAATATGGTTTTAACGTAACCAATGCATGAACTACTGTGGCCAGGCTTCTTCCCAATCCAGGAATGGCCAGAGCTGTCAAAACAATTGCTGTTCGTCATGCAACAGATAATTGCATTATGGAATCAATTTTCACAAGAAGTGATGATGATGACCATTATCTCAAATAGCCTGCTTCCCCCCCCTCCCTTGGAGGACAGGTCTATGAAGGTGTATTAGATAGATAGATAGATATAAATGTGGATCAGGGATGAATGCAGGTGTAAGTTGAGCCCTTGACCCTATGCCTTTTGGAGAGATGAATTTGCTCATGTATTATACAACCTTCAAGTTTCATGCCAGAGTTTGACCCAGGTGTAATTTGAGATTCCCTTCTCTGTGAAGTAGCTTCTGCTGCAAATCATGCAAGTGCCCCTCCCCACCCACCAAAACTTGCTTCTGGTTTTGGTTGAGTATCACGGGATGTCACAGCAGAAAGAAATGTTAAGCTGAGACTGGGAGAGTATTTGAGGCAGGAACTGAGATTATGCCGAGAGATAAATGAGTAGGAGAGATTTATTGATGAAGCATAGAAAGTGCTGAGTGCGGAAGTTAAGATGGTAGAAAATGAGGTTCGGGGGATTAATTGAGGGAATAGGTTTGTGCGACTGCAAGGAAACAGAAGAAGAAACCTTGTCTAGGACCCTAGAAAGAGAAAGTGAGACTTGTCACATTACTTTCTCCAGCTTTCCTGCATAGCAATGTAGAATGCTGCCCTACACAATGTCACATCATTTGTCCCTCCAGTTGTTGGCATCCGTGTCTCAAGAAACAATGGAGTGCACCTCCAGGGGTGAAACCAAACCAAAGGGACTTCCCTGGGACGCAAGCAGCGTGTATAAAGGAAGGGGGTGAAGGAGTGAAACTGTTGCAGAAGGAACAAGTGGGTGTAAATAGGTCCAGGGATGAACGATAAAGTAGCTTGAGTGTGAGAGGAGAATGAGAGAAGAAATTATAGGAGGTGGATAAAGGATAGTTTGGGAAACATGTGGAGATGCAGGTAAGATGAGAAAATATAAATGGGAAAACCTTATTTACTTAAAGCCTCTTGGATCAACAGTTGTGCCTAAAAGGTAAAGGTAAAAGGTAAAGGATGCCTGAACAGTTAAGTCCAGTCAAAGGCAACTATGGGGTTGTGGCGCCCATCTCGCTTTCAGGCCGAGGGAGCCGGCGTTTGTCCACAGACAGTTTCCTGCATCATGTGGCCAGAAGGACTAAACCGCTACTGGCACACGGAGGATTGTGACGAGTGCCAGAGTGCACAGAAACGCCATTCACCTTCCCATTGCAGCAATACCTATTTATCTACTTGCACTGGCATGCTTTCGAACTGCTAGGTTGGCAGGAGCTGGGACAAAGCAATGGAAGCTCACCCTGTCGCGGGGATTTGAACCGCTGATCTTTTGATCGGCAAGCCCAAGAGGCTCGGTGGTTTAGACCACAGCACCACCCACATCCCTATGGATTCACCCATACAAACCTGCCTGGTCTCTGAGACTTTGGGGGAGGCCTTTCTCTCAGTCCTGCCACCCTCACGGGCACACATAATAAGCCTCCAGAGCAAATATCTATAGTCAGCTTGAGGAAAGCTGAGCAGTGGAACTCCTTGCCACAAAGCAAAAGTTCTGGGAAAGAGTTTAGTGATTCCCACAGATGGATTAGCTGGACCAGTGACTGACAGATAATTGTGCCCAACTGTCTGCACCTGTCACTATTTTGTGACTGATGGATGTCAGTAATTTTCAGCCTTCTCCAGTGGTCCCTGGGCATAGAAGGAGAACCCATGGCATAGGCAGCACTGAGTGGCTCAGGCAAGGGAGACAAACCACACAGTACGAAGATGTGCACTCAACCTCATGCGTGTGTATCTCGAGGCAGCATATCATGGGGACTTTACGGAGTTTTTCCGTGTCTCCCTTCTCTTTTGCTTTCCAAAAACATAGATGCATTCGACTTCCCATTAAGGATGCTGGGTAGGCAATTTCCTCTAATAGGAAGTACTGTAATTAAAGCAACACTCTGCATTCAATAAACCCATAGGGACAGATCCTCAGCTGGCATAAATCAATGTAGCTGCGGTGAAGTCAATGGAGGAACATCAGTTTAGACCAGCTGAAGGCTTGGTGCATGTTTCTTAATTGCTGTCAGTTCCACCCATACAGCTAAGATGAGCATGAGCGAATGGAAGGAAAATTAAGCCAAGAACATCCACATTACCACAGCAGAATTTTTGATCAGTAGTATGCATCCCCCAACAGGAACTTCTATCTCCACCACCCCAGTTCTTAGATGTTTCATCCAAGGATGAATTAAGTCTCAGATTCCCCCAGGAAAGCAAACCAATCAATCAAGTTTCTAGCTTTCATGAAGGTAAGTTTGAAGCAGTCACCAGCCCTTCCTAATGAAGTTTCTTTTCATTGGCTGCATTCCCTAATACGATTCTTGACATGGGGTTGAATTCAACTAAGTTTTATGCAGAGTGGGTTCATTGAAATAAAGTCCTGTGGCTAATTTTTGGCCTACTAATTTCAGTGTGTCTCCTCTGATAGTCACATGCAACTCGTATTTCCTGCTACACCCTTAACCCAAATAATCTGCAGCCTCTGACTTTTCATGATTGTTGAAGCGTCACTTTGCTTGTTGAAGCTTTTCCACTTTCAACAAGACATCAAAGTGAATTTCTCTTTAATATCCCAGTTGGAATCTGAATGTATTTGAAATTGTCTTTTACGTGCAAGTGGGTGTGTTTGTGTCTTCTTTGGCGACCCCTCATAGCCGGGTAAGATCGTCTTCCATAAAAACTGTTATAACAGTGAGTCCGTAAGTGACTGTGGAGGCCATTTCTGGAACCACACGTCCTTCCACAGTGGGGACATTGGTTTCCAGGCAGGAGTTTATCACAGTGACAATTTGCCAAACGTGCCTTCCTCCTAGCACGTTTCTTCCTTGCGTCCTGAGTTCAAGTGTCTTCAAAGCCCATGACACCTTTGGTAAAGGTTGTTCTTTGTTAAAGGCTGTGTGTGTGTATAGGCACACAAACACACATGGAATCAATCTGCATATGGTTTTTATTGTATTGTGAAATTGCTTCAAGATGTTGGATAGCAAGCAAATCATAATGACATACAGGGGAAACTCGAAAAATTAGAATATCGTAGAAAGGTTCATTTCTTTCAGTAATTCAACTTAAAAGGTGAAACTAATATATGAGATAGACTCATGACATGCAAAGCGAGATATGTCAAGCCTTTATTTGTTACAATTGTGATGATTATGGCATACAGCTGATGAGAACCCCAAATTAACAATCTCAACTTTGGGGTTTTCATCAGCTGGATGCCATAATCATCACAATTATAACAAACAAAGGCTTGACGTATCTCGCTTTGCATGTCATGAGTCTATCTCATATATTAAACTTCAGTAGCTAATGAAAACAATTGCTTACATAAATGGACTTTTCCACGATATTCTAATTTTTCGATTTCCACCTGTAAATAACACTGATAATACATTAAGGCAGTGCTGGAGGTGGGTAAAGAAAGCAGAGGAGGAACTCCAGCACTTTGGAAGCAGAGACAGGGATTCTGTCAATTTCAGCTTCTCTCACTTTCTCCCCCCCCCCTTGAGTCTTAAATTCAGTTCCACAGATTTCCATGTCAATTTGCCTGTTTTTTTAAATGAGTATGTGTGTGTGTGCGCGCGCGCATGCATGCATGCCATTTAGTGCAAGTTTATACCGATATTCACATTTTAAAATGTTGCTTTCACAAAGCAGATTTCCTTTATATACTGCATTTCCCCCCAATGCTGATTTCACCAAAATATATAATTCTATGCACACTTGACCCTAGGATGTACGCATTACTTTGCTGGAGAACCGTATTGCAGACTTCAAAGAAGTGTAAGAAGGCTGTGGTTTCCTTCACATATTGTTTCAGACAGTGTGAATTAGGTAGGTCCATTCTGAATGTGAACTGAATCAATTTTTCCCCTATCCCCTACTTAGGAGAAGCAGGCAATGGGTTAGCAAACAAGAACAACTTGCTGTGTTGCCGGTTAAAAGCATCGCAAGATTCAGAGAACTGCGAAGTTTGAAGGCGTTTCATTTTGTGAGTTGTTTTCGAAAGTTCAAATGGCTTTAATTGCCAACCGAATCAAAGCGATCCCTTGCTCCTAGGCAGGTATAGCACGCAGGTTCTCTACCTGTGTCTGTATATTCATCAGTGAAATGATTCATTAGTTCATCTTTCTGGGTTTTTTTTTTAAAAAAAGGCTTAGTGATCCACCTTCCACCAGTCCATCAGCAAATCGTTAGAACTGGGGCAAGAGTTTGACTCGGTAGCCCAGTCCGTGCTCCTATTTTTCAGTGGGGCTGAACTCATTTTCTTTAAGCCATTACCTCAAGACTGATGAGGGCTGTGCCCTTGAAAGCCGCAAAGCAGAAGTGCTTCTATGACCTCCCTTGGCAGCTTGTTCAGTGCCTCTAACTGTCCTAATGGTTACAAAGTTTGTCTTAATCATTAACTTAAATTTCCCCTTTGCTGCTTCTTCATCCCATTCCTTCTTGTTCTGACCTTGGTGGCTAATTAGAATAATTGCCCCCTGCTTTCATTACCTCTCCTCTTTATGTATTTGGAGCAGACAGGAGCTCAGGACACGAGGTGTAATCTTAATTCCAATTATCTCCAGATTTGGGGGTGTGATCCTTCTTTCGAGGTGCGGAGGGAAACTTCTCTGGAGCCACACATCAACAAAGCAGAGAGCGACAGAAAGTGCTGGGGCTTTCCGAAAATAATGTTTGGAATGAGCTGGCAATAATTTGACAAAATGAACTGATTAATGCCTATAAGAGATTCGTGCATAAATGACCCATTAATTATGAAGATGGAGAAAACCCTTATTGATTTCACCTTTGTTTGCCAATATTTAGGCCGGGATGGAGGTTTCCGCTTCAGGTCAAATCTGAAGAATTTTCCAGGAAAGCAGTTTGAAAAGATTCTCTTTTTAAGGCTGGAAGCTAAGGTAGTGAAATGGCTAAACAAATGAGCTGTGCGTCGTCTCTCACCTCTGCCATCAAGTCACCTGTAACAAGGAAAAAAACAATAATTGATCAAAGAATCATAGAATCATAGAGTTGGAAGAGACCACAAGGGCCATCCAGTCCAACCCCCAAGCAGCAAACACCATCAAAGCATTCCTGACAGATGGCTGTCAAGCCTCCGCTTAAAGACCTCCAAAGAAGGAGACTCCACCACACTCCTTGGCAGCAAATTCCACTGCTGAACAGCTCTCACTTGGCCGGAGAACTGCACTACAAAATTTTATTTTTGAACCAATCTGAATAAATAAATAAATACTACACTTTCAGGACGTTGATGCTGCAGTGATGGCGGTGGCAGAGAGGTGGCCGCCGCCTTGACCTCAGCCCCCACGTTTCCCCTTCCTCCGAGGCTTCTATCTCCTTTCTCCATGAGCCTTGGCAGCCCCTGAGTTGTTGGTTCTTCGGTCGCGGTGGTGGTGGGGAAACGGTGCACGGTGGGTCAGGCATGGAAGGTGGAGAAGGAGGGCTGAGAGCTGCTGCAGCGTGGCTCAGCCAGTCCAATGCCTCCCTTCCCATTGGAGCAGCCCCAATCCCATTCCTATCTGCGTGCAAGCAGGAGGGGGCAGGGATCCCTCAGCTGGGAAGGGAGGCTTCCCATTGCCTGAGAGATCCCTGCCCCGTTCCTGCTTGCACGCAAGTAGGAGTTGGGAGTTCATGCTCCGATAGGCAGCATGAAGCCACAGCTTAGTTGCTGGGGTCAGGGAAGGTGGAGGCAGCCCGGAAGCTGCATCTTAGAGCCCCTACACCATCATCATCTGGGGACTTCCGAGCAGCTCCTGAAGGCAGCCAGAGCCAACTGCTCCAGGCTTCTGAGACTGCCACTACTGTGTTTCCAGGGGACATTAGATGAAATCTGGGGACATTCCGGGGATGGAATTTGTCTGGGGACTTATTTGCAAATCCGGGGACTGTCCCCATGAAACGGGGATGTCTGGTAACCCTAATATAATGAGCACTCACACTTTACATTTTGGCTACCCTTTGTGGGATCACACGTAGTGCTACAGTTCCCAGGGAGCTTACTGGCAAACAGGGGCTGGCTTGCCTCCCAGTGTTAATTTTTGGAGGTTCACGCCCAGCCTCAGTAATCAAGTTTCTTGCTGGGAGGTGGGGCCAGCCCCATTTATAAAAACAGGGGGTGGACAATAGGCAGGCAGTCAGCTCTGGAGATTCACCCTCCCTACTCTCCCTTTGTTTAATGTTTCTTGTTTGCAGGTTAACTTTTTCTTCCTGTTTAGTGGGCGCTGCTATGGTCTTTGACTGGTTGCTGTTGAAGGACCAGGGAGAAATTTTCCTGCATTGGTAGGTTTTGTCTTCCCTGTAGCAATTCATCACAACTTTGGCGGTTATGGCCTTGGGTGGAATCCTTTAGTCTGTTCTTCCATATATGGGGGGGGCATGAAGTGGTGACACCCCCCTGCGGCAGTGATTCCAGGGTCCCCCTCTTAAAGGGGTTATATATATGGCTGTCACTGGCCATACACTGAAAGGTCACCAGTGAACTTCCCTGAGTGTAGGGATATGGGTTTGGCTGCCTGCTACACTTACGTCTCGCAGAGCACCCCCATATCCCATTTACCCTGATGAGCCCCAGTTCCCCCTGGCAGCCCAGTCAGATGGATGGGGTATTATTGATTGATTTATTGATTGATTAGGACACCCCTATTTTAATCAGAGAAATGTTGGAGGGCAGTGCGTTTTTTTCAGGGGGGCAGGGGAATGCATACCCATAAACATTTGTGAATCTAACGGGAGAAGAATTTCAGTTCCGTTGCCACCCCCAGTGGTGGCCTCATTTCCTGTCACAGTGTTTCCTGAGTTTCAGATGGAAGTGAGTGTTTAATGTGTGAAGTAGGAGTTGGAATCTAGCACGGTGATTGGTCAGTTTCACTGTTAGCACCTCCAATGACGACTTCATTTCCTTTTCCGGTGTAATGCATGTTCTTTGTACCTTTGTCCATTTACTGTATTTATTTCCCCCGATTTGAACTATAAAAAGGAGATTTTCTAGAGTCAAAATGAGAGTACCCCTAAACATTTTTTTAATAGCAAAAAAGCACTGTTGGAGGGTATGAAAATGCAATGAGATTTTGGAGTTCTTGCTTAGGCAAACTCCCCCCCCCCCAATACATGGGGTTTCTTCACCCACACACCCTTTCCTGAAGAAAACTCAGATCTAGTTAGAAATTTACAACGAGGTTTTACCTAACCTCTCTTGCACATTTTAAGCAATCAATTCCACACCAGCTTGAAATTTTATGGGCTGACTGAAAAAGCTGCCAAGCAATTAACTGATTCCTGTCTGACCAGAGAGTGAACACCAAACTTGCTCTCAGCAGCATCACTGGATGAAGTGTCCACATCCCAACCTTAAGGGCACATCACTGGTTAAAAACCGATAATCAGAATGATAAGAATGAGCCCATCCCTAAAGCAAACATATCCCCCACAACCTCTATTGTGTCTGGACTTGATATTACAATGTTGGGTTTGGGAAAGTGAAATATACTCGGAGTCAAGTGTGAATTGCATGCTCTTTATTCAGCTCCTAGTAGTGAGGAATGCAGTTTCCCCAAAATGTCTGCTTTATATACACTATTTACACAATGGGCCCCACGTGATTGGCTAATTCCGGGATACACCTGTATGCCAATCAGGTTGCAGATTCACTTCCACCTGGAGCTGGATTGGGTGGCTCCTGCGGACCAATCAGACTGCTGCATTCTGGATCCTATTGTTCTAGGACCAATCGGACTGCTGCGTTTTTGATTCTATTCAACTCAGTACATAACAGAAAGGCTTGGAGGGGTGTTCTATGATGCCTAGGTTTGCGTATGGTGTGCAATTTGAACTTAGCGTCTGGATAATCCCTGACTCTGCAGAAAAGGGAAGAGAAACCTTCTTCCTCTCACACAATTCTTGCTCCCCCTCCCCCTCCCCCTCTCTTTCTTCTCGTCTTCTTCTTTGTTTCATTCTTGATTTTTCTCTTTTCATCCTCTACCTCTTTGTTCCACCTTCTCTGAGGACCCTTCTGCCTGGCCGCGATTCCTTTTTGTCTTTGTGAGTTTCATTTTCGCTTTCTCAAACTCATTATTTCTTTTGATGACCGGCATTCATCGTTCTAATAATTCAGATATAAAAGGGAGACAGTATGTAAAGGGAATGTTTAATAGCTTCTCCCCTTAATATTTCAGGTTGGCAATAGAAGCTGGCATCCTCAGAGGGCCGTGGCAACATTTTGGAGAAGGTTGTTGGGAAGAGTGATGGAGGAATTGAATAGGAAGGATGCCCCCATTGGCTCTCACAAAATAAAATATGCATCCTCAAACTGCATCCCTTAATTTGCTTATAAGCCACTAGGATTTGCCTCAGAGTAAACAGACACAGTTCAGGTGCATAATAAACCAATGTAGGAAGTTCAGGGATGGAAGGAACAGGCAGAGAATAAATATATGTGCTTATCCATATGAAAAAAAATGAAACATGGCATTCATTC
This sequence comes from Lacerta agilis, assembly GCF_009819535.1. Lineage (NCBI taxonomy): Eukaryota > Metazoa > Chordata > Lepidosauria > Squamata > Lacertidae > Lacerta > Lacerta agilis. The sequence continues at coordinate 4,988,479 of NC_046322.1, forward strand.
CTTGAATTATTTCTACCTGAAAAAGAATTCCTCATTAATTTGGTCCATTTTAATGGCCTCTTACTTAAGATGCTGGGTGCAATCTTCCTAAGGAAAAGGATCCACTTAATAAGTCCAACTTACCACTGGTGGGGAGAGTCTGCTGCAAGATCACTCAAGGTCTCATGGACTGGCGCATATTATGTTATTTTCTCTCTAAATGTTCCGGACTTTGAGACATTTGGAGATTCCCCTCCTTGTTCCACTTGGACATTATTACCTACGGAATTTGTGGCGGAAGAAAGCCACCTTCCAGCTCATGTTGAAACAGTTGGCCATTTGGGTTCCCATCCTTTTCTCATTTTACCAATCTTGAGCTCAGTTCTCCACATTTCCACACCAGTTTGCAATTTTCAAAATGATTTTGAATTTTCAAAAAAAAAAAAAACGTCTTCATGAAATTTCATCGGCGTTTTATTACATATATCTCCTAATAGACACACTTTCACCTGCAGACTTCCTTAGCTGACATATTTGCAAAACAATCCCTTCTAATCGGATGCAATTTCTCTATTTCCACGAACATATGTATTTTTATGTACGCTTCACCATATCATATTTGCTTTTTTATTTTTTGGAACATAGAATCATAGAATCATAGAGTTGGAAGAGACCCCAAGGGCCATCCAGTCCAACCCCCTGCCAAGCAGGAAACACAATCAAAGCATTCCTGACAGGTGGCTGTCAAGGCTCTGCTTAAAGACCTCCAAAGAAGGAGACTCCACCACACTCCTTGGTAGCAAATTCCGCTGCCGAACAGCTCTCACTTGGCTGGAGAACTGCACTACAAAATTTCGAAGGACGGCTCTGTGCTCTGCTTTGCAACTTGTTTCAAAAAATGTGAGTTAGGTAGGTTCATCTTTAAATGCAAACTGAGTCCAATTCCCCCCCCCCCATCCCTAGACATGTGTCTCTGGTGAAACAGAAAGGGGGTAAGATAAATGCAGGCTGAAGATGTAAAAGGCCCCTTAGGAAAAATGTAGGAAATCTTAACAAGTGTTCCAATGTATAAATATTGAAAAGCTTCCTGAAAGGTTAGCCCTTTTGCTGGATGTCAGCATGTTCCTTTCAAATCCCACTCCCAGCAAATTGACTGTGAAAGGGAAGCCCTCCCAAACAGCAATCTTCAACCCACCACCCCTCGAAAATTGGACAACAGTTAATTTCTCGGGGTTTTCTTGCTTCAAACACATTCCCTAACCCCCATCCCTTTTTTTGTCTTTGCCTGTGATACAGGCAGTACGACATCTCCCACTACTAAAGGAAAGCAACAACAACATTCTGGAGATAATTCTGTGAAATCTCCTTTAAGTAAAGTCCTTGATGGGGGTTGTTTGGAATAACGTGGCTCTATTTTAAGCCCTGGAGACACGTGACTTAAATCCACATGTGTTGATTGTACATGATTGCCTTTATTGATTCCTACTTGGACTCAACTTTGCCAGCATCAAACTTCATAGATAGCTTCATCTTCTTCTTTTTTTAAGCAACACCTTGGTCTTTGATTTGCCCGCCCCCCTCCCTTTTCCCTCTTTCCAAAGTTACAGCTCATCCCATAACTGGGTTATGAAAAAATACTTAGAGCTGGTTTCTCAAATAGATAGATAGATAGATGATAGATAGATAGATAGATAGATAGATGATAGATAGAAATCACCTTGCTCACTTTTATCCTTGATGAAAATTTGAACTGGGTGTCCAGTTATCAGAATGCCATAGATCAGTGAAAATTAAAAGACATTTTCATATTTATTTGTTTTGTTTTTAAATTTAGGAACATATCAAATCAAGCTGGTTTTCAACGCCCACTGGGTTTTCAGTCATCGGAGAGAGCATCACCTTCTGAAGGTCAGCCACAGAATTCTCAGTGGATCTCTGGGGTTAATTTTGATGGGAAGTAAATGCCCCCTTCAGACATCCAACGTGAACAATGTCAAACAGAAGCAGGTTCATGTGTGCAAGCAACACTTCCCCAAAGTCAATATCCCCATAGGGCAGGTGTGGGGAACCTCTGCCCCCCCAGATGTTGCTGAACTGCATACATTAAATGCCTTTACAAGTCCCTTTCAGATCTCATTGCTCCTTCCAGAGAGGTTGGACCATTGCAAGTAGAATGGGAACATGGCAGATGGGGCCAGTCTATGGACCCCTTGCCCTAGATACAGCCCAGATATCTTCCCTGTGTTTTGTCTGTGACATTAATGTGGACCAACAAATGGACCAAAGTAGGAGAATCAGCTTCAAGTACTTAAATAAATAAAGGAATAAAAAACCCCCACAGTTTTAATATGTTCAATAACAAGCACAAAAGTTATGCCTTAGCATATCATCCGCCGCCGCCCCCCAGCTGCTTATTAAGCATTAAGAATGGGATTCCATGAAACTTTTGGACTCAGTAGGCCAAGCAGCATACTTCCAAACTAATTCATTATGTATTTTTTAATTGTAATTTAGAAGAATGCAATTAAAACTCAACTTGATAATTAATTCTGAACCGGTAAAAACTAGTTCTGAAGATTATTACTATAATGCTATGTAGTCGTTGATATAAATATTCATGAGGTTTCATTGTTTTATGGGTTCCCCCCCTCCCTTCTCAAGCACTTGCCTTATCGGCAGAAGTAAAATTAAAGGGCCATTATTTTACGTAGGAGCATAAATAAGAATCAATAGGGGAGAGTAGCCCTGCCACATCTACATGGGAATGAGGTGCAGGACATATTCCTATTTCTGGGCATCCTTCCTTACTGGTGCTTCTCTTCCATATGCAGAAGAACTAGAAGAAGAAGAAGAAGAAGAAGAAGAAGAAGAAGAAGAAGAAGAAGAAGAAGAAGAAGAGGAGGAGGAGGAGGAGGAGGAGGAGGAGGAGGAGGAGGAGGAGGAAGGCACAATTCAATACAACCCGTCCATCAGAGATAATGGCTTGGAAGTTGGGTGCTGAGAGGTGCTCTTGTGACCCACAAACCAGGGACTCTGAAGTGTGCAGCTGAAGACTCTGATGAAGATGAAGTTCAGGCCACTTCCTTGGAGGGAGACCTCCTTTACTGCAATCAGGGCTATGGAACTCACTCCCACAGGAGGCAGTAATGGCCACCAACCGAGATGGCTTTAAAAGAGGTTTGACAAATGCATAGAGGAGAGGGCTATCAATGGCTACTAGCCATGATGTCTATGGTCTGCCTTCCTAGTTAGAGCTGCAACACTTCTGTCTGCCAGTTGCTAGAAATCATTGGAGGGGACAGTGCTTTTATGCTCGAATCTCACAGGGATCTGGCTGCCCACTATGAGAACAGGATGCTGGATTAGATAGGCCACTGACCTGGTTTAGCAGCGTCATTTTATGGTCTTAGGGCATTTAAGCTGGGGGACACATCCCTGCTCTGGACAGCTGGAGGACACGTGGCTTGACAGCAGTACATGGGAGAAGGATCTAGGGGTCTTAGTAGACCACAAACTTAACCACAAGAGGGATGTCGTGTCCAGGTCCTACTTTGGGGCTTCCCATAGGGATCTGGTTGGCTTCTCGATGATGGACAAGATGAGCCACTGGCCTGATCCAAGAACTGCCTTTCTTATGTTCTTATAATCTCTGTCAGAAATAGAAATCAGATTTGCCTTTCCCTCTTCATCTTCATGTCTTGCTTTGCCATATGTTCTGCTCTGCCTGCCTAAAACCTGGAAAAATCACTAGTGACTTCTGGAAATGGTCCGTATACTTTTTGTTGCCATTGAATTTCAATCTCCCTTCCCCTAGATGTTACAGATGTCCAGCAACACATATGCACAATGATTAAGTCCGTGCAAGAAGGAATCTTGTGCAATTGACTCAGGATTCCTTTCAGGGTTCTGGTCTAATCAATGCACTTCTTCTTCTTCTTCTTCTTCTTCTTCTTCTTCTTCTTCTTTTTACACCCCGCCAATTTGGGTAATTTCACTTCTCGTGCAAGGAAACCATCAGAAGGCCCTCAGCGTTGGACCTCAGTGTCTGGGCTGAATGATGGGGGTGAAGAGGCTCCTTCAGGTATACTGGACCGAAGCTGTTTGGGGCATTAAAAATCAGCACCAGCACTTTGAATTGTGCTCGGAAACATACTGGGAGCCAGTGAAGATCCTTTAGGACCCATGCAAACAATGCACATTTCTAGTGACCTAAACAAAGCCTGGAAATCAAAAATGTTTGATTTCAAAGATGTTGTGTACTGCTATTGCATAAAATCCCCTCTCAAAATAAGCGAGTAATTCAAAACCTTCAAATCTGGGGAAAGTTTTGATGGGGAGAATTTCATAAGCGTCTCCGGTAGGAAATATGTCTTGAGTGAAGCAAGTCAATACTGTTCCAGTAACTACTCTGGGTTTATTTTCTTCAGATGCTCTCTTCATTTCAAGCTGCACAGCCATGAAGTGAGTACAAATTGGAGCAAGATTTAAACCTACCGCAATAGCACCTTCACTTCATTTATTGTGAGGCACTGGAAAGTCAAAGTCAGTATTATGTGATTAAGCTACATCTGTCTCGGCACAAGCAGTAACCATATTTCTTGAAGTTCAGCAGGTGTTTTGCAAAGAATTGAAAGGATTTTCCATGAAATTAGTGCCTATAATAAAAAGGCGCAGTGATGAAGAGGCAGTCCTTTATATCGCTGATATATGAGCATTTGCTTCTAATAAATGTCATTCCCAGATATTTCAAAACCTAAAGCAGGTTTGCTGACTGAACTGTTTTGCAAGCATATTTGCTGTGCCGTATTGCAAAGATGTTCTTTTATAGGCATACAGTTTAGAAATTTTATTTGACACTGCTAAATTAGCAGCTTTTCAACTTTGAAAGATTCAGGAAGCATCGGTGAGAGGGGAGAGAAGAAGGGAGGCCCGTTTTGCATTCATTCACCCTGGTATCACCTTTGGCTGGCTCCGGATATCACCATTAACTGAAGTTAAAGCACGGAAGGCAAATTATATCGAGTCCCCAGATCCTCGTGCTCCTCGTTTTGATTCTGAGAGTCTTGCATAACAACAGTGTTTGAATGTTCGTCAGTTTCATGTGAGATGCTTGGGTCGCCAGCCTCAATGCCAAGCCATGTTAATTCTCTTGCCTTCGGTCTGCAATCTTGTGTCTTTCAAAAGAGTGAGGGGGGTCTCTGCATCCTGATGGGCTCAGTAGGGATTTAAGCAAAATATCCCCAACTGTTAGAAACTTACAAAAGTTCCCAATTTCATTGCAGCTTGCAAGCAGGGCTCCAATTTGCCTGCAACCTGATCCTGGGCTAATATCTAGTTCTGAGTAAGAATCCCCTCCAAGTATGTATCTACTTTACATTGAGAGGGGGGATTTGGTGAAATATTTGCGCGTTGAGATCCTCAAGCCACCCCCCCCCCCAAATAATTGACACTGGAGACATTGATTTTGTTTGGGTTTTTGGCAAGAATTTAGGCCACAACTTTATTGAAATACAAATTCGGTGAGTGGTTGCGTAGGCGTTGGTTCAGACTATCTGTCCAACCGGGACAGCTGCTGACCTCCAGTCAGCGTCGGGAGAATGCCAGCTGGGGAGAGTTAAGGAGGCTGGGGGCAAAGCCTCCCTCTCCCCAGAAGTCCCGGGGGCTCTGGCTACGGCCCTATCCCCTACCGGGGGTTCGGACAAAGCATAAGAGCCGCCGGATTCCTTTAACGGAATTCCCTGCACACCATTATCATCATCAATCTGGAGGTGGGCACCACCCTTCCAGTAATCAACACAAGAACCAATGCCTAACCACCAACCTTACAAGTTGTGACAAGTTGCTACTGCAGTAGGCGAAAACCAAATGGCAACAGCCAATCAGCCAGATGGAAAAATTCCTACTGGGCCTCTGCCCCAAAAGCAGATGACCCCATGACAGGCAGTTGCAAGGCCAAAAGCAGAGGCCTATGAAAAGAGGGGGGGAGGGGATGATCCGAAGCTCGCAGCCAAGAGAGATATCACCCTGTGTGCAGAGGATTATAAAGGACGCTGGCCTGCCCATCACAAATTGCTACATCTAGCTTTGCCCAGCAACACCTCCTGACCCTATTGCAGCTAAGGCCGGCTACCGGCCCCACCCCACAGGACAGGGAAGTGTCTTGCCAGGCCCTGACCGCAACACGTGCTCTTACTCAAGGTAGAACCCGATTTGTGAGTTGGGTGGGGTGGAGAAATTTCCTAGCAGCTGTTCTCAGGAAATTATGTTTTGGGAAATTTTATCTGTCCATGGGTCAGATGGTACGTGGTATCATCTTAAAGGATTACAATATATAGCCTTCTATTTACTCATGTGTGTGTGTGTGTGTGTGTGTGTGTTTTCAGTTAACAAAAAAAAAAAACTGGATTCAGGGGTCACACAGGGAAGAATGCTTGATGGCTTCTGCAAGAAGGGCAAGGAGGAAAGTGGAAATTCAGCCAAGTTTGCAACTGCAATTTACCTGTAAGGGATGCAGGTGGCACTGTGGTCTAAACCACTGAGCTTCTTGGGCTTGCTGATCAGAAGGTTGGAGGTTCGAATCCCCACAACGGGGTGAGCTCCTGTTGCTCGGTCCCAGCTCCTGCCAACCCAGCAGTTTGAAAGCACGCCCAAAAGTGCAAGTAGGTAAATAAGGAAGGTAAACAGCATTTCCGTGTGCTGCTCTGGTTTCAGTGTTCTGTTGCACCAGAAGCGGCTTAGTCATGCTGGCTACATGACCCAGAAAAACTGTCTGTAGACGAACGCTGGCTCCCTCAGCCTGTAAAGTGAGATGAGCGCCACAACCCCAGAGTCTTTTGCGACTGGACTTCTACTGTCAGGGGTCCTTTATCTTTACTTTTTTATGCTAACAAATGTAAAGGTAAAGGTAAAGGCACCCCTGACCATTAGGTCCAATCGCGGACGACTCTGGGGTTGCAGCGATCCTCTCGCTTTATTGGCCGAGGGAGCCGGCGTACAGCTTCTGGGTCATGTGGCCAGCATGACTAAGCCACTTCTGGCGAACCAGAGCAGCGCATGGAAATGTCGTTTACCTTCCCGCCGGAGCGGTACCTATCTACTTGCTCTTTGATGTGCTTTCGAACTGCTAGGTGGGCAGGAGCAGGGACCGAGCAACGGGAGCTCCCCCCGTTGTAGGGATTCAATCTGCCGACCTTTTGATTGGCAAGCCCTAGGTTCTGTGATTTAACCCACAGCGCCACCCGCGTCCCTGCTAACAAATGTATTGGATTCTAATTATGCTTCTGGATACCAATTGCTAGGAACTTTAGTTGAACAGAGGACTGTTGCATGCTTGTCCAGTTTGTCTGGCATGGAGAGAGTGCATAGAGAACACTAGAGCTCGCAGACATACAAGGAAGCTGAATATTGGAAGAACCAGGACAGAGAAAGTATTTCTTCACATAGAGGACGTGTGGAATTTGCTCCCATGGGAGGCAATGATGGCCACCAGCCTAGATAGTTTTAAAAGATTCATGGAGGATAATATTATCATGGGCTGCTAGCTGTATGTCTCTGAATACCAGTTGCTGGAACCCACAGGAGTGGAGACTGATGTTGCTCCCATGTCCTACTCAGCGGGATTTCAGGATGCTGAACTGTGGGCCTGATCCATCAGGCTTCTCTTATTTTCTTATTTCTGTACCTGGTTCTTTGGAACATCAACTCAAAGCAGTTGAAAAGTCCAGGGGACTCATTAATATTTCTTCTCTTCTCAAGGTGGGCTGTCCATTCTTTTCCTGTAGTATACTGGTTGTCCTCGTTTTCAGTCCTCTTGAAAAGGCAGGACACCATTGTATCACTTGCACAACTTTTGTCAGGTTGCCACAAAACTAGTGCTTCCTTCATAGAGGATCTAACAATCCTCAGTTTATATAAGATAGAAGCGTGTGGGCCATGAAAAAGTGCCGAGTCTACAAAAACACCATCTGTAATGCAACACCCCCTCCCAATTTATAAAGAGCATCCTATAGATTGTGGTAGACCAGCATGGTTAAGGAGGACAATATCCTGGAAGTTTTAAAAGCTCTTGTAAAATAAAAATAAAAAGGAGAAAGAAAGGAAAGGAAAAGGAAATCTCTTAAAGCTTCTCCAAGTACATAGGAGTAGATTGCTTTTAGTTGAAGAGGGAGCCAACCTCTGTAACCTCCCGCTAATGAATGTGGTGATCCTTAGCAAACCCGCAAAAAACCTGAATAGCTATTCAAGAATGACAAAAATAACATCCAATCAATTTAGCATTGCATGGAATAGATGTATATTCTGTGGCGAGATGGCAAGCTAAATCTGAGTGAAGGTTTAGCGCTGGATTTTTTTTTTCCAGTAACAGCAGCCCTTCTGGGGAAAGACCAAGTTCCACCTAGTGGCAAATCAGATGAAGTACAAAAGTCATTGCGTTGGGACAATTGATGGATTCGTTGCGCTTATGTCCCAGGTTTCCTCCAGGGAGCTGAAGGTGGCATACATGGTCCTCTTGCTCTCTATTTTATCCTCACAAGAGCCCTGTGAGGTAGGTCAGACTGAGAGACTGTGACTGGCTGAAGATCATCCAGTGGGCTTCACGTTGCTGAGTGAGGATTTGAACCCTGGAAAAGACCCTGATGATGGGAAAGATGGAGGGCACAAGGAGAAGGGGTCGACAGAGGATGAGATGGTTGGACAGTGTTCTCGAAGCTACTAACATGAGTTTGGCCAAACTACGAGAGGGAGTGAAAGATAGGCGTGCCTGGCGTGCTCTGGTCCATGGGGTCACGAAGAGTCGGACATGACTGAACAACAACTACAACAACCTGAGCATAGGATGGAGGCGGCTCAGAGGATTAACACCTGGGCATTTTTTTCAGCCGGAACTCAGTTCCAGAACCAATCAGGTGGGCACAATTGCCATTCTAAGAGAACGATGGAGGTGTTCATGTTCAGTTCCAGCACCTCTTCTTCTAGGAAAAATAGCCCCAATTAACACCCAATCAAACAATTTATTGCACACAGCCAAAGGTCTTTACAATGTGCTACAGAGGGCAAGGCAAGGCTTTCATCTGAAATCACAAGACATACCCTATAAAAAGTTTACAGCATAGCATTTTAAAATTAGAAAGTATTAATGTATCTGAAGTGGAGCTTCTTAGCTGCCCAAGCAAATTTGGCTACCAGGTGTGATTAACACCTAACAGATCTTGCTTCCCTGTTAGTTTTCCAGAGAAGCGCCAAAGTCCAGCTTTGGCTGAGCACATAGCAATACATGTCTCTGTGTCCTCCTACTTCAGGGCCATACATATGACCACTATGATCGTTGTTCTTCTACCTGCCCACCAGGTGAAAGTGGGTGTGTGGGGGAATACCCACCCATTGGTTCCTATGGTGCTCACCCATTTATGATGCAGCTCACTCTTTCAGATGCGGATGTTGGGTCCTCAGCTGAGCAACTAAGGTCATCACCTGAACAAAAGAACAAGTTGTGTTGGCCCACCAGATACAGGATCACAGGTTCGGAAGAGGACCCAGGGCTTCATCCATACTGACCCTCCCAAACAACAACAGCAATAGCTACACAAAATCCAACGCCTAAAACTCAGCACTTTCACTTATTTCTGGGGTCAGTAATATGAGATAATAATCAGATTTAAGCCAGTGTGGTGCAGTGGTTAGTGTGCTGGTCTAGGACCTGGGAATCCTGGGTTCAAATCCCCAGTCGGTTATGAAGCTCACTGGGTGACCTTCAGCCATCTCTCAGCCCAACCTACCTCACAGGGTTGTTGTGAAGATTAAATGTGGCCCGGGGGGGGGGAACCATGTACAACACATTGAGTTCCTTCGAGAGAGAGAAAAAGTAGAACAAATAAATAGTATTAAATAATAAATCTGCTGCTGCCATTAATCTATGAATAGTTTTCTGCCATGTTTTTATTGTTTTTCAATTCATTGACTCTTATTTTTGTGCTTTTTTTAAAAAAAATACCTTTTTAGCTCTTTTTATTAGATTGTGTGCATCGCCTTGAGACATATATGTGGAAGGTGATGAATAAATAACAACAGCAGCAGCGAGCAGGCACCTTTCAAAGAGATTTAAGTAACAGCAAACTGTACAATAGTTATGGGTGCTGACACTTTTTGCACCTCTACCTCATTGTACCAACATTATTTGTCGTAGAAGCAGCTTCCATCCTTGTTAGTTTTGGCCCTAACCTGTTTGCTTTTTGTTTAATGGTACAAAATTCCCTGTTATTCCTTGAATAATGGCTACATAAAAGGGGGATGAATTTTTAATGACCCCGGACCACCAAAGGTGGAAGAAATACATGAATGGAAACTGGATGCGGCCCTCTCCATATTAGCAGCCGTCCACTTCTCTGTCCATTATTAACCAGCAAAAGACTTTGTCAGAAAGCTCAGTCCCTACGGAGCTGTGGAGCCGCAGAAGTGATTCTATAGCTAAGGTTATTAAAGAAGAAAAAAAGATTTGGTCTTTGTCAGAACTGAAAGACCGGCTCATTTTATTTCAAGGGCATGAGCTTTTGTTGGCTACTGTCCACTTGGATAGATGTGGAAAGGGATTGAACAACATGCTTACAATAAGGGCAGTTCATTGAATTTTTAAAAAGGAACACCTCAGTGGAAACTTCATTATAAAGCAATACACATTCATATCTTCCATCGGGTTTAAACTGAGACAAGAATCCAGGAGTCTCCCCATTGAAACTTGAGCTTCTGTGATTGCATTTTTTTGCTGTGGTTCTTGTTTGACTACCTCGCAGTCCACCAGTCAAACTGAACGGTCTGAGAGGAGCTTTTGAGATACTTGATGCAATGGACATAGGAACACCTGTACTTTGGAACTCCCTGCCTATTGATATCAGGCAGGTGCCTTCACTATATTCATTTTGGGGCTTGCTGGAAACATTTTCTTCCTCCTCCTCCTCCTCCTCCTCCTCCTCCTCCTCCTCCTCTTCTTCTTCTTCTTCTTCTTCTTCTTCTTCTTCTTCTTCTTCTTCTTCTGACAAGCCTACCTAAATACCTAGAAAGTTGATAAGAGTATTAATCTGCTTTTAGTTTATTGTTGTTTTAACTTTTTTGGAAAGCCATAAATTAATTATTGCTAATTCTTCTTTCTGATAATTTCATTGCATTATCTCTTCTGTAAACCGAAATAAACAAACAAACATAAGAAGAGCTCTGCTGGATCAGACCAAAGACCTCTCTCGTCCAGCATCCACAGTGGCCAACCAGATGCCCGTGGGAGATCTGCAAGCAGGATTCAAACACAAAAACACTGTCCTCCATAGTCTTCTCTCTCCCACTCATTCTCCCCAGAAATTGGCAAACAGAGGCACACCACCTCTGATACTGGGGACAGTCTTTATTGCAGATATTAATATTGCACAGCTTGAAGCAACTGGATGCATAACAACTGTCTCTTTTGAAATGAAGCATTGTCCAGACCCATTAGATTGTTCACAACTTAACTTGCAGAATTTAATTTAAGACAGAACAAAAAAAATGTCAATGATACATCCAAATAGTTACATACAATATCTTGTGCTGTCCAGCAGAGGCTCAGCAACTTAGAAATCAAAAATAATTCCAAACAGGCCTAGAAGGAGATGTTTTTCCTCTTCCTACAGCCTCCATTTTGCCAGGAGGTCTTATCTTTCCCTACAGGAGATTCTCTTCTATACATCCTTACTCCCACAGAGCCCAGGAACAAAGATCTCTAGCCACCACCCTTCCAAGATGGCAAATTTTCAATTTAATAGCCTCCTATGTGATCTAAGATTAATCACTCATGCGCTGGCTAGCAGAGAATAACAACAGTTAATTATCAACCCATCTAGGAATTCAGAGAGCTCGTCTTGCTTTTCTTTAGCTTCAATGAAAGCAATAGACATTGGCATTCTCCAGTTCAGTGTGAATTAAACAATTATACTTAGCAGGATTTATCCAAAATAAGTAGTCCTTGCAGCAACAGCGGGAAGTACAGCATGGGCAGAGTTATGTTGCTTCCACCTTCCCAATAAAATGCATCCTCTTAACTGTTGACACACACACCCCAACCAAACATCTTGCATCGATCCATCACTTCACCATCTCTCATCCCTTTGTAAGTCTTATTCAACCCATTTTTTAAACTGTACAAACAGAACCTTCCTCCTACTTTACACGGAGGCTTTTTCCACTTTAAAAGTCAACTGTTAGGTTCCTCCTTGACTTGTTCTTACCAGTTTTGTGGTCAAAACTACATACATGGTGCTGGGTTAACTGATAATAGGTTTAACAGAAATTCCACAGCAGAACCATATTTTAGCTCAGAGAAAGTTGTCTATGAAAGTCCAAGCTGTGGCCCAGAGGCTTTGGTTGTCTGGGACATTCCGCTGAGAGTTGATGACAACCACCACAAACACAATGGTCTCTATTTCTTCTGTAGTCAAATGCTACAGCATTTGACTCTGTGTCACAACATATAGCAAAACAGCAGTTCAGACAACCTCCAATAAAGAACCACTTCTCCCTCATGCATATTTCTCCAAATCCCTCCTCAAAACTCAACTCTTCTGTGAAGACTTTGACTTATGTCAATTGGCCTTATCCTGACAGGAAACTAAGTACATACAACTACATTTGTGGATGCCCATTGCTTGACACATTTGCACATTCTTGTCCCACAAACTTTGTTTATAGTAAGCTTCTCTGAGCAGTTACATCCCTCGTCCCTTCTCCATAAAGAGGTCAACACCACAGAAATGATATTGATCATTGCTTTTACTACTAGCTATGCAATACAGAAGGGACACGAGTGGCACTGTGGGTTAAACCACAGAGCCTAGAGCTTGCCGATCAGAAGGTCGGCAGTTTGAATCCCCGCGACGGGGTGAGCTCCCGTTGCTCGGTCCCAGCTCCTGCCAACCTAGCAGTTCGAAAGCATGTCAAAATGCAAGTAGATAAATAGGTACCGCTCCGTCGGGAAGGTAAACGGTGTTTCGGTGCACTGCTCTGGTTTGCCAGAAGCGGCTTAGTCATGCTGGCCACATGACCCAGAAGCTGTATGCCGGCTCCCTCGGCCAATAAAGTGAGATGAGCACCACAACCCCAGAGTCATCCGCAACTGGACCCAATTGTCAGGGGTCTCTTTACCTTTATGCAATACAGAGTTTATTTCACTTGAGGATTCATCGTGGAGTCCAGCTGACATAAGCGTTGCTGCTGAAAACCATAATTAAAGGGTTTTCAGTGGTCATTTCTCAGGTCACTCCCTGACAATTTGTGATCCCCCCCCCCAAGAAGTTTGGTGTTCTAAATAACATGGGGACCTTTCACAAATACAAGCTTGTCACAGCAGAAATCTGCTGCCCAGCATGCAGAGAGTGTAGGAGCAATGGGGGGATGTGATGGAGGGAACATAGCTTCCTAGGACACCCTCAGGCTCCATATCATCCCATTTAGGGAAGGGACGTGAATGCAGAAGGTCCCAGGTTCAATCCTGGGCACCCCCAGGTAGGAGATAAGAGACTCCTACCTGAAAGTGGAGTCTGGGCAGTTGGCATTGAACCATATAGACCAATGGTCTGTGATACATCTTCCAATGGCCCTGTTTATATCAGCCCTTTTTCAGACTCATGAGGACTGGAGTCTTGCTTTATTTGGGGGGCAAGGACTGTGAGTGTGTGGTAGAGCATCCGCCTTGCATGCAGAAAGACTTGGGTACATTCCATAGCCAAGGAGCGGATTTCTATATATATTCTCGGTGAAGTTTGAGGTTAATTGGACAAGGAGCCTTGGAGATGTGAGAATCTGGGGGGAGAAGAAGATACTTCTTTCCCTCTCGTTGTGATTGCTTTTGTGGAGAGCACTGAATCTCAAAAGTGGCTTGGCCTACACATGCCAAATCCATTTCATTCAAGCGTCCTCAAGCAGAACTAGTGGCTTTGGGAACCAGAGCTTGCTGGGTCACATTATTCCCGGTAGAATATCTAGCATTCGAAAAACCCATTAAGCTACCTGCTGAGGCTGTAATTACCAACACCAATCCTGGGAGAAGCTGCATTAGAATGTCTCCCTGTGCCCATTTATCCTTATGCCCATGAGTTTTCATCAAAGGGATCCTGATCAGCTGGGGCAGGATGGTTGGCAATCTTTTCGGGCACGAGGGTGGCTCAGTTTGCAAAGTGATAACCATGTGGAAGGAACTTGGCTGCAGTTTGCAAAGGTGGTTTTTTCATTATTATTTTAGTGGGGAGAGAATTACCAACTGCCTGGACCACTCAAGTTTATTACATTCAGGGACAAATAATATGACACATGGTACCAGGTGGCGCTGTGGGTTAAACCACAGAGTCTAGGGCTTGCCGATCAGAAGGTTGGTGGTTCGAATCCCTGCGACGGGGTGAGCTCCCGTTGCTCGGTCCCAGCTCCTGCCCACCTAGCAGTTCAAAAGCACGTCAAAGTCCAAGTAGATAAATAGGGACCGCTCCGGCGGGAAGGTAAACGGCGTTTCTGTGCGCTGCTCTGGTTCGGCAGAAGCGGCTTTGTCATGCTGGCCACATGACCCGGAAGCTGTCTGCAGACAAACGCCGGCTCCCTTGGCGTATAGAGCGAGATGAGCGCCGCAACCCCAGAGTCGGACACGACTGGACCTGATGGTCAGGGGCCCCTTTACCTTTACCTTTTTTACCATACCCTAATAACCTGCATACAGAAGTGAGAATTACATCAGAAACACTGCTGTGTGGAATACTCCGAATCCGGGTTCTAGCACATCAGTTGTTGTTGTTGTTGTTGTTGTTGTTGTTTTAATAATGTTTAAATCCTCAATAAATATATATATTAAAAAAATATAATGCATTGACCAGCAGGGGGTATAATAAACCCTTCTATGCATGAATGAAGGAAATAATTGACCAGCCTTGAACATTCCATCCCACATGCTTCTCTGCAGAGCAGATCCACAATTCATCATAAAACTCTGTGTGTGTATGTTTGTGAGTATTTTTTTCCCCACCCACCTCCAAAAGAAAATGGGAGGGAGGAGAGAAGAAGGCTGCTTAGAAGAATTTTGTTTGAATATTATCAACCATTTGTGGTAGTATGTCCAGGCCTCCCTGCCAAAAAAATAAAAATAAAATCAAAAAATGCTAGGTCTGTATCATTGTGAAGACTGCAGAATGGTGGCCAGGCTGTTGCCTTCATTTGCAGTTTGAGCAAAAGGGTCACTGTTAATTATGAACTTCAACCCTGAGAAACTGCATGGGTAAAATCAAAGATTCTGCATAGAATGGAAGGAACCCCAAGCATCATCTAGACCAAGGAATCACATCTCCAATGAAAACCTCCAATGAGTCCACCACCTTCCAAGGCAATACATCCCATTGTTAAACAGCTATTGCCATCAGAAAGATATTCCTAATGTTAAATTGGATTCTCCGTGCTTGTAATCTGAATCAATGGGTTCAGATCCTACCCTCTGGAACAGCTGGCTCCACCTTCTCTTTGGCAGCCCTTCAAATATTTGAATATAGCTATCATACTTTCCATTTTTATGTTGTAAAGCACTCTGTAATCTTCAGATGAAGGGTGCTCTACACAGTGGCATAGCGAGGGCAGGGCGTAGGGGGTGTCGCGCCCCATGTTCCAGCCTGGGGAGGGTGACACTCTGCGCTACCGCCACCCTGTGAGTGCGACACCCAAGCCACCGCCTGGCAGCCCTTCCACGCGAGCAGCCGCAGCACGGAAGGGGTGCCGGGTGGCGGCTTGGGAGTCCTGGTGGACTGTGCATGTCTGCAGCAACCTGCACAGACTGTGCATGTGTGGACATGCACAGTCTGCCCAGGCTGCTGCGGACATGCACGGTCCACCCGGACTCCCAAACCTCCGCCCGGCACCCCTTTTCCATGCCTTCCGTGTGGTAGATTGTGAGTCGTACTCATGCGGGGGTGTGTGTGTGGCCAGGCAGCGACCAGGCGACTGACTCCCAGGCCTCCGCCCAGCCACCCCCCCCATGAGTGTGACTCCCAAGGTGCCGCCTGGCAGCCCTTCTGTGCAAGCAGCCGCCACATGGAAGGGTTGCCGGGCAGCGGCTTGGGAGTCCGGGCGGACTGTGCATGTCCACAGCACTCTGCCTGGGCTGCGCTCCATAGCACATGTGTCATGATGTCATGACGTCATGACGCATACGCTACAGAATGAGGCCCCACCCCCAGGGTTGCCGATTGGATTGGCGCCCCCGGCAGCCAAGCGGATCGCTATGCCTCTGGCTCTACACGTTTACTAAATATTAATAATGATAATATCACCTCTCTGTCTTCTCTTCACCAGGCTAACATACCTAACTCCCTCAACCATTCCTCATATGGCTTGGTATCTAGATCCTTTATTATCTTGGTTGCCCTCCTCTGCACATGTTCCAGCTTGTCAATATCTTTCTTAAACCATGGTGGCCAGAACTGGATTCAGTATTCTAGGTGGGATCCAATCAAGGCAGAATAGAGTGGTACTATTATTTCCCTCAATCTGGACAGCCTTGGAGAATTTCTCCTCCTACCGACGCTCAATGAAGTGGTTAGCTCAAAGAGTAGCTTGCTGCATGGGGTGAAGCCACAATGTTAGGTTCTCAGCAGAAGGGTTACTGTTGCTTACAGAGAGGAAGAAAGGGAAGGGTTGATACAAACTCACTGGCACAGCCAATCTGGACCTGCTGCTGGTAAGCAACAGTGGTCCACCTTGAAATTTCAAATTCATGAAGGAAAGAACCATTGATGTGAAATAGTCATGATGGCTGTGCTCTCCTCCACAGATGGAGTCATTAATGCTTCTGAATGCCTATTGCTGGAAACCACAACAGGGGAGAGTGATATTGTGCTAGAATCTTGTTTGCATGTTCACCACAGACATCTGGTTGGCCACTGTGAGAACAAGATACTGGAGTAGATGGGTCATTGGCCTGATCCAGCAGGCTCTTCTCAGGGCATTGTGTCTTTATGTTCACCTGTCTGGAAGCTAGGCTAGTGTCTCCATCCCACCTAGCAAACCACTTCTGGTCTCTCCAAAATTGCTCTGCCTGCACACGGGACGGAAAATTTTGAGAGGAGATTTCTGACTAGCTGTACTCCAGAATTATTGCAATGCCTACATGCACTGTGCATTCTTCTTGGCACAGAAGGTGATACGGAAAAGATATCACCCTGCCTATTTTATCATTCTTATACTCCAGAGCTGAGTTGAAAATGACTGTCCCTTCCCTAATAAAGACAAAATACAGTATACAACTATTGCCATAAGCTGTCACATTATAGACTGAAATAATAGCTGTTAGCAGGACTTGTGACTAAGGGAATGGGATCTTCAGCTGCCCTTGGTTACTCAAGTTTGCAGCCAGGGAGTGCTCCTAAATCCAATTATGCCGGCTGAAGAGTACAATGGCATATTGAAGCACCTTTCATCAACTCTTCCAAGAGTATGGATCTATGAAAATGTCCAGTATTGGGCATCATGCCCTTTCCTCCAAAAATAATTAGGCTGACATACCCAGCATTTTTCTTTACAGACCATTTTTATTGTCACAACAACCCTGGGAGTAGGGAAGAGATAAATCTGTCGTTTTCCATTTGGGATGCAGTTCTCCAAATATTTGCAAGTAAATTCAGCACAATGCAGATTTCTGCAAAGTGATTTCCCCTATTCTGTCATAAAAAAATAAAATAAATGCAATTATTTCCACTTGTTTGAAGAACTGCAAATTTTCGAGAAGTGTGATCTTCAAAGGATGGCCAATTTGGCAGTTTATCATTAAAATATAACCAAAATTGAATTTCTCCTCATCCCTACCTGTAAGGTAGCTTAAGCTGTTCAGGACCGGCACAAATAAATCCTTTGAGCTTCAAAGTAGACTAGGCATTTTATCCCAAGTCCATGTCAAACCTCTAGGAAACACCAACATTGGCTACCAGTTGAATGGTGACAAGAGTTGACCTTGCAATAGTAATGTTGCTTGCAATCATACCGCTGCTCATACTCGTGATTTATGTCCAGAAATTTCACCCTTGGGAGCTGTCATTCTCATCATAAATCTCAGTGAGACAAGAATAAGAAGGGCTATGGCTCAGAGGGTCCCAGGTTCAATCCCCAGCATCTCCAAGTGGGACTGTGTGGTAAGAGCCAGTTGGTGTAGTGGTTAAGAGCGGTGGACTCATAATCTGGTGAACCGGGTTCGCTTCCCCGCTCTTCCACATGCAGCTGCTGGGTGACCTTGGGCTAGTCACACTTCTCTGAAGTCTCTCAGCCCCACTCACCTCACAGAGTGTTTGTTGTGGGCGAGGAAGGGAAAATGAGATTGTTAGCCGTTTGGAGACTCCTTAGGGTAGCGATAAAGTGGGATATCAAATCCAAACTCTTCTTCTTCTTCTTCTTCTTCTTCTTCTTCTTCTTCTTCTTCGAGAGAGAGAGACAGAGAGAGAATCAATACCTGTAATCCTGTAGAGATGCTGTCAGCCAATGTAGACAATAAGAACATAAGGTGAGCCTGCTGGATCAGGCCAATAGCCCATCATGTCCAGCATATTGTATTTGCAATTGTTGACCAGATGCCTGTGCAAAGTCTGCAAGTGGGTGCATGAGTGCAATAGCAGCCTTCTCTCCACCTGTGGTTCCCAGTAACTGGTATTCAGAAGCTTGATGTCTCCAACAGTTGAGGCAGAATGTGGCAGTCATGGCTTTTAATCAGTGGCTAGACTTGTCACCTATCATAGAAGCTATACTACTGAGTTTTGGGCATTGGCAGGGGGTTGGACTAAGTCTTAGATTCATGCCTGGAGGAACTCTCCAGCCTCTGCCATACACCCAAAACACACCTCATGACTAGGATTACCAGACGTCCCCAGTTCCCGGGGACAGTTTCCGGATTTGCAAATCTGTCCCCGGGAAATGTGGCAGCAGCAGCCTCAGCAGCCCAAAGCCAGCTTGGTGACGCAGTTGGCTCTGGCTGGCTCCGGACTGCTGATTGCCGCTGCTGCCGCCACTGCCCATGGGGAACTGGTGATGTCCGTCAGTACAGATCTCCTGCCCCCTTCCCCCTTTGTTTTGACTGATCAGGGGAGGCTCGGGAGTTGCGGGCAACCGTCTGTTGCCTAGTTTGTTTGTTTAAAAAAAACTCTGCACATTTAAGTTTCACAGGGTGCGAAAGAAGGGTTTTGCACCTTGCCTGGCAGAGAAACTGCATGCCTTGCGCCCCTCCTGGGCAACAGCCACCCGTCCATGACTCCCAAGCCTCCCCTGATCAGTCAAAACAAAGGGGGAAGGGGTCAGGAGATCGGGGGAGGCTTGAGAGTCACGGGCGGGCAGCATGGCGTTGCCCAGGTTTTTTTAAAAAAAAAAACTCTGCGCATTTATGTTTCATAGGGTGTGAAAGAAGAGCTTTGCACCTTTATACAATATGCATGTGTGCTTGGGCCCAGGGTCTTTTGCCTCACCATTTCCACTACTGACTTCCTGTTGCTACTCAGCTAAAAAAAGAAAAAAAGTGTCCCTGGATTCAATGAAAAAGAAATCTGGTAACTATACCCATGACCCTCTACATAACACTGAGGTACAACTCTAAGCTCAGTACAAGGAGTGTGGCACTTTACATTTCTAAACCTCAGCAGCAGAATGAAAATGAAAATGAAAATGGGAATTGGTTAGTATATTAATCAAATAAGGAGAGAGACCCACCCAAAACCCAGCAAACTACCCTTGTTTTTGTCCTAGTGAACGGACAATGTTCCTTTTTAGTATTAAATCCTCTCTTGAAGCAATTTTGATTCTTCTACTTCCCCCCCCCTCCTAATAAGCTCTGCTTGGGATGTCTTTGCACCTCGGGAGCAAACTGTGTGCATTTATGGCCCCGTGAATAGAAAGGATTGTGTAAGCGAAAGGATTATTAGGGCTTTGTAACTTTAAAAAAAGCACCCCTCGCCGTCTTTAGAAAAATGCCAGCAACACCCCTGAGCACCCTTTCCCTCTCCTCGGCAGCCAACTTGGCCCGGCTCTCTTCTTTTTTTTGCAAATACTTTCGGGAAGTATGCCGCAAGCCCTCTTGTTCCTGATGTACAAAGGAAGAGGATTAAATTCCTCAGCTCCCGACGGGGAAAGGAAGGGAGGGTGGATTTACCTACTGTTGCTAAAGTGGTGGGCTGATAGCGCGGCTGCAGCTGCCTGGGTCTGTCTTCAACAAGAACTCCAGCCTCCTAACCAGCCACCTTTCACTCTGTTCCCATGGCAACATCTCTATCCTTGGGTGCCCACGGTGTCTCTAATGCTTTCGACTAGTTGGATTCTTTGGCACCTGCCTCCTGAGCCGGGTCTTGTCAAACCTTATTAAGCTGAGAATCCATTTCTCTCGTTCGAGGTGGGGGGAAAAGGAAAGCAGACAAATTTAGCTCACCTGAGATCTCTCTCATTCCCCCCCCCTCCTCCCCGAATCCCAGGGATGTCCATTTTTTCAAGTTGGCAAAGACCACCTGAACTTGATTTGTGCAAACATATGCACGGCAGAGGTGTATATTTATCCCTTAAATTGCTAAACATGCGCGCGCGCACACACACACCTCTAACTGGGTGACACATTTATGCATTTGCTTCTTAAAATTAACCCTGCTCAAGCTGAGCAGGGTTTATTGGATATATAAAAACACAACAAGACACCTTATACAGAGTCAAACCATTGGTTCGCCTGCCTCAGTGTTGTCTGTATAGTGGGGGCAGTTGTTGTTGTTGTTGTTGTTGTTGTTGTTGAGTCATTCAGTCGTGTCCGACTCTTCGTGACCCCATGGACCAGAGCACGCCAGGCATGCCTATCCTTCACTGCCTCTTGCAGTTTGGCCAAACTCATGTTAGTAGCTTCGAGGACACTGTCCAACCATCTCATCCTCTGTCATCCCCTTCTCCTTGTGCCCTCCATCTTTCCCAACATCAGGGTCTTTTCTAGGGAGTCTTCTCTTCTCATGAGGTGGCCAAAGTACAGGAGCCTCAACTTCAGGATCTGCCCTTCCAGTGAGCACTCAGGGCTGATTTACTTAAGGATGGATAGGTTTGATCTTCTTGCAGTCCATGGGACTCTCAAGAGTCTCCTCCAGCAGCATAATTCAAAAGCATCAATTCAAAATTCAAAAGCATCAGTGGGGGCAGTACCCCCCCATTTTTCAATCAGGGGTTATTCCCAGACCTTCCAGGATACTAGTGATCAATCAAATGCTGGTGATTGATCATTAAACCTTCAACATGCAAAGTAGATGCTCTTGCATTGAGCCATGGCTCCTATTCATATTAGTCTTGCAATATGACCATAGGCCCATCTAGTCCAGCATCCTGTTGTCACAGTAGGCATCCAGAGGCCCCCAAGCATTATTTGAGCACAAGAGCACCCTCCCCACCTGTGGTTTCCAGCAACTGGTGTTCAAAAGCATTACTGCCTGCAACGATGGTAGCTGGTAGTCAACAACAGCCTTCTCCATCCACACACACACCCCCAATCCTCTTTTAAAGTCATCTGGGTTGGTGGCCAGCACTGCCTCCTGTGGGAATGAGTTCCGCAGTTTAGCTACATGCTACATGAAGAAATGCAGCATGTAGCTAAATGGGAAAGATGGAAAGTGCTGCACCAACAAGTACAAAACAACTCATTTGCAGCGCCACAAATCCAACTCAATGGTGCCACATTGGAAAATGTCAATCACTTCTCCTACCTGGGCAGTGCTGGAGGAGACTCTCGAGAGTCCCATGGACTGCAAAAAGATCAAACCTATCCATCCTTAAAGAAATCAGCCCTGAGTGCTCACTGGAAGGGCAGATCCTGAAGTTGAGGCTCCAATACTTTGGCCACCTCATGAGAAGAGAAGACTCCCTAGAAAAGACCCTGCTGTTGGGAAAGATGGCGGGCACAAGGAGAAGGGGATGACAGAGGATGAGATGGTTGGACAGTGTTCTCGAAGCGACTGGCATGAGTTTGGCCAAACTGCGGGAGGCAGTGGAGGAAAGGTGTGCCTGGCGTGCTCTGGTCCATGGGGTCACGAAGAGTCGGACACGACTGAACAACTGAACCACAACAAAACATGACGAAATGCTGTCTTTTATTTGTCCTGAATCTCCCAACATTCAACATCCTTGAGTTCTAGTGTTATGAGGAAGTGAGAAAACACTTTTCTTTATCCATTATATCAATTCCATCACTCAAGATGATGTTATATATTAATACAGCAAGGGGAAGTAATGTTTGCATATGAAGGATGCATTCCATCACCCCTTGGCATGTAGACCAACTGGTTATGTGCTCCTCAGCCAAGAATGGGGAGATATGTGCCCCTGCTTGCTAAGTGAAGTCTTGTGTAAGTGAAGTCAAAACCTATGTATCCTGGTCCCACTGTACAGCATCCCCCATAATGCACAGGCCAGGTCCCAAGGGAAATTCCATGTACCCCCCCAAGTTTCCATGGCTGGGCGATACTCAAGAGCACTGCTCATCCACATAATGCCTCAGAGTGGCAGTAGAGTCAGGTTGTACCTTTCCTTACCAGCTGACACCGAATGCCAAACAGCCAAATAATTCCAAAATCAGGAGAAGATGCTCAACACTGTGAAGTCAGCAAAAACAGGGTTTCCCCCGAAGTTTCTACTCAGTCCTCTAGAAAGGCAACCTGCCAAAGTTCATACCTACAAAAACACTGTGTCTCCTATCCTCCTTGGTGGTGATAAGCATTGGCACTGGCTTGTGCCCACAATTGAGGGGGCCGGCATCGGGCATCCCACATGGTGTGACACCCTGATGTGAAGCGCACAATGTTGCTGGATATTGAGGGTGCTCAGCCCCCTCCTTACAAACTTGGAGAGGGGGGCAAAGTGCCTCTGCCCCCACTGGCAGAGGAAAGGGGTGCGGTTGGTGCGGTACGCCCCGGGTGTCATCCCTGAGGAGGGTGACATCGCCGCCCTGCCACCCAGGACACTCGCCACGGGCGGCGTGCCCCCTTGGATACTCACTTCAGGAGGCTAGCCCTGCCCCTAAACGCACAGCATGTGCGCTACTCCGGGTGCCAGAGCAGCTATGTCTGCCTCTGTCTGCCCCCAAGAAACAGTCCCCCTGGTGGTGAGACAGGAACAACAATACAGAGGAGAAGAAGAAGAGTTTGGATTTGATATCCCACTTTATCACTACCCGAAGGAGTCTCAAAGCGGCTAACATTCTCCTTTCCCTTCCTCCCCCACAACAAACACTCTGTGAGGTGAGTGGGGCTGAGAGACTTCAGAGAAGTGTGACTAGCCCAAGGTCACCCAGCAGCTGCATGTGGAGGAGCGGGGAAACGAACCTGGTTCACCAGATTACGAGTCTACCACTCTTAACCACTACACCACACTGGCTCTCCAGTGTTAGAACTCCAGACAGGAGAGTTAGAAGAACCCCCAGAGCAGGATAAGTCAGGGACTAGAGAGGAGGTCATTTTGTCCAGCAAGCAGAAATGTGTGTGCTGATGCAACAATCACAAAAGCGCAGCGTCAAATTCCCCCCATTCTCTTTTCAAAGCTGCAACAAACATCCACAAGCACCAAAACCCAACTTAGCTGTCATTCCACACCCCTCCAGCTCTCACCACCTGCCCTGTGCTCGTCTGCATCAACTGCTGAATGAGAAGATGGATCCTTTTAGCATGTGCTTGTTAATTTCATTCATATCCTTGGCAGTGATGAAAAGGGCTTCAGAACACTTAACTAGACCAAATTGTACGTTTCACAGTCAAGTCCAAAAAACTATTACAATAACATCTTTAAGTGAAATTTGGAAACCAAAAACTGTCAGGTTAAGTGTGAGAGACTGCTTAATGGATTCCCCCCACCCCTGCCCCTCTCCAAATGCTTCTTTCCAGTCAAAATTATTTTAAAATATGTATTAATTTGTTTATTCCCTACTGTTCCTAAAAGCTTTCTTGGGGAAAATCTGGAAAGCAGAGCTCTTTTTAATGGTTTGTTCCAGCATGTACTTTTATTTCGAGTTGGGAAACAGTAAATCCACCCCCTCCACTTTACCGGGGGGGGGGGACACAAAAGAAGATTTTCTTCTGAGTAGCAAACACTACACAAGAATTAGGGATGGGTAAAATTCTGAATTTGTTTCTCTCAGTTTCTCAGTTCTTCCAACCTGTTTACATATCATTGTTGCATTAAAAAAACCCAACTGTCTACACAAAGATCTGCATGTTTTTCATGTGCATTTTCCTAATATATGCATCCCTGCAAGCATATAATGGAGGAGGATGTGATAAATGCATGTTTTGTATACTTTTCTAAATCCATTTCCAGATCCATTTCAAGCAGGGTTTAGTGCCCGGGTTTGGAACCGAAACTACTTTGGTTGTCCTGTATGATGACCTCTGTCACATGAGAGATGGGAAAAATGTGTCCCTGTTAATACTCCTCAACCTCTCAGCAGCTGTCTGAGTTAAAGGTGGGTGGCACCACCTTGAGGTGCTTCCAATCCTACTTGTATGGTCATTTCCAGAGGGTGTTCCTTGGGGAGTGTACTTCAGCACTGTGGAGCCTTCAATTTGGGGTTCCTCAGGATTCAGTTTTATCCCTTATGTTGTTTAACATCTGGGTTATCCAGAGTTTTGGAGTACATTGTCAGCAATAACATGATGGCCAGTGTGGTGTAGTGGTTAAGAGTGGTAGACTCGTAATCTGGGAACCGGGTTCGCGTCTCCGCTCCTCCACATGCAGCTGCTGGGTGACGTTGGGCTAGCCACACTTCTCTGAAGTCTCTCAGCCCCACTCACCTCACAGAGTGTTTGTTGTGGGGGGGGGAAGGGAAAGGAGAATGTTAGCCACTTGGAGACTCCTTCGTGTAGTGATAAAGCGGGATATCAAATCCAAACTTCTTCTTCTTCTTCTTCTTCTTCTTCTTCTTCTTCTTCTTCTTCTTCTTCTTCTTCTTCTTCTTCTTCTTCTTCTTCTTCTTCTTCTTCTTCTCTACTCCTCCTTTACATCTGCAGGTGTAGCAGTGGATGTGCTGGACCAATGTCTTGCCTCAGTAATGGGCTGGGTGAGAGGTAACAAACCAAAGCTCAATTCAGGCAAAACTTAGGCACTGTTAGTGGGTTGTTCCCCAGACCAGATGGATGGGAGGTTGCCTGCTATTTATGGGTTTGCCCTCCCTCTGAAGGAGTGGGTACATAGCTTGGGGTTACTTCTGGATCCTTTGTTATCACTTGAGGCTCAGGTAGCCTCGGTGGCACTGAATGCTTTCCATCTGCTTTGGCTGGTGGCCCAGCTGTTCCCCTATCTGGACAGGATAGCATAACTATATAAAACACAGCTTTGTTCCCAGTGTTGCTCAAGAATTCTAAGAAAATTCTAAGAAAACAAAAAACAAAAAAGAACAAAACCACTGAAATCAGTGGTTAAAATCAATGCAGCTTTGAAATTTTCAGTCCACCATATGGATTCAAAATAATGTCCTATTTTATTCGAACATATGGCAAAAGTTGTTCCTAGATCTCAGGAACCATCATGCAAAATTGGATTATTAAGTCTTAAAAGGAGTCTAAAGCGGTGCATTTTTGACAGGTTTGGTCCACCAACTTCATTCAAAAGGGCATCAAATAGATATCCAAACAAAGACCAAAACTACGGAACAGAGGAAGAGGAAGAGGGTTATTGGGAATTGTACCTCAGTGCAATGCTGATAATTGTATTATTGAACCACAATAAATAATAACAATTGGTAGTGTATCATAGCTAACATTTAGTAGTTGTCAGCACATCACATTTCATAACTGCTTCCTGCTTAATTCAGAGCAATCATGCCATGCTACCAGTCTTTATTTCACTTGCAATATGTGAATGAAATTTCACAATTTCACAGCTTGCCAAATGATGAATGTGCACATCCATTTCAGTTCCAGTGGGTTTATAGTTCTTCGAAACATTATGGCAAGTGATAGTTTAGAACAGAAGAAGGGAGAGGTTACTTAGGAGTAAGGATGGCTGAATTTGTCCAGTTTGGTTTCTGAACTTCAGTTATCCACATTTCTGCATCAGCTTTTGATTCACAAAAGCAGAAACCTTCATTAAAATTCACCAGCATGTTATCGCTGATTTCTCCCAACATACACATATTTATATGTAATGTTGACTAATATACACATTTTTGCAACATTTCCCCCTACTACATCACATTTTTAAAATGTAACATTTCTGCATCTTGCTTTTTGCAAAAAATAATAATAATAATAATTAATAATAATAATAATAATAATAATAATAATAATAATAATCCACTTTACCCTTGGATATGAATTTATGAGCACATTACTTGGCTGGGGGACCAAGCTGCAAAATTTAGAGAACTGCACGTTTTGAAAGATAGCTGCGTACTGGTTCCTGTAGTGCTTTGAAAAGTGTGTGACTTGTGACGGTTCACCTTTCAATGTAAACCAAATCACATCCCTACTTTGGAGAACCAAACATGGGTTAACAAAGAAGAAAAACTCACTGTGTTGCCAGTTGAAAGCAATTAATTGCAGTTTACGATCCTAATAGATGAATGACGCACACTGCCGCATTGGATGGACAGATAGATTGAGCTCCATCAAGAAGATTGGCAACAATGAAAATGCACCATGTTATCATTGTTATTATGATTTCCACATGCTGCAAATAATGTTTGTCTTGAGCATGCTTTTTCTTCTTCCCCCCAGTGTGAAAGCGTCACTGCTGCAATCACTGAGGTTCTCCGTAATGGGAAAGCCAATTAGATTTCACTCATTTGCTTTCCTGGGAAATGATAACATGCTAAATTACATTCCTGCCTCTTCGCTGCAGAGATGCCGGGACTTGATATTGATGTATCAAAAGTTTCCGTAAACAAGGGCTGAAAGTTGATTTCCTTCCCCTTCGCGCAACCTTTTGGCTTTCAGAAGCATGGATCCATCAACAAGGGAAGAGTCACAGGGCACCCTATGTTCAATCCGCAATAAATAGTATCTCCAGTTATGGTTGGGAGAGGCTCCTGCCTGAAATCCTAGAGTGCCAGGGACATGCCCAGCAGAGAGGAATATGCAGAGGAAGAGAAATTGGCTGCACCTGAGTCTCCACCTCCAGAGGTAGGAGGAATTGGCTGCACCTGAGTCTCCAACTTCAGAGGAGGAGGAATTGGCTGCACCTGAATTGCCAAGATGTAGGAGGCGGAGCGAACGATTAGAGCAGAGGCAGGCCAACAAAAAGTGGGGGAGGATGTGGTGCATATCTGGCCTTGGGAGGGGTCAGAAGCCAGTCAAGTCAACTGACTCTGATGGCGAAGGATGAGTTGTGGAAGCTTGGACTGCTATAAGCCTGTTATTGAGAAATGAACCTCAGCTACTTTAAACTGCCAGTGTTCTGTATCTTCTGTGGGAGAAGTGCTAAACCTGACATAGAGTGCCTCTACCAATCACTGCAGGCAATACTGAGCTAGATACTGTCTGATTCAGTATAAGGCTGCTTTCTATGTTCCTATTTCAATGTACATGTGGTGCCCAAGCAGTTGCTGATCCAGCCACTAATCAGATGCAGACTTGCTTAGTGTCTGCCAGGTGGTGTCTTCATTCTCCTTTAGACCCCGGGTGTCTGTCTTTGTTTGTGTTTGCAGCACAGGCTCCAGTTGCCTCTGAAACTCTTGTGGACCTCAAAACTTTGCCAAGCCAAGCAAATCAGAGAAGCAGAATCTCAATGGCCAGATTCAGAGGTTTGGCCCTGGCTCTGGGAATGTAGAACCAGAAACAATCCCAGTCACAGGTACAGCAGAGAGGAGTCTTTACAGCAGGGAAGCAGGTTCTGGTCTCTCCTTGTACAGCACTAATAATAATAATAATAATAATAATAATAATAATAATAATAATAATAATAATAAATTATTTATTTATACCCCACAAATCTGACTGGGTTTCCCCAGCCACTCTGGGCGACTTCCAACAAAATATTAAAATACAGTAGTCTATCAAACATTAAAAGCTTCCCTACGCAGGGCTGCCTTTCAAGGCCAGTGTTATGGGGTCTCGGCAGCCACTCCCAATCACCAATCTAGCTGCCACATTCTGGATTAGTTATAGTTTCCAAGTCACCTTCAAAGGTAGCCCCACATAGAGTGCATTGCAGTAGTCCAAGCGAGAGATAACCAGAGCATGCACCACTCTGGCGAGACGGTCTATGGGCAGGTAGGATCTATGGGCAGGTAGGTAAACAGCTTTCCTGGACACAGAATTAACCTGCGCCTCCATGGACAGCTGTGAGTCCAAAATGACTCCCAGGCTGTGCGCCTGGTCCTTCAGGGGCACAGTTACCCCATTCAGGACCAGGGAGTCCTCCACACCTGCCTGCCTCCTGTCCCCCCAAAACAGTACTTCTGTCTTGTCAGGATTCAACCATTTAATATCCATTAAAGCATGCCTAGTTCTGACAGGAGAGATGATCGTTTGGAGAATGTATGGGGCAGGGACTGGGTCAGGTGTGACTGAAGGATCTGGTGAACCTGTAGATGGACGGGCTGTGGCTCAGCATGATCATGTTGAGCATGGAAGCACTGCTGGACCTCCTGGTTGGCCTTTACACCAAGTGCAACCTTGACTCACCACTCTAGAGGCTTATCTCAGATTTCCTTGAGTGGGAATGAACCTTCTGATTATTGAGAGTAATGTGAGCAAGTTCCTCATGAATGGCATCTGGGCAGGCTACCTAGAGTCAACACCCATCTTACAACTGGTGGTAGGTCCGAGAGCCCCACTATCTCCATCATGGTCCACTACCTAAGGAACCCAAGCAGTGCAGCAACTGGCTGAGCTGGCTTAGCAATGGGAATTATGTGTGTATTTTAATGAACTGAATAGAGTGAAAGATTATGAGTCATAGGGCACAGAGAGTATATGAACTTAACAAGGCTTAGCTTATTTTTTTAGTTGCTATTTTGTTAATGCTGTTAATATTTTTTATAGATTATAAATGCCATATTGATTTGTTAATCATATAATACAACTTCTGCTGTAATTGCGATGTGTAGCTAATTTTAAAATTTATGTTTTATAGATTTTATAGTGTTTGTTGTTTTATTGATGATCTGCTAATTATTTTATATGATTTGTCCTGTATTTGTGATGTTCTATTACATTCTGTTACTGTTATTTATTGTTTGCAAGCCACTTTGAGATTCATTTGAATGAAAAGTAGCATATAAACACAATCCAACAAATCTAATCTTCTGGATGTAGTCAGAGTCCAACTTCAGCCCTAGCTAGGGCCAGGGATGTCAATGGAAGTAATATTCCATAACATCCAAAGAGCCACAGCTCTCCCATTCCTGCTTCATAGAGACAGAACATTCCAGCTCAACTCTCTTGCACACATGTATCCTTCCTGTTGTGATCTGCTATGTATTCCTGCTGAAAGGTGCTCATTGCAGAAGTAGGAGCAGCAGAACATGCAGGTCCACAGTTGATGGAAGCAATTCTTTTGAATACCAGTTGCTGGAAGTCACAGGAGGAGAGAGTACTCTTAGGCTTGGGTCTTGCTTGTGGGATTCCCATTGGGGGCACCTGGTTGGTCACTGTGAGGACAGGATGCTGGACTAGATGAGCCATTGGCCTAATCAAGCAGGTACTTCACTTTATTCTCATTGTAGGTCTGGGGGTGGGGGTAGGAGAGAGACGATATAAGCCATTGAAATTGGTATGGTTATCTATGAAGCCCTTAAGTCTATGCCACACGACATTCCATGCCCTTGGCTTTCAGATGAAAAACATTGTCATTCACATCTTCTTGAGTCATTAAGCTTCTCCCAGTTTTATGACAAGATGGAATTAGCAGCAAGCTCGCGATGGCACGGGTAGCCTGAGGGTGGCTTTAGCCATTGCGGTGACATGGCTCTAATAACAAAAGACGGGGAATGACATCTCATTATGGCTGTCAATGCTGACTCTGAATTATGGCCAGGAATCCACTTTGCTTTAGTTCTCTCCTTGGCTGCGTGTTTCTGGGCCTACACATATTAGGACACGGGAAGAAATGTACTCTCAAACATTTGCAAAGAAGTGAAATCAGACAGGCCTGGGGCCTGTTGAGAGACCAGTATGTGTTGTTATGATTTACAAGTGTGGGGGGAAACCACTTGGCAAATGTTGCCTTCATTCATTCATTCATTTTCATTGCATTTATGAATCATTTGCCAGGGAACACCTTGAAGTGATTTAATAATAAAAACATACATACAACTGAAGAATGTAAGCAGAACCTTTTGGATCAGGCCAATGGCCCATCTTGTCCAGCTTCCTCACAGTGGCCAACCAGAGGTCGATGGAAAACTCGCAAGCAGGGTCCGAGCTCAAAAGCACTGTGTCCATCTGGAATACTGTCCATCTGACCATGGAGGCAGAGCATAGCCATCATGACTGATTTCATCATTGAGCATTTTCATATATACAAACAATTTCAAACCTAACACAGATAGAGCTATTTCTCTCTGTATGTGCAATTCCTTTAAAAATGTTCAGGTATTTCCGAATCTGCTAATTCGACTCAAAATTGCATGCAAGGGACAGTTTAGTGGGGGCTGAAGCGGCAGGTCTTATCAGCCTAGGTGAGTGCATACAAATGTCCAGATGGCGACCCAGTCTACCCTGACCATTGGCTTTGCTGACTAGGGGCTCCTACACACACTCTTGTGCTAGTTACAGGTAGGTAGCCGTGTTGGTCTGCCATAGTCGAAACAAAATATAAAAAATCCTTCCAGTAGCACTTTAGAGACCAACTAAGTTTGTTATTGGTACGAAAGCTCATACCAATAACAAACTTAGTTGGTCTCCAAGGTGCTACTGGAAGGATTTTTATTTTTATTTTTGTTTCAACACTCTTGTCCTATGTGTCCAAGTGGTTTTCTGTTTGCCCTGTGCTTTCTAGGCACAAGTCTGAGCAGTTTTGCCTTTGCTCACTGCTTTACCCCAGAAAACCCACTCTTTAGTAATAAATCAGAATAAATCGCAATCTGCGGTAAACCTTATTTGTTCTGATTCAGTATTACAGATTAAATTTCCCCGGGGGAAAGTGGTGGGTCAAACAGAGGTGTATATAAGCTCTCGGGTTGATGGGAGCTGTGGTTCTAAACATCTGGAGAACATCAGGTTGCAGAAGGCTACTTCCCTCATTTTGCTTGTACTCTCAACATGACATCCAGTGCTGGTGAGAAGCAAAAGCTGACACCCACCCAAAGCAGCTCAATGAGGGATGCTTGCAGAAGTCAACTCACTTGACCTGCAACTCCCAGGCTAATGCACAGATTGGAACTTCACTGTAATCAGATTATCTAATGCTTCAAAGCTTTTGATGAACTTCTTGTATTAAAACAAAATCAAAAATTCTTTCCAGTAGCACCTTAGAGACCAACTGAGTTTGTTCCTGGTATGAGCTTTCGTGTGCATGCACACTTCTTCAGATACACTGAAACAGAAGTCACCAGATCCTTAAATATAGTGAGGGAGTGGGGAGGGGTATTGCTCAGAAGGGTGGTGGGAATGGGTGATCAGCTGATAGGTGTGGAAAGCCTGTTGACAACTCTTAACGGCTGTAATTAGTCTTGCAGGGAAAGGCAAGGGGTGAGATGGCTAAAGATAGCTTTGTTATGTATAATGAGATAAGAATCCAATGTCTTTGTTCAGACCAGGTTTCTCCGTGGTTTTAAGTTTGGTGATTAGTTGTAATTCAGCCACTTCTCTTTCCAGTCTATTTCTGAAATTTCTTTGTATTAAGACAGCTACTTTGAGATCTTTTATAGAATGTCCTGGGAGATTGAAGTGTTCTCCTACTGGTTTCTCTGTCTTGTGATTCCTGATATCAGATTTATGTCCATTTATCCTTTGGCGTAGGGTTTGGCCTGTTTGTCCAATATAGAGAGCTGAAGGGCACTGTTGGCATTTGATTGCATACACAATGTTGGAAGATGAGCAATTAAATAGTCCTGAGATGGTATGTTTGATGTTGTTGGGACCAGTAATGGTGTTGTCCGGGTTTATGTGGCAGCAAAGTTGGCATCTGGGTTTATTGCAGGCTCTGGTACCAGTGTCCATGTTGAGTCCTGTTGTAGTATTATTGTGGGTGAGGAGCTGTTTGAGATTGGGTGGCTGTCTGTAGGCGATGTAGGGTCTTCTTGTATTAAAGCTCATCTAAAACGTGTGTTTTGAGAAATCTGTATATTTACAAATGCACATTTTGAAATTATTATTCCCCCCCCCAAAAAAAAATGTGTATTTTGAGGGCGGGAGACCATTCATACTTGATTCTCATGCAGAAATAGAATGGGTTGGATGTAAAAGATCATGCTCTTGTTACTTCCAGGATAGACTACTGCAATGCTTGGTATTGAAGATGGTCCAGAAACTACACCTAGCACCCAACATGATTTTCAGATGGTTTACTGGGACAAGAAGGTGTGAATCCATGAGAGTGGTTCTGGCCCAACTGCACTGGCTGCTGATTTGTTTCTGGTCCCAAACTAAAGTGCTAGTTTTGACCTCTAAAGCCTCCAAAATTTGGTGGGTACAGGGTTGAGCTCATTTTATCATTGTGAGAAAAGCCCCATGGGCAGAAGCTAGAACCATACAATTGTAGAGTTGGAAGGAACTCCAAAACTCATCCAGTGCAACCTTCTGACATGCAGAAAACACAGCTAAAAAAACAATGACAGATGGCCTTTAAACGTCTTCTTTAAAAACCTCCAATGAAGGAGAGTCCACCACCTCCCAAGGTAGTCTATTCCACTATCAAACATCTCCGGCTGTCAGGACATTCTTCCTAATATTGAGTCATAATCTCCTTTCTTGTAATTTCAATCCATGGGTTGTTTCCTACCCTCTGCAGCAGCAGAAAACAAGCTTGCACTAATTCAGATATTTGAACATAGCTATCATATCACCTTTCAGTCTTCTCTTCTCTAGGCTAAACATGCTCAGCTCTTTCAATTGTACCGTATATGGTGTTGTTTTCAAGATCCTTTAGCGTTTTTGAACATGTTCCAGCTTGTCAAGATCCATTTCAAACTGTGGTGCCCAGAATTGGACATAGTACTCCAGGCGGGGTCTGACCAAGGCGGAATAGAGTAGTACTATTACTTCCCTTGATCTGGACACTATACTTCTGTTGATGCAGTTTAGAATAGCATTAGCCTTTCATTCGAAATCTCATGATATCTTTCCCTGACAATTATTTGAGACATGGGAAGCCTTTGAAGCTAGTGATCAAGCCCGTGTTACCATTGCTGATTTTTGTTCGTAAGAGAAGTCCAGACCACTGATTTGTAGAATGAAGGAAAGGACACTCGCAAGCATCCATTGACCACCATGAAAGCAAGAGAAATGAAATAAAAGTCTTGCAATCCACACATGGTTGGGTCTCCAAAACTTTCTCTTCCGTTTCAAAATTTTAAAATCCTTTCCTCATAAATTGTTGGGAAATGGTACAATGGCAACAACAGCACATAGAGAGAGAGAGACGCACACAAGCACACACACACACACACACACACACACACACACACACACACACGAGTTTTTCAGCATGGCCCTGGGGGAAACACAAATGGTGCTCCAAGACTACACTAACAGCAGGCAGAATTTGTGGCAGTTCTACTCTTAACCAATTTCTTCCTGTTCCACCTCACTGCAGGAACTTGACTTATATACTATGCACGGGAAGTACAATGGCAAAACTACAATGTTTAAAATCCTTCACACCATGTGGAGAAACAACTAAACTCTAGCGTTCTAATTGCCAGAACACTTACACATTCCTATTTTCCCCCAGTCGCCCTCAGCTTACCACAGCCGAGATGATGGTTGACAAGGCTTATGATACGTCTGCTATTACTTCTAGTAGTTTCTAAACAATATCATTTTTTTTTCACCCTTCTGCATTCAATAAAAATGATAGGTTTCTTTATTTCTCATGGAACAATGGCTCTCGTCTCCCCACATCGCATGTTTTTCCTCCCCTCCCCGCCCAGAGACTTTCAGAAACGAGTGCCTCGTCTCGCCATTAATGCAATTATCGCTATTGACGTCAAAGGAGGTGTCGGCGCTGCCGACATCTCAATTCGAGCCCCGGCATCTGCGAAACGTGGTAATGATAAACACTTTGCCGCCTTGTTTAGCCAGCCCGTTATTTTATTTTTATTCCTCCCAAAATAAATATATATAAATATAAATAAATAAATAATGTCTGAGCGCCAACCCGAAATACAATGGGACAAAATAAGCTGCTAATTCCGAATGCGTCTCGATAAATAAAACGAATATTTATTGAAATGCACGGGTGAGAGATCAGCTGAAAATGTGAACGAGGTGCTGATAAATTCTCATTACCTGCTTCGGGCTGACAACTCAAATGGCCTGCTAAGCATCTGCTGGAAATTCAATCAACTACCTGCAAATAGCAGATATTTTATGCAAAAATAAAAAGGGGGGGGAGAGAAAAGAGAAAGAAAAATATTCAACAATGGGTACAATAAATACCAGGTTTTGCTTAATATTGAAGGGCCTGCTGGTTTCAGATGGCTATTTGGAGGATGTGGTCTGCCATGAATCAACAAGCATATATTGGTCCGTTGTGCTTAGAAACCCACCGTTTCAATAATGAATCGGCTTACTACCTGCTACCACTTTCTTGGCCGGTGGTACAAAATTCAGGGTCGCCTTCGCCAGACCAGTTGAAGGTAAGAGCAGAAGGGGGTTGGCAGTGTCTTTGGGCCAGTTCACAAATGCCTGCATTTCTTATCCCTTGATTTCAGCCCTTGACCATCCACAACTGAATGTGCGAACTGTGTTTGTAGGTGACAGAAGATGCACCTGCTAGATCCAGCCAATTTCCCATCTTAACCAGCATCCTGTTCTCACAGCGGCCAACCAGATGACTGTGGGAAACCCACAAGCGGGTTTTGAGCACAAGAACACTCTCTTCCTTCCTGTGGTTTCCAACAACTGGTATTCAGGAGCATTCCTGCCCTCAAATGTGGAGGCAGAGTCGTTGATAGCCCTCTCCTCAAAGAATTAGTCTAATCCACTTTTAAATTGGTGGCTGTCACTTCTTCCCATGGAATCAAGTTTCATATCTTAACTGTGGTTGATCTGCAGTCACGAAGTGATGAACCTGCATGCTGTTGTTGTTCTTCTCACCTAATGAACAGACCGTGGACAGCAATGAGACAGTTACAGGTGGGTAGCCGTGTTGGTCTGCCATAGTCGAAACAAAATAGGAAACAAAATAGGAAATTCTTTCCAGTAGCACCTTAGAGACCAACTGAGTTTGTTCTTGGTATGAGCTTTCGTGTGCATGCACACTTCTTCAGAGGAAAGCTCACACCAAGAACTAACTTAGTTGGTCTCTAAGGTGCTACTGGAAAGAATTTCCTATTTTGTTTCCTATTTTGTTTCGACTATGGCTACCCACCTATAACTGGAACTATGGAAGGCACCACATTGAGCCGCATGAAATGGAAGTCCACCTGTGTATCTGAAGAAGTGTGCATGCACACGAAAGCTCATACCAAGAACAAACTCAGTTGGTCTCTAAGGTGCTACTGGAAAGAATTTCCTATTTTGTTTCCTATTTTGTTTCAGCAATGAGACAGTTCACTAGAAACTTTTGGGCTTCTGCCAATGATGGGCATTCAGACTGGATGGAAACCCAACACCCATGACAGAAGGTGTGATGGATTAGTGGCATGGGCAGTGGGTCTCCTAGCTCAGCACCACAAAAATCTGTGTCTGCTGTTGTTGTTGTTTAGTTGTGTCCGACTCTTCGTGACCCCATGGACCAGAGCATGCCAGGCACTCCTGTCTTGCATTGCCTCCTGAAGTTTGGTCAAACTCATGTTAGTAGCTTTGAGAACACTGTCCAAACATCTCGTCCTCTGTCATCCCCTTCTCCTTGTGCCCTCCATCCTTCACAACATCAGGGTCTTTTCTAGGGAGTCTTCTCTTCTCATGAGGTGGCCCAAGTATTGGAGCCTCGGCTTCAGGATCTGTCCTTCCAGTGAGCACTCAGGGCTGATTTCCTTCAGAATGGATAGGTTTGATCTTCTTGCAGTCCATGGGACTCTCAAGAGTCTCCTCCAGCACCATAATTCAAAAGCATCAATTCTTCGGCGATCAGCCTTCTTTATGGTCCAGTAATTATAATTAAGTTACATGAAACATAACCAGCAGAATCCTTAAAAATGACTTAACCAGGCTTCAAAATCCTGACCAAAAAAGAGATACCCACCTGAAATCTATAAATCTGAAATGGATAAGTTTGATCTTCTTGCAGTCCATGGGACTCTCAAGAGTCTCCTCCAGAACCAGGAGTCTGCTGTAATCAAGGCTTAATGTGTTTCTGTGGTGTCGCAATTGAGGGGAGTTAGACAAATAACTCTCCCCAATTATTGACACTAGTCTATTCGCATCTTAACAAATGTATTAATGAATTAAATAAATAGCTTAACTGGTTCTCCCCCTTCCTCCTCACAATTATCCTGTGAGGTAGGTCTGGCTGAGAGCTGATTATAGGCTGTACCTTTGCATACAGGAATACGACCTCAATGGATTTTGCAGAATTTCTACCTCATTGGTCGATGTGAGAACAGGATGTCCCATCCAGAACAGCTCTTCCTACATTCTTATTGTCGTGTGTTAGAAAGGCAAGCTATTGCATCCTATAGTGTTCTTGCTAAGAGGGGGGGGGGGCATACATAAATACATACCTGGTTTTATTTGTATGCTGCCTTTCCATAATTTCCATGATCAAGGCATCTTAGAACATTATGCATGGGGGGAGGGTACTTAATTACAAACAGAGGTGCCAACTTGATTTTTTGTGTGTGTGTGAGAGAGGGGCAGGTAACCCTCTCCCCACGTAATTGATCACAAGATGCAGCACAAACATACTATTTGAATGGCAATGCCCATAAACTTGTGGGGGCGGTGGTCCCCTCAAATATTTTATGGGGGGAGCAAAGGGACTTGGGTCCCTAGGAGTTGGCTGCTATGATTGCAAACATAACAAAAGCAGGCATAGGCAATCAATAAAACGCATCCAAAGGCACACAATCAAATTAAACAATTTGCACATAAAGCATAATAAGATCTAAAATATACAGAAAATCAATCGCAGCAACACCCTCCCTCCAACCCACCCTAAACAACCTCAGACCAAAAGTCTTTTCAGCAACCTCAGCTTTTGTAGCTGGAGTCAATGAGGGTCTCACCCTCCCACACCAGGTGGCAAAAAGTCCTGCAAGGCAGGAAATGGGTCTTCCAGGATCTTCATGTACTAATTTTCAGGCTGCCAAACCCATGCTCATAGACATGAGGGTCCTCCCTCCGCCCCCCACCTCCATTCCAAAATCTCTGCAACTTTTTTAAAAAGCCAAATCATGAAGGATGAATTGGAAAGAGCTCCAGGAAGTAAACCTGGGAATGCACAGCGGAATCGTTCAAGGATAAATTGTTCTTAGCTCCTTTCCACAATGTTGGTCATGCCCTTTTCTGACAAGGTATGGGGGACGTCGTAGTTTACGAGGGCACCTCAAGTGTAATAAAGAAGCGGCAAGTGCAGAACATGACGAGTTCAGTGCCCTTCAAGAGTGGATGAGCTTGACTGTTTTGCAAGGATTGATGATATTAATTTGAATGATTATTATTATTAGCCCTTATACATCACAGTGAAGAAAAAGGCCAAGCGAAGAAGATCTCTTAGCAGAAGCTCAATTAAAATGCAACATATTTCTCCAAGGAAACATCTGAGGAAGAAAACAAAGGGACTTCTCCATGTGAAGCAGAGCTGAAAGGAATTTGCTCCTGGAAATCCTCATAAAAATGATGTCAGATATTGTCAGAATACCCATATTTTTGCCACAGGGAACCCTTCAGATTTGATATATTGTGATATTTGATCCCAGTCTTTGATATTTCACCTTATTGACTAATTGGTATGTACTTACACTATGTTGTATTTGACAGTGTATGAGACACAATGTCATTTGTATTTGATATAGTTTAAATCCAATGAGGGCATTATGGATGATGTTGGACTACAACTCCCAGCATCCTGTTTGGAACTCTGTTTCCCCTCTTGGCATACAGACTCAATGTTCCTTTCTGATTTGTTGTGATGCAATCCTCATTGCTGTGAAAAGAAGACTCATGGGTGAGTAGGGGCCTGAACCCAGGTTTTCCTTGACCATGGAGAACCTGTATGTTCCCCCAGAGGCTGCTGGACTGCAACTTAGCACATTATCCCTAATAATTGGTCGTGCTGGCAGAGGATGAGACGCCCTGTTTGAGGAACTCCAGGAGATAGCATTAGCTCGGACATAGAAATTCACACTCAAAATACAAATCTGGGGTTTGAGTTTGAAGTGCTCCATGATGTATGAAACCAGGCTGGTATCTCTGTTGTCACCTTGCTCTAGCTGGAAGGAGTGGTGTGAGCAGGGCTCCCCATTAGTCATCAGCTGTACCATGATGATGGTGATGATTATGATTTCTTGCCCTTCATCCTAAAGGAGGCCAGGAATGGAAAATAATTACACAGAAAATTAATTAAAACA
The DNA here is from genome assembly GCF_009819535.1 of Lacerta agilis. Lineage (NCBI taxonomy): Eukaryota > Metazoa > Chordata > Lepidosauria > Squamata > Lacertidae > Lacerta > Lacerta agilis. The sequence continues at coordinate 5,027,099 of NC_046322.1, forward strand.
TATCAAAAACAATTCCAGTACAGATGTAGAATGGGAAAGATTCCTCTTGAAAATGCTAGCTGGAAGACGAAGGTATTCAGCAGGTGCCAAAAAAGAATCAGAGACAACACCTGTCTGGAGGTAGCTAAAGGTAGCTGCCACACCACCCAAGGTCTGGTTCCTATATCACGTGTAACAGACTTCCTAATAAGTTGATATCTGCAGGAGGCCTTCTTCTGCAGACTGCAGTGATCAATTTGCTATGGTGAGATGATCTTTCAGGTAATATGGTCCAAAGCTATACAGAGCTTTATGTACCAAAACCAGCACTTTGAAATTAGCTTGGTAGACCATGCAATTCTTTCAACAGCATAATATGGTGTTGATATGCTGCTTCAGCGAGCAAACCATGGCATTTTGCACTAGCAGTAGATTCAAAACCAGCCTCAAGGCCAGCCCCACATAGAGCACACCATAGTAATCCAACCTGGAAGATACCGGGACATGGACAATGGTGGCCAACCCCTTTCATCAACAAAAGCAAAAAATCTGAGAGATAAATCAGAGAGATGCCTCAGGTGGTTCTTTTCATCTGGAGTACTGATGCTATTGTGGTGAAGAAGGGTGAACTCATTTCCAAAAACAAAAATATGAGAGACAAGTTCTTCTTAGTCTGTATACCCCATGTTTGAAGATGGAGCCCTGTTAGCCTAGTCCAGTTTGGTACCCTCCAGATGTTGTTGAACTCCAACTTCCATCAGCCCTGGTGGGGCTCACAGGAGTTGGGAGACCCACCACACCTGGAGGGCACTGGGTTGGTGAAGAGTAAGCCAGCTTTCTCCATGCCTATGCAGCCACCCAAGATTTATGCACCCGTTTCTATGAAAATCGATGTTCCCCACACATCTAAACAAGCACCGATCTGAATCAATCGTTCAAAGCCGAGGAGGGTTAAATATTTAAACAAGCTATGTATTGAAATGCATTTTTAATGCCGCAGAGTCATTCTGATGAAAGATCGCTCAAGAGCCTTCATTATTGAGTGGAGAGAGGAGCGTGGCATTGTCTGAACAGATGGAGCAGCTGTGTTCCTCCTCCCTCCCTCCCTCCTTACCCCCTGTGGGGTAAATTCAAGTGTCACTCCTCTACTGAAGTCATCTACTTTCAGCCAATGCATTCAGTTGGAATGCTGGCTGGCTGTCCCCATCACCCCGTTCTCAAAATGGATCCTCCTTAAGGAGTCAAACATTGTTTGCAATCTCCTGTTTTTAGATACTTTAATTTTGGGGACGGAGCTTGGGAGGGAAGGAACATTTGGAGTGAACGAGCTTTGATTCTCTGTGACTTAAATTGCAACGATTATGTGGTGTCATTATGCCATCTGCAATTGCCTCGACTAATTTCAAGGTGGCAATTTCTTCTTTCTTTCTTTCTTTCTTTCTTTCTTTCTTTCTTTCTTTCTTTCTTTCTTTCTTTCTTTCTTTCTTTCTTTCTTTCTTTCTTCTCTCTCTCCCCCACCCCCACCCCACTCTCCACCTCCTGTACATTACTGGGGCGGGGGTTGGGGAAAGGCGTAAGGGTTGGGTGGAGGGGAACCATCAAGGCATGTTGATGATTATAAATTAAAACAGACAAAGGGAAAACAAGGACCGTTAGGGCTGTCACGCTCCAAGACGGGAGCTGAGGCTGATGCTTAGCAGTTTTGCAGCTGTGGTGTTGAGAAACCACATGCTGTGTGAAGCCTCTGCTAGGGCTTGGTGACGAATGCTCCTTCACATGAATTGCTGAAATGGAAATGCAGGGTTGATCCTGCAGGTGATGGAATCTGACATAGGGGATATGTGGAAAACCTCAAAGGCAGGGGATGAGTAACCCACAGTTCTCTAGATCCTGTTGGATCCATTTCCCATCACCTCCAGTCAACAAAACCAGTGGCAAGGGATGATGGGTGTTGTAGTTCGGCAGCTTCAGGGGAGGGGGCATGCATTTCCTACCCTTGCATTAAAATATGGCAGGGTTATGACAGAGATGGGTATTGGCAGTCAAGGCAGTTGTCATAGACATGACTTCCCACAGCCACAATGAGGATTCTGAGTGGGGTGGGGCAGTCAGTCAGAAGAGGGAGAAGGAGGCTGGCCTCTTTCCCAGACAGCTGAAGGCAGTGGCCCACATACACACCCCTTATCTAGAGAAGAAGAGCCTGTAAATTATCTGGAGAGTGAAAGTGGACCTGACGGAGGCCAATTGTCTGAGGAGCAGCCTCTAGTCCAAGCACAGGGGAGGGGGTACTCTTCATCAGTGGAAGAGGTGCTCAATGACCCTGAGAGCCCCCAGGTTCACTGATGGACAAAGGCCAGAGAAAGGCGTCAATCAAAGAAGGGGGGGCGTGCTGTCATGTTTCGTGTTGCAGACACACTTTGAATTCAGATGCCTCAACTCCATCTTGATGGACGGTCGCTAGTGTGAGCGGCTCTGAGGTTAATCACTGTGTACAATAAATCTATTTGTAATATGAATGGCTACATGCTGATTGTCTAAGCCGGCAGCCTGCCAGATCCTGACAGCAGCAATGGTCAATTTGGAGATGGAAAAGCTGTGGCCCTCAAGAGGTTGTTGGACTACAACTCCCATCAGCCCCAGACACTGTGGCCAATGGTCAGGGATTATGGGAGCTGTAGTCAAGCCACATCTGGAGGACCACACAGGTTCTCCACCACTCATCTAGGAACCTCCATCTCTGCACTAGGAATATTTGATAATCTTTTTCAACACCTCTGGGGTGATTTGTTCATCATATAAACTTTGAAGCTCAAATGGAGACACCTCTGAGAACATCCCCTGTTTAACTGGACTATCTTAAAAATGTGAGAAATAAAATTTTCATGCGTGTTTACCATGATAGGAAATAGAATAACCCCAAAATTCAACCTATTTGTCTTTGCATACCCACTTGTTTCCTGAAATTCTACTTTTAGGTTACTGATGAAATTCTTTCTACTCCCTTTCCCTACCTTCCTCCCCAATAAGCTTTTATTAAAGGCTTTTCAAAATATAATATGATAAAACAAACTAATCTAAATAAAAACAAAGGCAGAGAAAGAGAAAAGAAAACACAGAATTCTGACTCAAAGGTAGCTCTTAATCCTTGTCACCCACAGAAAGTTCGCTAGCGTTTGTTTTTTAAAAAAAATGTTTTTATGAAAGATTTTCCAAGGTTACAAAAGTTCATACATTGTCTCTATTTTCAGATTGTGAAGGCCTTTCTACAGGTCAGTAATAGCCAATGTCAGAATTTAATGTTGTATGCAGTATAAGGTTGGGGGAGAAGAAGGGAGGTAGCAAACTTTCATTCTTTTACATAGTGTATGTGTGAGGTTTTTGCGTCAGAGTCACATGGGTAGGTTCTCTTTCCATTCATTTATTATTTTTCACTGTCATTGAGAGAGGTTTCGCCCCCCCCCTCTAATTTAGATAAGAGCTGCATGAATAAGTACTTCCTGATTCTTCTACCATTAGTCACCCTTAACTTAAAACCAGTGACCCCATCACTTCCTGTCTCTATCGATAATAGAATCACAGAATTGAATAGTTGGAAGGGACCCTGAAGGTCATCTAGTTTAACCTACTGCAAAGCAAAGACTTGAACTAAAGCAAAGGGCCACCCAACCTCTGCTTTAAAACTTCCAGTGCAGGAGAGACCACCACCTCCCGAGGGAGATGTTCCACTATCAAACAGCTCTTACTGTCAGAAAGTTCTTCCTGGTGTTTAGTTGGAATCTCCTTTCTTTTAATTTGAAGCTATAGTATTGGGTCCTACCCTCCGGAGCAGGAGAAAATAAGCCTGCTCCATCTTCTATGTGACAGCCCTTTATATATTTGATCCAGATGTCTTCTGAGAGACTTGTCTTCTTCTAGTGGGAGAACTCACAACTCCTCTGTATTTGCAGGGTGATGGCTCTCCAGTGTTTCACTAAGCTATCAACATTTCTTCTAGGTATGTGGTGCATTTATGGTTGACTACCTTCATCCATGATGGAAAACCTGCATTTCTAGCAGGCTTACATTTCAGGCTGGTTTTCCCAGTAGTAATGTATGGAAGTGAGAGCTGGACCATAAAGAAGGCTGATCGCCAAACAATTGATGCTTTTGAATTATGGTGCTGGAGGAGACTCTTGAGAGTCCCATGGACTGCAAAAAGATCAAACTTATCCATCCTTAAAGAAATCAGCCCTGAGTGCTCACTGGAAGGGCAGATCCTGAAATTGAGACTCCAGTACTTTGGCCACCTCATGAAAAGAAAAGACTCCCTGGAAAAGACCCTGATGTTGGGGAAGATGGAGGGCACAAGGAGAAGGGGGCAACCGAGGACGAGATGGTTGGACAGTGTTCTTGAAGCTACTAACATGAGTTTGGCCAAACTGCGGGAGGCAGTGAAGGATAGGGGTGCCTGGCGTGCTCTGGTCCATGGGGTCACGAAGAGTCGGACACGACTGAACGACTGAACAACAACAACAACAACAACAACAACAACATTTCAGGCTAATGACCGAACAAGCCCAAATGGCTATGCTCCGGCCATAAAGTGATGCGGAAAGAAGAAAGGGCTGGGCGAGGAGAAGCCCTCTTGCTGCTAGAGAAACCATTCAGCACTTTGTTTACATTCAGTATCATCTGAATGTAATTTGAGAGGTTCTCATCTAATCTAGTTTAGGCTCTGATGATAACGGCTTCAATTTATACAATCAGGGCTCAGTGCCGAGAGACATCGCATTCCCCTACATCAAAGGTAATTATTATTTTTATAGTTCAATTAGCAAACATTACATTTCTGTTTTCCTCGCTAAGATGGCACCACCTAATTTAACAATAGCACACTTATCCCCCACTCTCGTACCGGGGACATGATGTTATGATAATGGGCTCCATAAGACCTATTGATTCTTTCAGAACAGCTACACTTTCCGAGTCAGCTCTGTTCAATCCCATTTTAAAAGCATTTCCTAGCTTGATGATCCACCCCACAGATTGCACTCCCTAAACATATGGAAATATATTCTTCGGAGAAGCAAGCGGGCAAAGGCATAAGTCATTATTTTGAAGCAATATGTCATAGGGCAAAATTGGGGTTGGGGCCGCACAGGAGGCAGATTCTCAGAGAGCAGAAATAGTCATCCATTATGAGCTACATCCCAGAAACTTTGAATTTGGGCACAGTTCATAAAACCATAGAACCACATAACTGGAAGGGACCCTAAAGGTCATCTTATCCAACCCCCTGCAATGCATGAATCACAGCTAAACAATCCATAAGAGATGGCCATCTAACTTCTGCTTTAAAAACTCCAATGAATTAGAATCCACCACTTTTCAAGGGAATCCATTGTACCATCAAACAACTCTTATTGTAAGAAGGTTCTTCTTGATGTTTAGTCAGAATCTATTTTCTTGTAACTTCAATCCATTGGTTTGGGTCCTACCCTCCTGAGCAGCAGAAAACAGGCTTGCTCCCTCTTCCATGTGGCAGCCCTTTAGATATTTTAAGAAGGTTATCATAACTTCTTTCAGTCTCCACTTTCCCAGGCTAAACATTGTCAACTCCATCAACCACTCCTAATAAAGCTTAGTTTCCAGACCTTTGATCCTCTTGATCACCCTCCTTTGCATTCATTCCTGCTTGTCAATATTCTTATTAAACTGTGGTGCCCAAAACTGGACACAGTGTTCCAGTTGTGGTATGACCAAGTCAGAATAGAGTGGTACTATTACTTCCCTTGATTGGGGCACTATATTGGAATCTCATTTCTTGTCATTAAAATCTGTTAGTTTTGGTCCTCCCCTCTGGAGTAGCCAAAAACAAGCTTGCTCCATCCTTTACGTGACAGCCTTTTCTATATTTGAAGATGGCTATCATATAGAATCATAGAGTTGGAAAAGACCACAAGGGCCATCCAGTCCAACCCCCTGTCAAGCAGGAAACACCATCAAAGCATTCCTGACAGATGGCTGTCAAGCCTCTGCTTAAAGACCTCTAAAGAAGGAGACTCCACCACACTCCTTGGTAGCAAATTCCACTGCCGAACAGCTCTCACTGTCAGGAAGTTCTTCCTAATGTTTAGGTGGAATGTTTAGGTGTCCCAGTCTTCTCTTTTTCTCTCTAAATATTCTCAGCTCCTTCAACCATTCATAAATGTAGCCTGCCCTGCTACTTACTCCCTTTAAGATAAAACTAACCCTTGTGAATGCATCTTGAAAACTGTCAGGAAATGTAGCCAGGTAGAGCTTTGCTCTTCTTGTTGTCTCCTCCTATGGGATGAATGCTCCTGAACATATTCAGGAATGTTGATTCTAGCTGGGGCCCATAGTTTCCATCATCATCTGTGCATCCTAATTAAATTAACTCAGTGCCAGTGAATATATTGGCTGCCGTTATCCCTGCACCCCTCAATGAGGGACATATTGCTTGGAAGAGGGAGGAGCAAACCAGCACAGAAGGCACAGAAGAACATTAGGTGGAGCCAGAGGCAATGATAGACAAAACCAATCGATTCATCCTTCTCCCCACTAATTTCTCATAAGAGCAACACTGAGACTAAGAATGAGGAAGCAGAAAGCCAGTGCCACTCCCTACATGAGAACATAAGAAGAGTGTGCTGAATCAGGTCTAAGTCCCATCTAGTCCAGCATGCTGTCCTCACAGTGGCCAACCAGAAACCTATAGAAAACCTACAAGCAGGTCTTGTGAGCAGGAGGACTGTTTCCAGAAACTGGTACTCAGAGGCATTGCTATCTCCAACTGTGGAGCCAGATACAGGTGGGTAGCCGTGTTGGTCTGCCATAGTCGAAACAAAATAGAAAATTCTTTCCAGTAGCACCTTAGAGACCAACTGAGTTTGTTCTTGGTATGAGCTTTTGTGTGCATGCACACTTCTTCAGATACACTGAAACAGAAGTCACCAGATCCTTAAATATAGTGAGGGAGTGGGGAGGGGTATTACACAGAAGGGTGGTGGGAATGGGTGATCAGCTGATAGGTGTGGAAAACCTGTTGACGACTCTTAACGGCTGCAATTAGTCTTGCAGGGAAAGGCAAGGGGTGAGATGGCTAAAGATAGCTTTGTTATGTATAATGAAATAAGAATCCAATGTCTTTGTTCAGACCAGGTTTCTCCATGGTTTTAAGTTTGGTGATTAGTTGCAATTCAGTCACTTCTGTGGAGCCAGCATGGCTTGCAGCCACTGGTTGTCCTCTCTTCCATGAATTCTTCTAATTCTCATTTATAGTGATATAGGCTGGTGGCTATAATTGAAATGGATGCGAGTTAGAAGGCAGGTATGTGAGAGCTGTCAAGGTTAATGGGCAGTGCCCCGCTTGAGCTAATGGGCCAACCTCCTGACACGAAGGCAACTTACCAACAGGGTTCTTTGTCTGAGCTTTCTTATAAAAAATATATGCACACCCCATTGGCAATCTGTTAAAAAAACAACAACAACCCCAAACTAGGTATTTTCAAAAAATGACTGGAGGGTGCCCTGCCCCCAATGACCAACCAAATTGTGCATTAGCCTGTGTATCCTCCCTCAGCAAAAAAAAAAAAACATATGGTCTTTCCTCCTTCTGGAGCCTATGTAAGGTTAACTGTCTTTATCACATTGGTTTCCAAAACCTTTTGCTGATGTAGACAGACAATTCCAATGACATATTTTATTTACTCATACAGTAATGAAAGGGGACAATATATTATCCAGTGTCTTGCTGATAGCACTGCTATATGGTGGGGCAGCTATTTTTGCCTCCCTCTGGGATCAACAGCAGATCATTGCAATGCATTGTTCCCATAGGGCGATATTCTCAATACGGTTTTACTTGTCGCAGCCCGTGACTGCTTTATATCTATCATGGTAGGCACTCCACCACCACCACCCCCGCCCACACAAATAAAATCATTTATCCCAGCCCCAGAAGAGAACAGTAAACTTTGGAGTGTGTTTTTGATAGAGATGGACAAATCATGGGATTTTTTTAAAATTATTATTATCCGTGTCAATTTCACATGTGATCATTCATAATTGGGTCCCCCCCCCATTTCCACATCAATGTATAATTTAGAATTAGTTTAATTTAAATTTGCATATAGATAAGTTTTGAAAGCATTTTTTTAAATACGTTTCTAAATGTATTTTATCACATGAATATGCATTTTTAAACTTATTATTTCATATGTCTTTTGAGTTGATGAGGACATCTCCAAATTCAGTGAAGTGCAAAATCTTCATTCTGATCTATGCAATGGTTTGGGAACTGTGGATCATGTCAGTTCATAATGAAATTAGCAAAGATTTGCCTGCTTTCAGCAGCCCAAAATGCTTAAATGAAATTGGCCAAGTAAAGACAGCAGTTGAGCACTTCTCTCTCTCTCTCTCTCTCTCTCTCTCTCTCTCTCTCTCTCTGTCTCTATCTATCTATCATCATCATCTATATCTATATCTATCATCTATCTATCTATCTGTCTATCATTATCTATCTATCTATCTATCATCTATCTATCTATCTATCTATCTATCTATCTATCTATCTATCTATCTATCTATCATCTATCTATCTATCTATCTATCATCTATCTATCATCTATCTATCTATCTATCATCATCATTATTATTATCTATCTATCTATCATCTATCTATCTATCTATCTATCTATCTATCTATCTATCTATGTAGAGAATTTTTTTAGAAATGAATAAAATAAAACTATGGTCCCCTCCAGACCTTTATTATTATTATTATTATTATTATTATTATTATTATTATTATTATTCTGTAAAATGTCACTGTTGCAACAATAGTATATTAGTGATGGATTTATACTGGACCATCCACACAGCATTCAACTTTATTAGTTGATCTTTTTATTTTATTTTATTTTATTTTATTTATTATTAAATTTGAATACCACCCTTCATCTGAAGATCCCAGGGTGTGGTTCACAGCATAAAAAGTACAGAATAAAATCACAAAGTACATAAGAAAAACAAGAACAAGAGTGACACAAAAATACCCCCACCCCCCATTTAAAAGTTGTTCTGTGGCGCTCTCCTAGCTTTGCTGCATCACTGCTGTCTGGAGAGGCACTTTTGCACTATAGTGCAAGAAGAAGCAGTGCAAAACTGCTGGGACATTATTGGTGGTATGAAAATCTACAGGAGATCAGCAATCTTCTACATGGTCTCTTGGGAGTAAGTCCCACTGGACTTAAGGTGGCTTACTATGTGCACCTACTGATTGCTCTGAGCTGGGTGTAGGATTGCTCTGACCTAGTCCCCTCCAGAGGTAACACCTTTCGATGCAGCTAATGCTTTACTTGGTTTAACTTTGTAAGTAATATATTGTCCTAACACCATAATGCAGTTATCTATACTGATCCGATTTGTTACTAGTCTGCAATGTACAGGCAATGTTTAACTCTGTAAGTAATACATTCTGCTGCATAACCCAGTTACCTCCCCTGATTCAGTTTGATATTAGTATTGCACAGACACAATGGAAGTTAGATCATAGACAGGGCCGTCTTAAAGGGATCGGCCGCCGTGGCGCAATGATCCCTCGGCGCTCCTGGCGTGCCGCCTCTCCGCCCGCCTCCCTCCCACGCTGGCCGCCCCTTGGGAGGGGGGGTGGGCGAGCGGGGGATGAGGGGCATGGCGCTGGAGCGGCACGGGGCTTTGCGTGGCCTTCGCAGCGCTCCAGCTGGGGCTCTGGAGGGCGGCCGGCTTGCAGCTCGCCCACCCGCCCGTGGGGGCGGGGGCAGGTTGGGGAGGGGGCGCCCGGTATGCCGGCAGGCTCACAGGGGTGCCTCTGGGGGGCCAGGCGCCCTGGTGCGCCACGCTACCCAGCATCTATGATGAGACGGCCCTGATCATAGAGGTGGTTTATTTGCATGCCCAGGCACAGTGAGCTCACCACCAGAGTGCCATGTAAACACGAAAGAATCACAGGACAACGTTATTGGATCAAAACTGGCCACAACTTTATTGATTACAGATACAAGTGAGTTTGGGCCTAGGCATTGGGGGATTTCCAAATCAGTCGGGGGGTTGATTTTGGGTTAGGATTGCCCTATGTTGCAGGCATGTCCAACAGGTAGATTGTGATCTACTGGTAGGTCACAGGGTGTTCCTGGTAGATCCTGGTTGACCTCTGGTCCCTCAGCAATCTCCTTACAAAAAAGTAAGGAGCAAAAAACAACAAACTAACCCAACTTTGGCTTACTAAAAAGAAGCTCAGGCTGCACAACTTTGGGTAGATCACTGCTAGTATTTTTACAACAATGGGTAGGTCACTGCCGGGTTCTTTTTTAATACTGTGAGTAGATCGCAGTCTATTGTGAGTTGGATGTCCCTGCCCTATGGCATACATCAAATAGGAGCAACCCATCAGAATTGCAACCCCGGGGAGAGCTATGGCTCTCAGCCCCCATCTGGAAGTATGGACAGAAACACCTTCCATGGGATTCCTTTAATGGAGTACCCCATTTGCCTAAAGGGGGAAGGCAAAGATGTACAACCCACCTCCCCTTCAATCATTACTATGGATCTTACTCAATGCCATATCCACCAAAGTTGTGACAATTGCTACGAGGCAGGCAAAATTCCATAGACTGGCTAATTTGTCTGGAGGCAAAATTACTACTTCCTCGCTCCAAATACAGTGACTGACAATTCCATAGAAGGTCTTCACGTGAAACTAACCCAAAACTGCTGTATAAAAAATTGGGCTACAAAATAATGGGAGGGCAGGTGGGAAAACTGTGCCGGGCACAGAGGCAGGCCTACTTTATACCTGGGATGTGGCCCCAAGTGAAGATACTGAGAGATCTTCAGCCCCACCTCCACCGTGATGGCCTCCTGGGGCCTAGCTGTGACCAGACAGATCCACAGGTGGGCCAAATTCAAACTACCTTAGCCAGGGGGAGAGGGGAAAAAAAATAAAAAATCTCCTGCTGGCTGTTAGAAGTTGTAGAATGCGCACAGCACTGGTGATAAGCCATGCCACACCACAACTGTCTCCCACAGCCCAGGTGAGTGGAATTTCTTTTTTCACTTGTTGCAATGTAACTAGTACATGAAGTTCGGATTGCTTTCCATCAAAACAAAGTATGTCTTAGTTTCAAATGTAACCCCTTTTAAATCCCATTGATTTTGGTGGAAAAGTATCAAGCATATGCATAACTTTCTAGCTGGAATCAGAGGTTCTTCACAGTACTAACTTGAAGGACTGTTTCCAACCTGATTTGATACTTTATTCATTCCGTTATTTGGATATATTTCATTTTGCAATTCATTCAGTGTTTAATTCAAATCACACTGGTTTTTAAATATGTGTGTTTCTGAGAAATGAAAAGGTAAACAGATATTGGGTTGTTGTTTGATTCTCCTTAGGAGTGAACAAATAATAACAGTGTTCACAGGTATAGGAGTACAGAAAGCTGCCTTTTACTGAGTGGGACCATTGCTCTATCTAACTCAGCATTGTCCACACTGACTGGCAGTGGCTTTCCATGTTTTCAGACAGGAAGTCGTCTGATGCATCAAGGTTCTGACTCGTTATAAGGCAGTATCTTCCTATGTCTTCGGGAAAGGGCCACAGCTCAGTGTTAGATCACCTGCTGTGCGTGCAGAAAAAAACTCACAGGTTTCATGCATGCATGGCATTTACAGATAGTTCTTGGATAGCATGAAACCCTGAAGTACCGCTTCCTATGTTCCCATGACTAACTCGGTTTTGTGAATGCTGTTGCAATGCCTTGTCCAATGGGATAAAATTATAAACAGAATTGCACCAGTTACAAGAGCCATTAGGGTTCAACAACAAGCAATGGCAAATGAGGGCAAGCAGGGCCGGCGCATCCATTTAGGCCAACTAGGCAATTGCCTAGGGCGCCAAAATGGAGGGGGCGCTGGCCAGGCTTGGGCAGGACGGGCTAGCAGCAGCTTCTCCACTGTAGCGGAGAGGTGCTACTTGCCCCCTACACCACCACCTCGGCTCCTGCTAAAGCAGGCTTGGGGGGGCGCAAGGTGGTTCACCTAGGGCGCAAGAAGCTCTAGCACCAGTCCTGAGGGCAAGGACAGTAAGGGCACCAGAACAGCAGCAGCTTCTAGCAGGGTAACAGAAGGGTGCTGAACAGCATCTGCACAGCATACATTGCAAGCTTATTAGTCTCTCCACCCCCAGGTGTTTTTTCAGATACATTCAATGTGCTGCTTTGGAAGCAAATAAGGTGAAATAAGGTGACTTGGGCACAGCACTGCTCTTAGGCCTGCTCTGTGGACTGAGCAAGGCATGGCATTCCTACGATGCACACCACTCCCTGCTGGGGTTCTAAGATTATGCATGCCCATGCGCTAGAGCGTCCATACATACAGATATCTCAAAGATTCTTATATCAGCTGTGTGCACCTCTGACAGTGATAAACAGGTTGCTGCTTAGAACCATCTCATTGGTAATAAATCACCTGGGGGTGGGGACAGCTGTGGCACATGACTCAGGGATGTAATTGTGCATAATCATTGCAAGAGAGAGAGCCGGGTGGTAGGCTGGAAGGGCCCTTGGTCAGAAACGCTCATCTGAAAGGCAGCGCAGTCCCTAATCTGTCAGATAACAGTGCAAAGCATTGCATATGTCATAACGGAGAAAGGAGAGGGGAAAGTGTTTGGCACGCAGTGACAGGGCAGTAAAAAGAAAAGAAAACAGTATTAGATAAGGATCCCCAAGGATCCTATTGCTATAATTCCATAAAGGTTTTACCTTCTTGCTGGAACAAATGAGTAAACGCATGCACTATTTACAGATATTATGAATTATGTCTTATCCCCGCAGGAGCAAAATAAGATGTTACAGCATAGCCTAGTAATGCAGCATGTTTTATTTGGTATTTTTTGTGCTGGTCAGCAATGCAAAACTTACATTAAACTTTAAAGGCTTCATTCTAGAGTGGTTTCTATAGGGAAATGTGTGTGCCTGCATGCATATGTTAAGACTAGAGCCAAATATTTAAGGCAAAAAGTCGGGATCCTCTCTCTAGTCTGCCTGTCGTTATTTTATGTTAATTATTTTGCCTCTTGTGCCTGTTTACAATAATTGTTCTCCTGAACTACAGCAGGGCTTAAAAAGAAACACCCAAAAACTTTAACAGGGCTTCCTCTTTCTCCTTCATTACATGATCTCAGGGATCATCACACAGTAAATGTGATGACATCATACGGCTATAGAGACAATACAGTTTCAATGTGTGAAGACCTCAATGAGGGCATGTTTGAATCCTGGAAAGATGGCAGCTCTGTGGGTGCATGGTTCTGTTATGAAAACTTCCCACGGGGGCAAGTTGAGAGACTGACCCCAAGGCGGACGAAGCTTCTGTGCCCTCTGGCTTCTGGAGTCCAGGGGCACAATGTAATATGCAGTTGTTCCCAGCTTGAAAACAACACACACAACAGCCATTTGGCTAAGATCTACGTTATTGTAGATTAAGAGCAGAATGTCTCTGCGTAGCAGCTCATAATTCAGAGCTGTCTGTAAAACGTCTGCACCTCCTGATGCAGAACTGAAAGTAAGGAAATACAATAGTAAATTACAATGACATCACATGTGTGGGAGCTGGTATCGCTGGTGTGTTTCACACAGAGTGGAAACATGACTCTTGAGTCTTGTGACCTTGCTGCAGCGTTCGCAGCTCGTCATGTACTGATATCACAACAGGTTCCTGTGTTCAGATAATTGGCCAGTTGCGAGTTCTGGGTGTGGGGGTTGCGCTCCCACTAAAAGAGCAGGTACATAGCTTGGGACTACTCTTTAAGGAGTACAGAGAGTCAAGGAAACATGTATATCAGAGTTCTTCAAACTTGAGTTACCAGATGTTGTTGAACTACAACTCTTATCATACCCAGCCAGCTTGGCCAATTATTGGAGATGATAGGAGTGGTGGTCCAAACAAGATCTGGTGACCCAAGTTTGTAGAAGGCCGCAGCACAGTATTCTAAAGTAAGGACTAGCATGGACAATTGGTCTACATCTGTTCCTTTCGCTTTTGCATCTGTTTGTCCACAAGTTTATTCCATCCCGTTTCTGCATTAATCTAATATTTAATAAGTCCCCAAAAGTTAATGAGCAAAAGCAAAACACAAAAATGCATATTAGGTATGTATTTCCAGATATGTTTTATCTCAAAATATGTATTGCAATACATTTCTTAATAAACAAATTCTTTTCCATGTATGCATTAGTCCAGGAGATGTGGATCAGGCCAGTTCATCTTTCAATTCACTGAGATCAAATTCTTCAGGCATCCCTTCTACTTCAATGTGGGATATTATTATTTTCTAAAGTTTTGCTGGTACCTCTTTCAGCTTTACTTGGAGCCCTCTGTTGAGTTGTGATTTTTTTTTTTTTAAGAGTTCTACTTTCCTGTTGTGATGGCTGCTCCACGATCTCCTTGCACTGCCTTGCTGGTCTCAGTCCACTGAACACAGCTCAGATCAGAAAACTGGCACTAATTGGCACCTTTGTTGGCAGGCTCAGCAGAGAGGCTGAAGACCAAATGAGCTTGGAGACTGACTGACCTCCTTGCCCTGAGAAACGATTCCTCCAGCACAGGCAGGTTTCATGCTGGTGGTGTGGGGGAGGGAGATGTGAGCTTTAGCTACATACCTTCATCACATCTGTCTGATATGTGGAAAATATAGAGGTGAACCTGGAGTATTGCACAAGTGCTGGAGTTTTTTCAAACTTTGAGCCCTTAAAATTCTAGAGAGGGGGGCTTGGGGCACTAGGTAGGCCTCTTTTCCTGTCTAGATGATAAGCTGAAGTCAGACCACTGTCAAAGTGGTATCTATCTTACAGAAGAGTATTTGCTGGAAGCTCTGCAAGGTCCTACAAACCTCAGCTTTGCCTGCTGGGGAATGCCCATAGAGCAGTGTTGGTCAAACTTGGCCCTCCAGCTGTTTTGGGACTACAATTCCCATCATCCCTGACCAATGGTCCTGTTAGCTAGGGATGATGGGAGTTGTAGTCCAAAAACAGCTGGAGAACCAAGTTTGGCCAACACTGCCTTAGAGTGTCTGTTTCACATGCAGTAGGTCCCAGGTTCAATTCCTGGCATTTCCAGGTAAGCCTGGGATACATCCCAGTATGGAAAGCTCGGAGAGCCTCTGCCAGTCAGTGTAGGCAACACTGAGTGAAATGGACCAAAGTTTTGACTCAGCATAAGACAGGTCCTACAGTATGTACCTGGTATTTGGATATGGCTCTTTGTAACCTGGAGACAAGTGCTGATCTGTGCTAAAGGAATTCAGAACCAACTGTGCTTGGCAGCCTGTACAAATCAATGGTTGGCATTTATCCTGTACCTGAAACACAGTTGTGAGCCTGCTATCCGATTACAATGAATCAGTTTGTCACTGTGGTTTCACCTTACAGCAATGGCTGGTCCTAAACTTGGAATTTGACAAAAGGATGTTGATGTCCTTTAATGGGTCAGGATAGCCAATGAATACCCATTTGGAAATCTATTGGTTTGGAGTTGTTTTCTTGATGCAGAGGTGTCTCAGGAATATTGGGAGTGAGTAAGTTGTCAATATTAGGACAGGTGACACTCCCTGCAAGTGCGCACGTGTGTGTGTGCGCGCGTGCACACACACACACACACGAAATTCTTGTATAATAGAAGAAGACTGGTGTAGTGTGGAAGTTTCATGTAGACATCCTGCCTGGAGTGAGGATTCTGCTTGTTTTTACATAGATTTCCCTTGCCCCTTTTTGTAGGTAGAGCAAACATTACAAAAATGCTACAAGACCCACCTTTAAGAAGCCAAAACCCAACTAGCATTGCCCCCAGAACTGCTTCTACCTATCGAAGATTGGAGCATGTAATGTTTATATTTGTTAGCAGCACATCTTTTCTGGTCCTGACTATTTTGCAATTTGCAGAAATTCAGACCTCCAGGATGACTCGACCTGCCAAATGTTACAAGTAGGAGAAATGCCATCTTATAAACACCTGTAGAACTATTCAGATAATCTGGCTTTCATCCGTAATACCTCTCTAGATTCTTAGAGGTCTAGTTTATACTTCCTTCTGTCACTATCGCCTTCCAGCTTTTCAGCACAATCCCACAGCACCATGGACAGTTCCTCGCTCCAACCTCATAACTGCTGCTTCTTTGCTTTTTGCTACATATTGTCAAATCCTTCCATTGTCTGCATCCAGGGATAGCATAACGATTCTCCATACGTTTTATCTTCTTACTTCCTCTGATTTCTCTTCTGTATCTTTTCTTTCTTCAGGCTTTATAGGGGGAAATGAAATATATCCACTGAGTTAAGTCAAATGCTTATAAATATGTATATGAATATTGAACTCTTGCAGTAATGTATATACAGCTTCTGTACTTTGGCTTCTCTAATATGATTTGAAAATATAATAAATAATAAGAAATAGGATATGGTGAGAAAGAAACAGACAATAGCAGCCACAAAAAGCAAATGTCTAATTATTTGAAAACTTGGGTGCTATAAGCCAAAAATGATGACACAAAGTCAACGCTTTTGTGGAAAAGAGCTCGTTTTTAATCACCAAGTTGTTATTTATTTTTTAGGTATTTTAGGTATTTCTGCTCAATATTTGTTTTTCCACCTAAAAGATGTCCATGGCAACTTACAGAAAATATTTAAACAATCAACTAAACAAGAAGAGTTTAAAACATATTCAATAGGCATGGCCATAAAAGATATATAGAACAGCATTTTTTTAAAGGGTCAGGTATCATCCATGAGCAAAACTCAACCAGAAAAATAAATGTCACACCTCTGGCAGGTCAAAGATCTACCAGAATACAAAAGTTGTCAACTTCAGTTAAGAAACCTTTATTATTATTATTATTATTATTATTATTATTATTATTATTATTATTATTTCACTACCAAACTTATATTGTATATATCTGTGTTGAATAATGCATATATTGTATATTCTTGATTTTTTACCTTTGATGAAGCTACACTTTTTGTGGGAGGGAGGAGAGAAAGCGACTATTAATCATATTTTTTTTTTCTGTTTTGCCCCCTTATTTAGACGAGAGATACATGATTAGGTGGATGGAGAATTCCTTTGTCTCCCCGTGATTGACAGTTCTGCCAGATTTCCATGTGTGTAGGTCATTACGCTTGCTCATATTTCATCAGAGGTTTCTGATCTGTCACAGAGTCTTTATACATCACTCTTTCATACTCATTTAATTTTCCTAATGAAGGAAGGAAATGAAAAGCCAAATGCTACGTCTGTAGAGAAATCCCTCCTGTGCCTCCTCCCCACCCTGAAGGATAAGGAAAACTTTCCATCATAGAATGTACAGGATGTGGCACTGCCAGATGGGCCAACTGAAGTGAAAGTTGTTCTAGCAAGATAAAGAAAGGGAAAGTATCGGGAAGCTTGACACTGATATATTTAGATGATATCCGTCAGATTCTCAGAGCTGGGATGTGTCGGCACAATGGCAGAGTCCCTAAATATTTTACTAGAGTTTCCAACTTTGAAACATAGAATAGAGATAGAGAGAGATAGTTTTGCAGAGAAGCCCTGTTTCGTGCATATAGGAAAGGCTTCCTAAGTTTCAGATAACAATACTGCCAACCAAGTGCTGTGGCTAAAAGGGGCATTGGCTCTGCAACAGGGAATATATTGTCCACAAAGAAGGCCACAGGTTTAACCCCTAATATTTCCAGCTGGGATGGGGAAATAATCTGCCTGAACCTTTGGAGAGCTGCTGATTGTCAGTGCAGACTCTGTTGAGCAATATGGACCAATGGTTTGACTAGGCATAAGGGTGCTTCCTGTGTTCCACACCCCAGCCTGTTCCACTCATTCCTTCATCTAAGAAGAAGAAGAAGAGGAGGAGGAGGAGGAGGAGGAGGAGGAGGAGTTTGGATTTGATATCCCACTTTATCACTACCTGAAGGAGTCTCAAAGTGGCTAACATTCTCCTTTCCCTTCCTCCCCCACAACAAACACTCTGTGAGGTGAGTCGGGCTGAGAGACTTCAGAGAAGCGTGACTAGCCCAAGGTCACCCAGCAGTTGTATGTGGAGGAACGGAGACACAAACCCGGTTCCCCAGATTATGAGTCTACTGCTCTTAACCACTACACCATACTGGCACACATTTCTGTGAGCCTTTGGTGTAAATTTAAGGATGAAAGCTGGAAGTGAAATTGTGCAGAGGTGAGTGGAACACCTGTCTGTCCTGTTGTGACCTACAGTGGTACCTCGGGTTAAGAACTTAATTCGTTCCGGAGGTCTGTTCTTAACCTGAAACCATTCTTAACCTGAAGCACCACTTTAGCTAATGGGACTTCCCACTGCCGCTGCGCCGCCAGAGCACAATTTCTGTTCTTATCCTGAAGTAACGTTCTTTACCCAAAGCATTATTTCTGGGTTAGCAGAGTATGTAACCTGAAGCGTATGTAACCTGAGGTACCACTGTATTAGCATTCAATCATAGGTCTGGGTAGTCCTATTCTGTCCATTCCATCACATGGAAAACATTCCATGCAATTTAGTTATTCTGAGCTGTTTTAGTATTGTAACCTGGCCAGGAACCTTAAGGTGAAGGGCTTGTGATGGCATCTGGAAAAGCAATGGAGTGTGTCTCTTGAGGTGAACTCTACTCAATCTACCAGAGCCTGTCTTTACATGCAGGGCAAGTCCCTAACTCACCAAAGGTTTGAGACCCATCAACTACTAAATAATAATAATAATAATAATAATAATAATAATAATAATAATAATAATAATAATTTTACATATATACTCTACAAGGAGCTCAAGGTGTCATACATGGTCCTCCTTTCCATTTTATCCTTGCAACATCACTGTGAGGTGTGTTAGGTTGAGAGACTGTGGCTCACTCATCATCACTCAATGAGCTTCATGCCTGTGGGAGTGGGATTTGAACCCTGCTCTCTCAGGTCCTAGCCCAACACTCAGACTGCTCTAACTTACTGGCTCTCAGTGGCACACGTTTTGGCACATATCCTGTGTGCAGTTTTGTTGCACACATTTTGCATGCGTATTTTATGTAAAAGACATATTTTGTGTGGACATCTTTCACGTCGAAAATGTATCACAAAAGATGGAGATGTTCACAAATGGACTGGAAGTGGTGTTCCAAACTACAAACAATTTGAGGAGTGTTGGATTTTGTTGACCTACTGTGAAAAATGGATCAAACATATGCTTTTCCCCATCCCTATTTTTTTTTTTTTTTTTTTTTTTTTTTGTGGAGTTGAAGTGTTGTCTGAGCAGCTTCCTCAGTGTAGGTCTCCCTCGGGATTTGATAGTTTCCTATAGGTACTTTTTAAACAGGTGCCATGTTCAAGTTTTATTTTTTTAAAAAATAGAGGAAATGTTACTGTTGCTTGCCTGCCGTCTGTGTTCTGCATCTGAATTTTTTTACAGCAAGCCATTTTGCACAGAGAGGAGAACAGAGTGTATCAATTACTAAATAAAGAAATCTCTCTCTCAAGTGTCCCTGATTGTCAGGAACATTCCTAATTGGAGCCTAAGTTGTCTCTCATTATCTGTGCGGTGTCTGTGATTTTGACCATATGTTTCCCTTCGTTCAGATTTACCTGCAATCATTCCTAATGGCTGCGAGACGCCATTGTGGTACCTGCCAAATTAGTGGAGGAAAAACTTTGGAGACATTTCCTCCTCCTTTCCTGCAATTTCCAAGTAGAGAATCATTTAGGGATGTCACAAGAATTCAAACAAAAGGTGACTGCCTATTCAAGCACCCCTGCTTGACTACTTGTGAGAAAATTTGAAGCAGGCTCAGAAATGTACGAGGTGGCAGATGGGGAGGTGGAGGCTGTAGACAATCAGTCTTGAGGGGAGTGCTCCCCCCCCCCCCCCGCTGCTGGGATGTTAGGATTATAAGTCAGTGGCAGGCTGCAGTCAAAGCTAAAAGATGTGGTTTTGCATGCTGCCCAGTATGCAGCAGCACTGTTTCCATTCTGCTGCAATTTGTCTTCTGCCTCAAACTACATTATTTGTCTCACTGTCCATGCCTGATTAATTGTGTATGTTTCATAAATCACATTGTCATTACAACATTCCACCCCATTCATTGCAATGCAAAGGGGGAGGGTTACAAATGCAACAATGATAATATTTGCTGGATTGATGTTTGTTTCAGATATGGGATGGATAACCGATCATTTCCTCTCCCCTTTCCATTGTCATAGGAATTTTATGACACCCTGGAACAAGTTATTTGTTCAGATAAGTGTGCATGCACACGAAAGCTTATACCCAGAACCAACTTAGTTGGTCTCTAAGGTGCTACTGGACTTTTTTTTTTAATTTTCTATTTATTTATTTCGACTGTGTCAGATCAACATGGCTACCTACCTGAACTTATTTGTTGTTTACTGTTGTAATAATTGTTTTCTCAAAATGTACCTTCTGTACCATGAAAATAAATAAAAACAGTATTTGAAAGAAAGAAAGAAAGAAAGAAAGAAAGAAAGAAAGAAAGAAAGAAAGAAAGCTGGAATACTCAAGAACCCTTTTCAGGGTGAACAGATGGGAAGCCACATACCCTTATTGTTGTCAACTGCACCCCACATCACACCAGCTCTGCTGGGAGTGCTGAACAAGGGCAAGCCTCAGGCAAGCCACTCTTTGTTCTCCAAGTCACACTAGAGAATGGGGCAACTCTGGGTTTCAGCAGCCATTTGTGTTTCAAAGTTAGGGAGCCAGAAGAAGAAGAAGAAGCAAAAGCCATGTTAAGATGCTAGACCTTGGTGAGGAAACAGGCCAGCAGAAGTAGAAACGGCATCCAGGAGTGTAGAAGGAACATCACTCTGCTGCAAACAGGGATGAGTTTGCTAATGAAACCTCACAAGGTGCTGATGTCCTGCAAGACCTTTTACATCCTGAGAGCTACCTTCTCTTTTGGATAGCCGTCTGAGGGTAGCATGCCAGTAGTGGGCAAGACCAGAGGCAAAAGTGAGAGGAGCAACTGATGTAAAATTTACCTCTGTGCAGTAGGCTAGTTTGCCCACCCCTCTTTGTTCTCCATCCAGCTAATTGTTATCTGACTAAACTGTTACCTGCAGTTAAGTGGTTTACCACATGGGGCAGCCACACACAGCTCCTGAGGCAATGGCTGCAGTTGGAGAGTCAGGGCTTCGCATTCGGTACGTTTCCAGTCGCAATTCAAGGTGCTTACATTAGTGTTTAAAGGCCAAATGAACCAGTCCCTAAATACCTAAAGCACCACCTCATTCCCTACAGACTCGGGTGCTAAGATCAGCAGATGCAGCTCTCTTGGAAGTCCCTCCACCCTCAGAGGCTTGGGATGGTTGTAGCCCGCGGGAAGGCATCCTCTGTGCTGGCTCCGAAGCTGTGGAACTCCTTACCTACAGAGGTGAGTCTGGCACCTTCACCATACAATTCCCAGCAAACAGGGCCAGCCCACCCATGAGGCAAAGTGAGGTGGCCGCCTCGGGAAGCAGGATCCACTGGAGCAGTGGGATGCATTGTGGTGGCAGCGATGGCTGCAATATGCTCCTTGGAGGTCAAATCTCCTGCCTGCTCAGCAGACCCCACAATCCCACAAACAGTGGCCGCTTGGAGAATAGGAGGTTCTGCTGGTCTCCTCCTACCTTTGTTCATAGAGGCATAGAATTGTAGATTCTTCAGGCCTTCTCTGCAGTGGCTCCCCGTCTGTGGTACAATCTCCCAAGGAAGTTCACCTGGCACCTTCATTATACACCTTTAGGCACCAGGCAAAAATGTTTCTTTTTAACCAGGCCATTGGTTGACCTGATTGACATCCTATACCCTTTTAAAATGCGGTTCTATTTTTGGGGGGTGGGGTGGGGTGGGGTGGAAGGTGTTATTGGGTTATTGTTCTTATTTTGATTTTAAATTTCGTGATATTTTCTGTGAACCACCCTGAGAACTCTCAGTATGTATATATGTATGTATATATGTATGTATGTATATATATATATATATATATATATATATATATATATATATATATATATCACAAGAATTTATTGGTTTTCCACATCAAAACATATACAAATACAATACACAAAAAAACAACAAATACAACAAAAAGAACAGAAATAAAAGAAAATACATACCTACACCAGAACACCAACACTCCATCAGTTTAGTTATATCTTGTTTCCAATCTAATTAGGGGGACTCCCCCCGTTCTCTCCTCTGCTTTCCATTCTAATTTACTTTAGTAACTTTCTATCTATCTTTACAATTCATTCACCTAAATTCATAATCTTCATCTCTAAAATCTTATATCATTTAATATCAAAATATCAAAATATAACTTCTTATTACAAAACTTAACTTCTTATAATCTTATCTATCTCTTATTCCACTAAAACTGCTGCTGATATTTCTAATTCATACCTTATAAAGTATTAAACTCTCCTTCATTAAAAACAATCCAAATATCTCTTCTCTATTCCAAAACAACCTTTAGCACTCTGACTTCGGGGTACCATGATTAGCCGTCCTAATTACACTTCTAAATTCTCTCACCCTACCCCTCTTCTTACCATTTTTTCTCCCCCTCTCAGAGTCTCCCCCCAGACTTCCCCCGAGAACTCTCAGTATAGGGCAGTACAGTGGCACAGTACTTAATGTCGAACTTAATCAGTTCCGGAGGCCCGTTCGACTCCCGGAACCGTTTGAATTCCTGCGCTCAATTGGAAGTCGTGGAAGCCGTGCCAGACATTCAGCTTCCAAAAAAACATTTGGGAACCGGAACACTTACTTCCGGATTTGCGGCATTCGGGAGTTGATTTCTTCGTGAGCCAAGCCGTTCAACAACCAAATTCAATAAATAAAAAATAAAATAAATAAAATAGTGTTGGAAGGGACCATCTTTGACTACTATATCTTTGACTAAGAAGACATCATCCAAGCATTCAGTCTGGCTTGGCAGTCTATAATAGACTCTCTATAACAGTCTATAAGGTTACTGTTGTTTCCCTCTCCTACAATTTTTACCCATATTCCCTCACTGTTCCTTACATGGGCGTACCCAGCGGGGGGCGGGGGGGCAGCTGCCCCCCCAGCAAAATAAATAAATAAATGGTTATAAAGTGATGAAACGAAACAAAATTAGGTAGGGCGATGGCGAATAATCAGTTGTTTACCACACTGAAATGGTATAAAAACCGAGAAGTATCTAGAGCCACCTAGCGACTGGTAGAGGAATCTATGTCAGCCAGCCAGTGGGATTCAAGGGAGGGAGAGGTCTCTAGCGGGCTCTAGCAGAGAGAAGAGGGAATCTTCTAGAGGGGTCTAGTGAGTTCCGCGACACTATATAAACTGAGCCGCCTGCCGCTAGTTGATCAGTATTTTAAGTTACAGGTGGGTAGCCGTGCTGGTCTGCCATAGTCGAAACAAAATAGAAAATTCTTTCCAGTAGCACCTTAGAGACCAACTGAGTTTGTTCTTGGTATGAGCTTTCGTGTGCATGCACACTTCTTCAGTATTTTAAGTGTTTTCCTGTCCACCAGTATTTTAAGTGTTTTCCTGTCCACCAGTATTTTAAGTGTTTTCCTGTCCACCACAGTCCACCACAGCTACTGTTGAACGATCTTTCAGTACCCTTCGAAGGGTAAAGACCTGGCTCAGAAGTACAATGGGAGAGGACAGACTGACTGGGTTGTGTTTGATGAGCATCCATCAGAAATTCTTCAAGGAAAATCAGGACTGGATTGAAAGGAAAGTTTTGAACAAGTTTTCTTCAAACCCAAGAAAAATGATATTAGTAGAAGACACGTAACTAGAATAAAAATTAAATTTATTTTCAAGCAAATAATTGTAATAACTACCATAATAAAGCACAGCTATAATTATATATAATTTTCTTAAAATTTTGGTTTCATACGCCTTTTCCATGCTGAAATGTTACAACCTGAACGACCATGGCTTGCCCCCCCCCCCCTAGTTTTGATCCTGGGTACGCCCCTGGTTCCTTATGAAGATCTTCACTCACCCCTTCTTCCCTGATAGGGAGGCAGGTTGTCATTTTGTGGTTCACCTCTGGTGCCAAAATGGCTTGGCCTAGCCTTGCCAGCAAATGTTGAAGATTCACCTCTTTTCCTTTTGGCCACTGAAGTGTATGTTTTTAGGACCCCTGTTATTTCTGTGATGGTAAGTTGTTTTGTTTTTAATACTCCACTTTCATGCTGTAATCCACCTTGGGAGTGTAAGGTGAGTGGTGAGTTAATAACAATTAAAAAATAGAGCACACCTATCTGAATGCATTTCTAAAGAGGGCCAGAGTAGTTGTCATTTTGGAAGGAAGTATCTTTCAGTCATTCAAGAAGCTGCTTTCACCCCTTTTGGTAAGCTTAGGGGCTGATAAAGATTTCATTTTGCTGAAATAGCTCCTAAGAATTTTGGAAAGGGAATCGGGTTTTCTTTCAACTTCTTGCAATGTAATTCAGGACATTTTAGCAGCAGCCTGTTTCAAGGGTGTCTTCACTTTCTTTTTTGTCTCCTGGTTTTAAAGCTAGGTTATAAATGTGAACTCGCTCCTAAATCAGAAGGCTGACAGTTGGTCAGCTGTGTAAGGGCTCCACAAGTTAACTGATTAAATTAGAGTTCTCCAATTTAAAATGTTATTATCTGGGCCCAGCACCCAGAGTGAATAAAGCATTGTTGGTACAATGTAGATGTGGATTTTTATAGCATTGGGGAACATTCAGGAGGAGTGATATAAGGTGCCCATTACTTACTCTAGGAAGGGCAATCTATTGCCAATAATAGCTGTAACTCAGGGAACCAATATTACTTGCTTCATATCCCTGGGACAGAATCCACGGGATTCCAGAGCACAGAGACAAAAAGAGGGAATGTGAGATTAAATACGGGGGACTTTTTATTACCACTACAATGGGTTTAACAACTGTTTGGTAAAGAGTTAAAAGTCATTTTGGCATAATTCCAACCTCTGCAGTTTAAATGGAAGAGAAACTCTATAGTGAATAATGTGACCATTTTTGAAGAATAGAGTTTTCCTATAGATTAAAGTTGCACTGAAAGTGGGGCAATCTTTTTCTCCTTCTTAAACAAACTTTAGGTGGTGTGAATTCAGGCCTTTTAAGTTCTCTGTTCAGCACGATTTCCTTATGGGTATTGCTTCATCCTGCTGCACTATATCATCCCATCAAGAATCACACATAAAAATAAATAAATGAAAAATCGAGTATATATATATTTTGCAAGGAGTACCCCCAAATCAGTGAAAATAGTAGGCTTCCTTTTTGCATTGCTGAAAACATCTGCACAAAAGGGGAGAATCTGACACCTGCCTCAATAAGAGATGCATAGGTGGAAAGAATGATTTAGAAATGTATCACAAACATATTTTGGCATCATGCCCAAAGGATATGGAGCCATGGACTTAATGTAACATAAAACAAAACATGATTCTATGATTCTATCTGTAATGGAACCTGGTGGACATTCAAAGAGTTTGACGACCCTTTGCCACCGTTAAGTACTTCCAAGTTTCATCCTATTGTCCCCGTTGTCCTTTGTTTGCTCAAGAGAGTGTGTTTTTCTCCAATGGATTTCTTGCATTTTGTGTCACTTGGGTGTACAGAATATTGGCAACACTTTATAATAAGTAGCAAATCATTATTACGTGCTTCGGTGTTCATCGTAATACCATTAATCATCATAAATTCACCGTGGTATATTCACGCGGATGTAATAGCTAATTCCAGAGACAGTTTTATTCACAAACCCATTCCATTTATTATTGTACTCTCACCTTTAAGGTCACGGGAAAATATATTGTGCAAGAATGATTACTGAGTCAGCATCACTGGCTATGCAGACCAAGGGGGAAGAAAGATCACATCAGTTTAAAGAGTTGCTCTTTAATCCTGGAGAGGTAGGCTGGCTTGAGAGAAGAGTTAGAACACTTACAACATCCAGATACTGTTGTTGGAGAAGTAACTGGTATAACTGGGTTTATGGTATATCCTCATTACACCTTAACTCAGAAATGAGCAATGGATACTGGAGGCCACAATTCATCACATGTTGATGTTCTCAAGCTCATTGAAATGAATGTATATAAATGCTTTAATCTAGGTCAGATTGTTCACTATGTACATGCAGGTTCCTCTTTCGGGGCGGGGGGACATGTTCCCTGGAAATTCATAGAAGCATAGAATCATAGAGTTGAAAGAGACCACAAGGGCCATCCAGTCCAACCCCCAAATTCTCACCAAATTGCTCACTTGGTGAGAATTTGCATAACGGGTCAACAATTGAGATTATTATTATTATTATTATTATTATTATTATTATTATTATTATTATTATTTTCATAATACAATAAAATAGTGGCTACCAAAAATACAAATAAAATAAGTAGAATACAGAATCCCCTCTACAAAGTAATTGTTAGCCCTTACCACCCATAGAAGACAATAGCCTCTCACCCTGGGAGGTTTACATTTCCCTGTCTCTTACCTACAGTTCTCCATCTAACATCTCCATGAGTATACAATCTCTGGACCTTAATAAAGGCCCAAGACATAGGACTCTGAATACAGAAGAAAGAAGAAAGAAGATAGAGGAAGGAAGGAAGGAAGGAAGGTAGGAAGGAAGGAAGGAAGGAAGGAAGGAAGGAAGGAAGGATAAGAAGAAAGAAAAGCAAAAGAGAAAGACAAGTCACCAATTTCCATTGATCCCTATGGGAAATGTTATTATGTTTTCCAGGCCATAGAATTTTGACATACACACACCAAAAAAGAAAGAAAGAAAGAAAGAAAGAAAGAAAGAAAGAAAAAGTGGGGGAACCTTCTGAAACCTTACTAAGGATTATGGCAGTTCCCCAGTCAACCAGCCAAAGGCAAACAAGAAAGTAAAAAAAAAAAAAAAGTTAATTGTTTAGATATCTGAATCTGTAGTGCATATAGCGAGGTTGGGTACTAATTCAGTGTGTTCAGCTAAGCAAATTTTCACATAGTGAGCATTTGGAAAGTGGGACCTATTTGCATAAGGATTGGCCAACAGCAGCTGATAAGAGAATCAAGTATTGGGCTCCATTCCCTTATGGTATGTTTACTAGTCTTTTTAATTTGTTTAACTCCATCCTTCCTACTGAAAAGCCTTTGCTTTCCCAAAGAAATGTCCATTGGTATATGCAGACCCATTGTGTCTCTTGGAAGCTCTCCTGAGCTTCATTTACGTTATTACTCATGTGTAGAGCATTCAGTTTTAAGCCACAGGGTGG
Organism: Lacerta agilis; assembly: GCF_009819535.1. Lineage (NCBI taxonomy): Eukaryota > Metazoa > Chordata > Lepidosauria > Squamata > Lacertidae > Lacerta > Lacerta agilis. Next base: position 5,054,428 of record NC_046322.1, read on the forward strand.
TGCACCTCTCACCGTACCCACAACACCACATCAACATGCTTGCCCTTGCAGCTGTCTGCAAGAAATTCCCTGCACTTGAGCAGTTGTTTGCTCTTGGGATCAAGATGCCCAGCTGTGTGAGATTCTCCATTGTGTGCAGCCCCTGTGTGCTTCTTCATGGGTAGGGCTTCCCCTACAGGCAACAAAGCTCAATGCATGAGAAGGCAGAGCTAGTGTTGCAATGTGGTGTCACAGGCAGGATGACAAGTGTGGTCCCAATCCAATTTCAAATTGTGAGTTGCCCCCGACATGTGAATAACAACACATGAACTGGGCTCCAGCTGAACCTACTTCAGACTTCTAATGATATAGAAACATAAGTTTATAGCGTCTAGATCAAGGGAGGTAATAGTACCACTGTATTCCGCTCTGGTCAGACCTCACCTGGAATACTGTGTCCAGTTCTGGGCACCACAGTTCAAGAAGGATACTGACAAGCTGGAACGTGTCCAGAGGAGGGCAACCAAAATGGTCAAAGGCCTGGAAACAATGCCTTATGAGGAACGGCTTAAGGAGCTGGGTATGTTTAGCCTAGAGAAGAGAAGGTTAAGGGGTGAGATGATAGCCATGTTCAAATATATAAAAGGATGTCATATAGAGGAGGGTGAAAGGTTGTTTTCTGCTGCTCCAGAGAAGCGGACACAGGGCAATGGATTCAAACTACAAGAAAGAAGATTCCACCTAAACATTAGGAAGAACTTCCTGACAGTGAGAGCTGTTCGGCAGTGGAATTTGCTACCAAGGAGTGTGGTGGAGTCTCCTTCTTTGGAGGTCTTTAAGGAGAGGCTTGACAGCCATCTGTCAGGAATGCTTTGATGGTGTTTCCTGCTTGGCAGGGGGTTGGACTGGATGGCCCTTGTGGTCTCTTCCAACTCTATGATTCTATGATTCTATGATGCTAAGTCTTCTATCCCACCAGAACATATAGATAGTTAAATTTTTGTGATTCCTCAATTAAAAGTATTTCAGAATCAGGAAGCTGGGGCAAAACGAATTTGTGAATATGATGATGTGTTCATGTTAACCTTAACATATTGCTGTTACACTATGACTGAGAAAGATTTACTATATGAATGAAACTGATCCCTGGGTGACTTGGAATGTGAATTCTGCAAGGTTGCCAGAAAGGAAAACAAACAAACAGGTTGTTCATGGCTATGAACTGGATTTCGCTTATTAACCACATCCCAGCTGTGCTCGTTTGTCTAGCGGCAGCCTGACGAGGCCAGAGATCATGGTGTTTGGTCACATATTGAGACAAGTCCTTCCAATTCAAAGAATGTCTGCAACCCACACACCAGTCTGCTTGTCATGTAGCAAGAGACAGGAGGAACATGATGCAGGGGAGGTTGAGAGAGATGCATACTGAACAAATGATGACTCCAGCTCCATAATGTAGGGAGAACAATATTAATTGAGTGAGGGATATATCCTCGTGGCAGTCCATCAAGAGTTCAACAAGATCTGATTTCTTTCTGCAGGGCCTGTAAGACAGAGTTGTTCCACCTGGCCTTTGGCTTGGAATCAACTTGATCCCCTCCAGATCTTTCATTTTTCTTTCTGTGATGGAACTCCTATTTGAGGACATCCCTGGCTTTTTTTCTGGCCCATGTAGGACCAGTCTAGATAGTTGGCCTTGGTGAAGATTTGACGCTTTCTTCCCCAAATTGGTTTATTATTATTATTATTTGAGTTTCTACTGAAATGAGACTGCATTTTAATGTTGTATTTTAATCTTGTTTTTAAGTTGTATTTTAATCAATTGTTTTTTATATCTGGTGTTAGCCGCCCTGAGCCTGGTCTTGGCTGGGGAGGGCGGGGTATAAATAAAATTTATTATTATTATTATTATTATTATTATTATTATTATTATTATTATTATTATTAACAGAACACTTCTTTTGCTGCATGCCTCGGACTGCAGAAATAGTCAGGCCACAATACATGGCATGCTGACCATGTTCTGCTTGCGGGTGACCACTGAAAACCTGGTCATCATTTTTCATGAGTAGAGGGGATGGCATTCCCTGCCCCCACCTTGCCGACAGTACTTTGAAGTTGCTGAAAAAGTTATTGAGTCGCCAGACATTTTAATAATAGTTCTGTGCTGTTTTTAAACACTGCCCTGATATTTTATGAGATAGCGGTAGGAAAAAAATGCTTTTATAAAGAGCAAATAAAATTTAAAAAAAATAAAAATAAATTAAAAAAAGTGAGATGGGGGAGAAATTTGCTCCTATTCGAACTGGTAACGAAGGCCACTTTAGGTGACCTTTACTTCTCAGACAGTACACAAAAAATGTTCTGTTGCTGTAGTATATAGGGTTGTCAAATGTCCGGAATTTCCCGGACATAGCCAGGATTCGGCCATCGGAAACAGTGTCCAGGCGGAAATCACTGTAATATCCGGAAAAACCTCAAGAACTTCATTGTCTTTTGTGGAGATTTTGCGATAAGGAAAAGGAAAAAAAAATGGTCGCCAACTTTGGGCAAAACTAAAAAATGCTCAAACCCCCCAGCCCCCAAAAGAAGCTCAGCAACATTAGTTAAAAAAAAAAATAAACTTTTGAGGCCGGATTTCCCCCTTTTTGAAATATGGTGACGCAATTAACCACACCATCTTTACAAAAAAAGTGTGTATAATTGGAAATAACCATTTGTGCATTTGTGAAAATAGCATACAGAAATGCATAGATCAGATCAGAAGAATTTTTATTTGCATTAACCGCTAGCCATAGCAACACAATAAAATACCATGTACTGAAGATACGGGTAAAGGCTTAGCTATACAAAATATATTCCAGAGATTTGCATCAATAATCAAATAATAGATCTTATTCTAATTGCTCCTGCTTAAAAAAAAGCAGTTTTTAGATAGCCAGTCACCTGGTTATCTTGATAGACAGAAATGCATAATTTCAGAGCAAATTGCTTGCAGGAATGTGCATATTAGGCCAAAAGGTTATAATGATGTGAAAGAAAATCGCAAACAAATGTAGCAAACTGATTTTAAGATTAGAAAAATGAGAAAGGAGAAGAAAGAAGAATGGACAGATTTGACCATCTTCTAGCCACAAGACATGGTGGAGTTCAGGCCATATTTTGTCATAGATGGGTGGGGTGTTGTTGGTTTTTTTGCATGAAAGTGTCCCTAGCTTGCAATCTGGGGAGCTTTTGCTTCTCAAAGTTGGGTTCAGCCTCATGAATTACAGGTATGAAGCCATCACACACACAAACATACGCCCCGGAGGTTGTCAATCTTTGCCTCTTTTTTGCTTCACTGGGCTCGGTACGTGGCTCCCATCCATGTTTATTTTGTTAAACATAAGAGGGTGGCAGCAAAGGGAATATGTTAAGATTCAAGCAGCTTCCAGTGTGTTATTGATTATCATAAGAAAAGTCATTAGCATTATCGAATCTCCTTTGTTATGACAGTAATCAGTAGCTCCTTCCTGGATTACTCGGAGCGTTTCTGAAAGGTTTATGGCTTATTCCTGATGTAGATAAATGTTTTCAGAATCTGTGCCTTTGCCTTTCATGAATAAAAAGGTGATTGAACAAAGACTGCATTCATCATTCTGTTTATCGCCCTGAAACAACAAGTGTAATTTATAAACCAATAATACATTTTTTTGCAGCGTGGTACATATGTTCTAAAAGAATGGATCAAATTAATGTAAGGATGAAAACAACAACACACTAATATATCCAAGCCCCTAAGGAAGTGCAAAGAAGTCCTACCGACACGGAGACTTTGATACTTTTTTTCAAACCCCCCCCCTCAATCAAATAAACAATCTATTTACTGTTGCAATAATGTAGAAACACCTTTAATGTTAGCCAAGAGGAAGCGAACGAGACTGTTCCATAACGTTATTTAAAAGCACCATTTTGAGACACCGTGCATTATAAATCCATCATCAGATTTCAACTGATCGTCTTTTCTGGTGACATGAAAGAGAGATTTGACGGGAGCAGGAATGTGCTAAGTAAGTATCTGTTGCTAGGAATCAATGGCCAATAAGGCAGTTGACTTCAAAACTGTGTGCGTCCCAGAAACATCCAATGGGCCACTGTAGGGAACAGGATACTGAACCATATAGACCTTTGGGTTGATTCAGCTTAGTCCCAGGATAACTAAAAGATATTCTCCCATACAGACATGGTCAGGCACTGAGATCTTTGGGGAAGGCCCTTCTCTCAGTCTTGCCACCCTCCCAGGCCGACTTCTGGGAATGCAGAAGAGGGTTTTCTTGGTTGCTGCTCTCAGACTTTGCAGCTGCCTTCCTAGATAACCTAAACTGGCTCCTTCCTTGTTGTCCTTCTGCCAGCAGTGAAGACCATTTTATTCTGACGGACCTTTGGGAACTGTTTGTTTGTTTGTTTGTTTTCCCCAAGGAAAGGGCTTTTAATAGTTGCTTTTTATTATTTTATTTTCATAGGTTTGTTTTGTAACACCACCACCACCAAATTTGACAGGTTATTCTTCGGAGCTTGTGCCTAATGACTCCCCCTGCGCGCATGACATTGCTGCTGCTCCCCGCATGCTCCCCACTCCCTTCCTAATCCCCCTCTCACTGAGCTGACCACCCCCTCCCCTGCTCATTGCTGCCAAGGCCGGTGCTAGGGTTTTTGTACCCTAGGCGAGATCACCTTCTGACACCCCCCCCCCCCGGCCAATCCCTAGCACCGGCCCTGAGGATAAGCCTGATTTCGGGCTGCTCCCCCCTCCACGCCACTCTGCCACTGCTCTGCTTGTTTCAACCCTCTTCTGGTTCTGGGCAACACAGAAGGAAGGGAACTTTTCACAGCAGGGGACACCCATGACTCTGCACCAGCCTGGCTCATCCCTGCCTATCGGCCTCCCTGCTCCAACTTGCCTGCTTCAACTTCTGCCTCTGATTCCGGACTTCTCTCCGCCACAGACTCTCCCAGCTCATTAAGCCCTTTTAACCTCTTCAGATCCTCTTCCCAGTCTTCTCCCTCTTCTCTCTCTGACTACTCCTCATGGTCCCACTGCCACTCCCTGGGCTCTGAGCTTTCTTACCTTGGTGGTTTCCCAGCTGTATCCTCCCACAGTTTCTCTGCATCCAAACAGTCCATGGCGCTGTACCACTGAGCTATGTCCCTTCCTCAACTCTACCTGGAAGTGCCGGGGATGTACTTGGGATGTTCTGCATGCTGAGTTGCAGCCCCTCCTGGCATAGGTGCCGTCTAGATGCCTTATTCTTAATCAGAACATTGGTCCAGCTTGACCCTTATTGTCCACTTAAACTGGCAGAAGATTTCCAACAGCTCAAGCACAACTGCTTTCCAAACCCTGCTGGCGACGATTTTTAAATGGAGGTGTTGGGTGTTGAATCTGGGCCCTTTTGGCATGCAAACCATATGTTCCCATACCAATCCACTCCCCCCACCCACCAATCATGCATGAAGGCTAGGGCCGCGGCAATTGCTCACAGCAAGGGTGCTCGCCAATGCTTTCTGTATGCAAAAAGGCCCTCTGCCATTGAACCATGTCCCTCTAATCATTTCACATCACTCCCAACACAACTCCATTTTTCAAGGGAATGAGTTTCACATATTCAGCTGCCATTCATCAATTGCACGGTAATCAAGTATAAAGAAATCGAGTTATGTACCTGGATGTGTGAACTAGCCGTGAGTTGCTGCAATGTACACAACTCGATAGTTTGAGATTCTATCACAACTCCTAGAATTAGTTTTGCTTTCAGGGTATGACTGAACCTCACTGTTGCTCGGAAGTTAAATCATGACCCACTGCTGCCCCATTGGTCAATAACCTGAAGCCACCTTGAATCCCAGCTTGGGAGAAAGGCAGAACATAGATTCATTGAATAAATAAATGATGGATGGAGTCCCTGGTGTCCACTGCTTTGATAAAGAAAGCTGGACTCTCTGTTTCATTTGGTCACATTGAAGTTGTTTCTGATTTTAAGTTCTTATGTCTTTTTCATTTAAATCGTTTGCTGTAAGCCACTTGGGGAACTTGATGTAATGAGGTAATATACAAATGTCATAAGCAAATAAATTGATAGATGGTTTTCAGTCTGAACTGACAATAAGTTCTTAAATATATAAGATGGCAGTGATTTCCACTCCAGTCTGCATTCATCACAGTCAGCGCCGATTCCTTTCCACTGCAGATCAGTTTCTGCCAGATACTACATTGTTCATCTTTCTGACTGCTATTTAATGCAAGTTACATTATTCACATAAGATGCATTCATTTCAGTGTAAGAGAAACTTTAAAACAATATAAAAAAATAAGCCAGTAATTATGTATCATTTGCAGACTTGGAAAAAATAACAATGATGTGAATGAATAATGATTGTATTCTCTGGGAGATTTCCCATTACTCACAGCAAACGATCATTTGGAACTGCAGCAAATTCTGATTCTTCTTCTGTTTCATTTGGAATTTTTTTACACCTGCAGAATTTCATTCACGTCCTATGGCCTTGGACTATGCTCAGTGGTAGAGCATCCACTTTGCGTCCAGAAGATTCAATCCCCAGCATCTCTGGGTTGGGCTGGGAAGGTCCCTTACCTGAAACCCTGGATAACAGCTTCCAGTCAGTGTAGACAATATTGAGCTTTGTGGACCAATGGTCCAGCTCAGTATAAGGCAGCTTTCTGTGTTCCTAGGCATTTGCCCATTCATTTGGAAGATAACATGGAGTTGAGCTTAGTAGCACAAATAGGGTAGCATTTGCCCTTTTTAAACATATTTGCGGATGAGGATTTTTAGACATTTTGCTTTGTGACTGCTTTTATATGTGGTTCTAATATCTTTCACACTAGTAACCATTTACTCAACAGCATTTCTAAACCACTTAACATTTTAAAGATCTCTAAGCAGTGTACCCTACGTACGGCATAAAAAAAAAAAAACATTATCCACTAGAACAAAAATACAACCAAAAGCATAAAACATAAATCAGCACATTAAAGCAAACAAAGCAGAAATGTAAGGGATTTGTCTACATAAATGGTTAAGATATTTGCATCTTATTAATTTTCAAGTTGTATGGGGACACTTTTGAGTGTGAGGAGCAATGGATTGTTGTTGTTGTTGTTGTTGTCATTATTGCCACCCACTCATTATAGAACATTTATCTCCAAATAACAGATGCAAAGAAACTGCTCCCACAACAGTATGTTTCTGAGCACAATTCAAATTATTGGTGCTGACCTTTAAAGCCCTAAATGGCCTCGGTCCTGTATACCTGAAGGAGCGTCTCCGCCCCCATCGTTCAGCCCAGACACTGAGGCCCAGCGCCGAGGGCCTTCTGGTGGTTCCCTTGTTGTGAGAAGCCAAGTTACAGGGAACCAGGCAGAGGGCCTTCTCGGTGGTGGCGCCCGCCCTGTGGAACGCCCTCCCACCAGGTGTCAAGGAAATAAACAACTACCAGACTTTTAGGAGACATCTGAAGGCAGCTCTGTTTAGGGAAGCTTTTAATGTTTAAAAGACAATTGCATTTTAATATTCTGTTGGATTATTGGTGATAGCTGTGGTATGGCCTCCTGTAGACCAGGTGGTTCAAGTGTATTTTGAATGCTATGATTTCATGTTTTATATTTCATAATTTATGATTTCATGGGCTTATAGCCGCAATAATTTTTTATTTGATTCATTCTGTTGGAAGCCGGCCAGAGTGGCTGGGTTTCCCCAGCCAGATGGGCGGGGTATGTATAAATAAATAAATATGGAAGAAAACACACACACACACACACACACACACACTGCACAAAAAACCCCAATCCAAACCTGATTAGTCCATCTAATTTGTTCTCCATCCCCAAATATGGCAACCTGGCCTTGAAACATGTCTTTTCCTATTAAGTTTTAAAAATGAGATGGGGGAAAACCCTGTATGTCGCATGACCAGCCACTGTACGGCAGAGGGCTGTTTCGGTCTGTGCCTCTGGCTGACTCCAGCAAAGAGACAAAGGCAAGGATTTCTCCGGGAGGGTTGCTGAGCGCCAAGCGGAATGTCTCGGCCTCTAGCAACAGGAGCAGCACTGTACTTATAATCAGAGCGGCACGCTGAGAGAGCCGATTAAACAGCAGGAAGCCCAGCTGTGGCAAGAACATGGGGGGGTGCTCTGCGGTGCCATCCTCCACAGATGTTAGCAGGTGTTGGGGCCGCTATTCCTGCCCACCATATTCCGGTTCCCTGTGTCTGCAGAGACAGGCAAACGGACAGATCAATACTGCTCAGGCAGGTTGCCTTCCATCCTCTTGTATTTCGTAAAGCCATATATCTCCCGCCTGCCTCCATCATATGAAAACACTTCTGCCAAAGGTCGGTAGACCCCGCAGTAAATTAGGGCTCTCTCATTAATGCTGGGCTGGAGTAATAAAGTAGAGGGCCAGTTGTAGGGTTAGACACCATAAAGCTAATGTCAAACTTGCATTGGCATGGAAATACGGGGCAGGGAGGCATCTGTATATATGTGGCATAAACACTGGCTGGCAAGATAAACTGGGGAATAATGACTTCAGTGAAGGTGTGCGTTCGAGAGGCAGATCAGGGAGTGGTCTGGGGACTTGTATGTACACAGTTCTCAACTGCTCACAAAGATGACAGTCCCAAGTTGGTTTGAGCCTGTCAATTAAGGAAGTGTGAAATGCTCCTGAGAAATGTTGCTTCTCTTACAGGAACCCTCTTTAGCTGAGAAATTGCCTACAATGTTTGTCCAAACATTCAACTAAACATTCAGTTTAGTTGCAAACTCTACATTTAAAGCAGTGTCTTGCAACTTTGATGCTTTGGCTTTCCGCAAATAATAATTGGAAATGCAGTTCGTTAAGGGGACTGAGAGTTCACCGATTCACCCCACAAAGCTCAGAGTGGTTTAGCTACTGTACCACTCCATCTTCCCAGGAGAATAAGGAGTCTCCTAACAATTCCTAACAACTCTCAGCAACCTTAAACAAGCTTCCTTTCCCAGGATGCTTTGAGGGAAGCCATGGCTGTGGTATAATAGTGCTTTGAATGTATAGTTCAGGTGGGAACTCATTCTTACCTTCCTTCACATTCCTGGACATGGAGGTTCCAGGGAAGATTTTTAAACAAACATGCATACATATTTTGGGGGGGGCATCTAGAAACTTGAATGTATGTCCCACTGAAACAATAGACTCATAAAAGCATAGAGTTGGAAGGGGCCATGAAAGTCATCTGGTCCAACCCCCTGCAATGCAGGAATCTCAACTAAATTGGGAGGGGTGGCTAATACCCCAGAGGACAGGATCACACTTCAAAATGACCTTAACAGGTTAGAGAACTGGGTCAAAGCAAACAAGATGAATTTTAACAGGGAGAAATGTAAAGTACTACACATGGGCAAAATAAAAAATAAAAAAATGAAAGGCACAAATGCAGGATGGGCGACACCTGGCTTGAGAGCAGTACATGTGAAAAGGATCTAGGAGTCTTGGTAGACCACAAACTTGACATGAGTCAACAGTGTGATGCAGCAGCTAAAAAAGCCAATGCAATTCTGGGCTGCATCAATAGGAGTAAAGCATCTAGATCAAGGGAAGTAATAGTACCACTGTATTCCACTCTGGTCAGACCTCACCTGGAATACTGTGTCCAGTTCTGGGCACCACAGTTCAAGAAGGATACTGACAAGCTGGAACAAGTCCAGAGGAGGGCAACCAAAATGGTCAAAGGCCTGGAAATGATGTCGTATGAAGAACGGCTTAGGAAGCTGGGTGTGTTTAGCCTGGAGAAGAGAAGTTGAAGGGGTGATATGATAGCCATGTTCAAATATTTCAAAGGATGTCATATAGAGGAGGGAGAAAGGTTGTTTTCTGCTGCTCCAGAGAAGCGGACACGGAGCAATGCATTCAAACTACAAGAAAGAAGATACCACCTAAACATTAGGAAGAACTTCCTGACAGTGAGAGCTGTTGGACAGTGGAATTTGCTGCCAAGGAGTGTGGTGGAGTCTCCTTCTTTGGAGGTCTTTAAGTGGAGGCTTGACAGGCATCTGTCAGAAATGCTTTGATGGTGTTTCCTGCTTGGCAGGGGGTTGGACTGGATGGCCCTTGTGGTCTCTTCCAACTCTATGATTTTATGATTCTAAAGCACCCATGACAGGTGGCCACCCAACCTCTGCATAAAAACCTCCAATGAAGGAGAGTCCACCACTTTCCAAGGCAGTCTGTTCCATTGTCAAACAGCTGTTAATGTCAGAAAGTATTTCCTGATGTTCAGTCAGAATCTCATTTCTTACAATTGCAATCTATTGGCTTCGGCCCAATCCTCTGGAGCAGGAGAAAACAAGCTTGTTCCATCCTCCATTTGACAACCTTCAGATATCGTAAGACAGCTATCATATCACCTCTCAGTCTCCTCCAAGTTAAACATACCCAAATCAATAGGGCCTGCATCAGAGTAAACATTCTTCAACTTACTGTGCATGGTGTAAGAACTGTAAAGCACTTTGCATCCTGTGATGTTCTGCAGGCAAAATAACAGTGCGTTTTCCTCTGTTTGATAACACCCACACCATAGAGGATAATCTGCCATCTTAAGTGGGGAGCGAGGGGAGGAGAATTTGACCAGGTAAGTCCTTTCTCAATTGTTTTCTGCTTCACCTGTCATCCACCTTATTGCTCAAGTTACCCGGACCACATATTTCAATCTCCCCCCCCCCTTTTCATTTGGCATTTTAATAGGCACGCGGTAAACCAAATGGTAGGTCTTTGATGCACGACACAGTGAGGGATATTCTAATGTGAAGGACATCTTGATGGCTTTTAAAGACCCTTTAAAGACTTCAAAGGTAAAAGTTGTGGCTTCAAAGGCGGCGGCAGCCAGCTTACAATCTGAGGGGAGAGAGAGGGGGGGGAGACTTTGTGCTTTGCAGTGATTACTAGAGAACAGTGGTGCGGATGGTATTGAGGGTGGTGGTGGTGGGAGTCTGTGATGGGAAGGCAATTCTGTTGCAAAGATCCTGGGACATCCTGATCATGATGAGAGTAGAGCAGTGTTATGTGTAACTCAGATGGAGGGTGCCCTAATCCAGAGACAATACTGAGAGTGAAACGTCTCCCTAACTGGCAGGAAGAGGAGGAGACAGACTCACTAAGCCTGATTCACAGAGAGTTGGGCTATAAATGAACACTAGTATTCACCAAACTAGAAATTGTGGAGGCTACCTGTCAGGGTTTTCCCAAGTGTTGCTCATGAGTAATGACAGAGCCTTCAGTTGCTAAGACTATTTATTGTGCATTGCTATTTTACAGTGTAGAGCTAGTTCAAAACATGACCGCTCATTCACTTGCATAATCCAGAGGTGCCCCTCTCCAGTTTCCCACCCAACACCAAAGTCTTGGCACCCTAAAATGACGTCTGTGGTGCCTCCTGACACCCCCCCCCCCCGGGATGCTGTGCTGGTGCTGGAAGCGGCAGTTCTCCCTCAGATCTTCCCTGGCTGGCGGTGTTGGGTCTGTGTGCAGAGTCTCCAGGCCTCTACAGCTCCTCCTCCCTTGGAGAGAGCTCAGGTGAAAGGCTAGAAGAGGAGGAGGAGTCCATCGACAGAAGCAGCTGGGGTTCCCTATAATGTAGAGAGCCCTCTTCTCGCGAGCAGCTGCTCTCCCAGTCCTCCTCCCCAGGAGGACTTCTTTTCCTGCCCTCCTCCTGAGCAGGACCTCCAACCAGCCCTTCCTCTCAAGTAGTTCTCCTGTCCCCCTCCTCCCAAGGAATACCTTTGCCCTGGCTCTCCTCCCGAGTAGGACCTCCCCTCGCCCTCTCCTCGAGAGGAGCCGGGCAATCCCTGACACTACCTTTAGATCTGGTTTGGAAGGTACAGCTGGTACAAAATGCTATGGTTAGACTGTGGGTGAGAAAAGACTGCTATGAAGAGGAAGAGGAAGAAGAAGAAGAAGAAGAAGAAGAAGAAGAAGAAGAAGAAGAAGAAGAAGAGGAGGAGTTTGGATTTGATATCCCGCTTTATCACTACCCAAAGGAGTCTCAAAGCGGCTAATATTCTCCTTTCCTTTCCTCCCCCACAACAAACACTCTGTGAGGTGAGTGGGGCTGAGAGACTTCAAAGAAGTGTGACTAGCCCAAGGTCACCCAGCAGCTGCATGTGGAGGAGCGAAGACGCGAACCCAGTTCCCCAGATTACAAGTATCACTCTCAACCACTACACCACACTGGCTCTCAACACATAACTCCAGTACTGAAGAGCTTGCAGAGACTGCCCACATGCGACTGGGCCAAATTTGGGGTTCTTCTGTTAATTTACAACTTGGGTCAAGGATTCCTGGTTTCTTGTAATTTTTTTATTTATTTATCTATTTCATTCTGACAGTTTCTATACTGCTTAATTACAGTTGTCTCTAAGCAAGAAAGTCAATACAACAAAGCTAATAATGAGCTGAAACCACCAGATTTCAATGTAAAGACCTGCTGGAATAATAATATTAATAAAAGTCTCCAGTAAGCTCTGGGAGTTCAATGGGAACAGGAACTGCCTGACCTCGAATGGAAGGGAGGTTCATAAACATTGGGCTCACAATACTGAATGTTTTCTCAAGAGAAAAAAAAAAAAACACTCTCCCCTGTTGTGTTTTCCAGCCACAGGTATTCAGAAGCATTACTGTCTCCAGCTGTGGAGGCAGAACATAGCCATCAGGCCTATTAACAATACCTGATTTGTCTAATCTTCCAACCTGGAAGCCATTGTTGCATCTTGTGAGAACTCTGAAGGTCAGGTTATCTCCAATGTATGATGAGTGAACCAGCAATCTGAAGCTGCATACCCAGCATATAACCAAATAATGCAGTATTACACCTGTGAAACCATGGGGTGCCATAAGCACATAACAGGACCCCTGCAGGATCAGGCCAATTGCCCACCTAGCCCAGCATTTTGTACCCACTGTGGCCAACCTGAAGCTTCTAGAAAGCCCACAAGTAGGGCCTGAGCACAACAGCATGCTCCCCATTTGTGACTTCCAACCGTCAGAGGCAGAGCATAACTTCCATTCTCGGTAAAGGTAAAGGGACCCCTGGCCATTAGGTCCAGTCATGTCTGACTCTGGGGTTGCGGCGCTCATCTCGTGTTACTGGCTGAGGGAGCCAGCATACAGCTTCCGGGTCATGTGGCCAGCATGACTAAGCCACTTCTGGCGAACCAGAACAGCGCACGGAAACGCCATTTACCTTCCTGCCAGAGTGGTACCTATTTATCTACTTGCACTTTGACGTGCTTTTGAACTGCTAGGTGGGCAGGAGCAGGGACCGAATAACAGGAACTCACCCTGTCGTGCGGATTCGAACCACCGACCTTCTGATCAGCAAGCCCTAGGCTCTGTGGTTATCAATAGCCCTCTCCTCCATGATTTTGTCTAATACTTTCTAAAAGTCGTCTAAGTTGGTGGCCTCCACTGGGGTATGGGGTTGGCAAGAGGCATGTTGTGATCTCCTGTGGTCCTCACAGCATCGGCACAGGTCTGAAGATTTGTAGTAACCCTGATGCCTAAAATGGGACATATCCAAGGGTTGGTTTGCAGTGATTTATGTTTGGGGTCTGCATGTGTACATTTGACTGGGCCAATGTAGGCTGGGAAATGGCTGTGCTCCATCCCTGGATCAAAGCAAACGGGTAAACAATTAGGGGAGAGAATTCTTAACAGCTTGTTTCCGCCGTACATCTTGATATGTCTTTTTTAATCCTCTCTCTGAAAGCCGCTTTCTCATCTCGCTGAAATAACAGGTCTCCCTCCGCCTGCGCCCCCTTCGGCTCCGTCATCATCTTATTCTTCTGTCTTGAAAAATAATGCTGAAGGGATTGTTTGGTGGTTGAAAATTAATGTAACCCATTATGTCTGGGAAATTTCTTCAATATATTACTTGCCAAGCCCATGGCCCTCACGAAGAAAATAATTTTAATTTATCTCATTTTTCAAAGCTCAGCCAATGATTGTTTAACCTAGAATGCCATCATGACTAAGTGCTGAAATACAGAGGTCCTTGGCCATTTCGGTGGTGATCAGCTATTAAATCCACTGACTACTGCAAAGGAGATATGTCAGATGGAATGCTTTTGTATTAAAGCGTTTGAGTTATCCATATTGGCTTTTTATACCTCTAGGGTGGCTCGGAAATCTTTGGGCTGCTTTCAGTTTTACTCTGCCCTTTTCTTTCTATTTCGTTCTTAGAGAATCTGGGTGGGAGTAGAAAGGTACTGAAGAATGAGCATCACAAAGGGCCTGCTGCTGCTAGGTCTCTCGACCTGGTCATATTCAGAATTATTAGGAACTATGGTCTATCTAGCTGAGTATTGTCTACACTGACTGGCAGCTGCTCTCCAGGGTTTCAGGCAGGGCACAATTCCCAGTCCTACCTGGAGGTGGGACCTTCTGCGTGCAAAGAAGATGCACAGACAGCCCAAGGCCATTGGAAGTGAATGGAATTATGCAAGGTGCTGAGAAAGCAGATAGCGATCAGTTTTTGCTCCCTCTCTCATAATATTAGAACCTTGGACCATCCAATGAAGCTGAAGGCCGGAAGATTTAGCAGCAAGCTGATAGTGCATGGCTTCAATGAGGTTTGATAAAAATGGCCACCGTGCGGGATGGGTTAGAGAAATTCTGTAAGGGTGAAGGCTGCTTTTCAACCTCTCACATAATATTAGAATTTAGGAGCAACTGCTGAACCTGAATGCTGGGAAATTCTGGTGAGAGAAAAGAAAGTACAGATTCTCATAACACATGGTTTAGCTCTGGAATGTGCTCCGGCAACATGTAGTGATGGCCACCAACAGTTAAGTCCAGTCGCTGACGACTCTGGGGTTGTGGCACTCATCTCGCTTTACTGGCCTAGGGTGCCAACGTTTGTCCACAGACAGTTTTTCTGGGTCATGTGGCCAGCAGGACTAAGCCATTTCTGGCGAAACCAGAGCAGCACATGGAAACGCTGTTTACCTTCCCACCGGAGTGGTACCTATTTATCTACTTGCACTTTGATGTGCTTTCGAACTGCTAGGTCCCGAACTGCTAGGTCGGCAAGCCCTAGGCTCTGTGGTTTAACCCACAGTGCCACCCGCGTCCCGGCCACCAACTTGGATGGCTTCAGAAGAAGGTTAGACAATTTCATGGGGAAGAAGGCTGGCAACAGCTCCTAGCCATGCTGATTAAGTCATTCCTGGAGGGAGTGTGCCTCTGAATACCTGTTGCTAGGATTCACAACTGAGGAATAAGGGGATGCTGGGCCAGATGAATGTTTAGCCTGGAGAAGAGAAGGTTAAGGGGTGATATGATAGCCATGTTCAAATATATAAAAGGATGTCATATAGAGGAGGGTGAAAGGTTGTTTTCTGCTGCTCCAGAGAAGCGGACAAGGGGCAATGGATTCAAACTACAAGAAAGAAGGTTCCACCTAAACATTAGGAATAACATCCTGACAGTGAGAGCTGTTCGGCAGTGGAATTTGCTACCAAGGAGTGTGGTGGAGTCTCCTTCTTTGGAGGTCTTTAAGTGGAGGCTTGACAGCCATCTGTCAGGAATGCTTTGATGGTGTTTCCTGCTTGGCAGGGGGTTGGACTGGATGGCCCTTGTGGTCTCTTCCAACTCTATGATTCTATGATTCTATGATTTCTTCTGATCCAGCAAGGCTCTCCTTATCCTCCTCTGAAACATAAATAGTTTTGTGCTTTGCAATTGCGTGAGTTCCATGCTACATGGGGAAAATGTACACAAGGTTTCCCATTATGGAAGGCCATCTCCAATTCACACTCATCCTCACTCCCCACCCCACCCCTCATTTAATCCAGAAAAGCAACATCTGAATGAGTTTTAATATGTGGCAATTTGGAATTTGTTCTGAATCAGTTTATTTATGATAGTTCATTGAATCTCACCCTTCGCTAACTTTTACTTTCCATTTTTTTTTAAGTCCTTGAAGGCAGCAGGAAAACATTCAGAGTGGGGGGGGGGAGACTCCTATGTGACAGATCTTGGTCTCTTACTAGGATGAATGTTAATAGGTGCAGGTCTAAAGAATGAAAGAGCCGGAGAATGCAAATGAAGTTAAGTCTCGGGGAAATCTTTGATTATACAAATGCATTAGTCTGATCTCGACTTAGATTATAGCGATCAGTTCTGGTCATCACATTACAACATAAAATGTTGAAACACTTGACAAGGTAAAGAGAGAGGAGATGAGTTTGATCTTAAGCTGTGATTATATTGTATTAATGACTTCCTATCATCTCACTGACTTCTCCATCTTATTACAGAAAACACAATTTGCTAATGTAGTAAGAAAGCAGTCAAAAGGAACAAACCTATCTTTCCCATTTTAAGGGGATCTCGTGATTTCTTCAAATACATGTAATTGGTCGGCCCGTATCTTTTGGGAGGGTGTCTGATTCAATTGCCTGACTGCACATGCAGAGGTGAAAAAGTTATGGACCTGGATCAGGCATGGCCAAACTTGGCCCTCCAGATGTTTTGGGACTACAATTCCCATCATCCCTGACCACTGGTCCTGTTAGCTAGGGATGATAGGAGTTATAGTCCCAAAACAGCTGGAGGGCCAAGTTTGGCCGTGTGCCTGATCTAGATGGTAGGTGCTGCTGTCTCAAAACCTGCTTTTGCCTTCCCACAAATGAGAACTGAACCGAATATGAAGAGAAACCAGACAATTCTTGGTATCTTCCTAATTTGAAGGGGAGTCCACGTTTTCCCTAATTTTGCAGTCATGGATGGGGCATGTGGGATGCTTTGAGTTTGCTTTGAAGTGGAATTGGTTGCTAAACCACTCTGGGAGGGAAACAGGGGTCTGGGAGGGAAACAGGGGTCAATGAACAAATCTCAGCACCTTTGTCAAACGTCACCTCACAGGATTCCCTGGGGGTAAGCCATGATGGTTTAAAGTACCACAGTGCTTTATGTATGGTGTTGTTGTTGTTCAGTTGTTCAGTCGTGACTCTTCATGACCCCATGTACCAGAGCACACCAGGCACGCCTATCCTTCACTGCCTCCCGCAGTTTGGCCAAACTCATGCCAGTCGCTTCGAGAACACTGTCCAACCATCTCATCCTCTGTCATTCCCTTCTCCTTGTGCCCTCCATCTTTCCCAACATCAGGGTCTTTTCTAGGGAGTCCTCTCTTCTCATGAGGTGGCCAAAGTACTGGAGCCTCAACTTCAGGTTCTGTCCTTCCAGTGAGCACTCAGGGCTGATTTCTTTAAGGATGGATAGGTTTGATCTTCTTGCAGTCCATGGGACTCTCAAGAGTCTCCTCCAGCACCATAATTCAAAAGCATCAATTCTTCGGCGATCAGCCTTCTTTATGGTCCAGCTCTCACTTCCGTACATTAATGTAGCACAAAATTAAGCACCTTGGAACTTGCTTCTAAGGAGACACACATAGGATTTCACTGTAAGGCCCTAGGCCACAGGGCTTACTTCCATGTAAACATGTTTAAGAACGCACTACAAACTGCAAATCTCCAAAAACAAAATGGCACATCCATTGCATGATCACCCTGCGACAGCTCCCGCCCCCAGGGACCATAAGAAAGGAATAAAGACTCTGATAACGTGTTATGCAATTAAATTAGGCCACAACTTTATTAAACTTCCGAATGTAAGAGGACCTTGGCTTATGCCTTGGGCATGTAGACCTCCCATTCCCACAGCCAGGGGAACTGGAGAACATCAGGGTAAATGGGATATGGGGGTGATGTGTGAGATGTAAGTGTAGCAGGCAGCCCAGGGTAGTTCACTCACCGCCCTCTGGTTTATGGCCAGTGACACCCATTATATAACCCCTTTTAAGAGGGGACCCTGGAATTGCTGCCACGGGGGGGGGGGGGGGTGTCAGTCACCACTTCATGCCCCCCCCCATTATAGGGAAGAAAATATGAAAAGATTCAACCCAAGGCCATAAACCGCCAAGTTGTGACAAATTGCATGCTACAGCGAAGACAAAACCTGCTAATGCGGGAAAATTTCTTCCCGGTCCTTCAGCAGCAGCTAGACAAAGACCGTAGCAGAGCCCACTAAACAGGCACAAAAAATTTAACCTGCAAACAAGAAACATTAAACAAAGAGAGGGTGAATCTCCAGAGCCAACTGCCTGGCTATTGTCAGCTCCACCCCCTGTTTATAAATGGGGCTGGCCCCACCTCCCAGCAATGAAACTAGACCAGTGATTTTCAACCACTGTTCCGCGGCACACTAGTGTGCCGCGAGATGTTCCCTGGTGTGCCGTGGGAAAAATTGAAAAATTATTTTATGTATAGTCAATATAGGCACAGAGTTAGTTTTTTTAACATTTTCTAATGGTGGTGTGCCTCTTGATTTTTTTCATGAAACAAGTGTGCCTTTGCCCAAAAAAGGTTGAAAAACACTGAACTAGACAACAGAGGATGGGTGTGAACCTCCAAATAATTATACTGAGTGGCAGGCCAGTCCCTGTTAGCCATTAAGTTTCCTGGGAACTGTAGCACCGCAAACGATCCCGCAAAGGGCACCCACAATGTAGCGTGAGTGCTCATTTCTAGTTATCCACATTAATTTCTGTTTGAGGTGCATTTCTCTGATTATCGCTGCAAAACTGCATTTCCCACCAGGTTCTACGTGTCCTGTTTTCTTTGGATTTTATTCCTAGATTTTGACAATGTGAAAATTCCCATTTCTTTCATGCTCTGAAGCTCAAAGTTTTGCTGTGAAAAGTCAGTTCAACAAGTTTTAAAGAGCTAATACATGGAACAATAAAGCTAGAAGCTCACTGTTCATGGAAATATCACAAAACCGTATTTTATTTTAATACACAGACAAACCACCAGGGTATCTCTGACATAGTCAATAGCAACAAAAAACAAACCAATATTTTAATTTTGAATACTCAATGCAATGCCATTGACACATCAGCCCAAATGAGGAGCACAAATAATGGATTAGTATTTGGCCTCTGGGCATTAATCACTGTGATTAATAGGTTAATTCATTAATCTCAGATTAAAATGCAGATTCTAAATTGGATTTTAATCATGGTGGACCCCCTGGAAGAGGATTTCGATGGCACTGCCACTGTTGTAAACAGTTTTTTATTATGTGTTTCTTGCTTTGCAACTTTTGTAATGCTTTTTGAACTGCAAAGGATTTGTCTGTAATGCTCTCTTATGATGTCCAGGTGAGATGAACTACTATTATTTTCCTTTATTTTATTTATTTATTTTTAAATAACACTTCTATTGAGATAGCAGTACTTGCTAATTTCATATGTTAATTCTGTCAGTCTTTATCAGATTTATCTGCTTGAGTCCACCCTGTAATGAACTGCAAGAGTGGTGTGAGCCAGTGTGGTGTAGTGGTTAAGAGTGGTGGACTCGTAATCTGGTGAACCGGGTTCGCCTCTCCGCTCCTCCACATGCAGCTGCTGGGTGACCTTGGGCTAGTCACACTTCTTTGAAGTCTCTCAGCCCCACTCACCTCACACAGTGTTTGTTGTGGGGGAGGAAGGGAAAGGAGAATGTTAGCAGCTTTGAGACTCCTTCGGGTAGTGAAAAGCGGGATATCAAATCCAAACTCTTCTTCTTCTCTTCTTCTTATGAGTGGAAGGCTACACAAAGGAAGGAATATAGGAATTTGCCTCACAGTGAGTCAGACCCACTTACCCACCTTGCCCAGCCCTGGCTACACTGACTGGCAGCAAGCGTACAGGGTTTCACATAGGGAGCGCCATATTTTTTCATGTATAAGACGCCCCCATGTATAAGATGCCTCCTACTTTTGGGGACCCCAAATTAAGAAAATGGGGGGAGATGCCAAAGTTGTTGAGGTTTTTTTTGGTGGGGAGGATTGCCCAGATTTGTTGAGTTTTGGGGGGAGGGTGAATGACCTGAAAATCACTCACCCGACGCTGCCAATCACACAACAAGTGTCAGCCTGTTCGCCTCCAGCAGCCTCCGACAACCGCCAACCATACGCACAACTTGTGTAGCAGCAGCCAATCAGCAGCAGCCCTTGCAGCAGCCACCAATCACCCACCCAATTGCCGCACCAGCAGCCAATCCGTAGCAGCCCTTGCGGCAGCCACCCGTCACCCACCCAATAGCCGCTGATAAGCTCCTGTTTGCAGCTGCAACCAATCACCCATCCTGCCTATGCACTATCCGTGTATAAGACGCCCCCTCCCCGATTTTTTAGAGTACAAAAACCTCGTCTTATACACAGAAAAAGTATGGTATCTCCCAGTCTTACCTGGAGATATCAAGGATTGAACCGGGGGTATACTGCATCCAAGGCAGTTCAGATTATAGTTGAAGGAACATCTAAGGACCGTGGTACTCATGATGCAGAATAAGGAGGTCAATGAAGATGCCACACTTCTGAACCATGACCACTTCAGCCTGCATGTGAGATGCATGTAGTATTTCTGGATGTTTCTATGTAACAGATCAACTAGCACCTTGATATGCTGATTTTCTCCATGCAGGTTTGTATATTGCTTTGCTGTGCTGATGGGGGAGAATGGGTGGAAATATTGGGGGGGGGGGGAGAGAATGCTATTCCTCAACAAGGAGTCTGAAACAGCACAATCCAGGATCTCACTTTAGTTCTATGTCTCACCTCATAAGGAGCCCAGGAAAGTTACCAGTAATAATTCCCTCACCATGTTTGATCCTGCTGCTGTTTGCACTGGCTCAGCTTCTCTGGCATCAAACACGCTTCCTTGAACATATTCACATTTTATTGGATGCCAGGAATTGACATGTACTCTTCCATCTATTCTGGACAAAGGAGAGGTACAATGGTGGGTGATTTGTTTGCTTCCCCCCCCCCATTAATGGGGTCTTCATGGACCCCATTATGTGACCCTGGCTTCTTTTCTGTTGTTTTGGATGTAGAAGCCTTTTTGTGTTATGCAACACCCACTGGTGCTCATGGCACTTCCTCAAGATTCCCAGTGTGCCCACCAATCCCAAAAGGTTGCTGATTCCTGACTGACGATCTCATTTGGCATAATTTGCAAATCAACTGGAAGGTTACCAATATCACAAGAGGAAAAAGAGAAACTTGGGGACACACGGTCCAGCTCATCTCCCCTCTCATTTTGTCCCTCAAGTAATATCATCAACACTGGCATGGAAAGAAGATAAAACTAAAGCTGTTCATAGTGGCTGGGGGATTCTGTAGTTACTGTAGAACTACATGTGGTTGGATGTACAGATTAACATAGGTATTGTATTGCAGTATGCTTCTAATTCAGCAATATAAACCAAGCAGACCTACCTATACTCAGGGATGGTAGAAGTTGCAGTCCAAAGTCTGGGGACCCAAAGATGAAGAGTCCTACCCTAGAAGTACTGTGGTGGCTTCCCTTCCGACAGAATCATGCAAGTAGGAGGACTAAAAGATTAAAATTTGATCTTTGTTATATAGCCACTGAAATTGAGTGTAATAATAAAAAAGGCAAAACTGAATAAGGTTAGCCAGTCCAAGAAAATAAATATCCCCGAGACCAGACTGCAAGGTTACCTGCTTTAACTGTTTCCCACTTTATTGTCAATCATTTGAATCTTTTAGTGTGAAGGCCGACATTTTTATTGCGCTTTCTGTTTAGCATTGGAGAATCTGAAGTGGCAGGGCAGAAAGGAACACAAGTTTCTCCCTCTTCTCTTCCCTATGAATTGTGCTTTGCAAAGTGAAAGCTGCATAGTAATGAATGATAGAAGAAGGTCCCCCCCTCCATCACCACCACCTTTCCAATTCTCATTTTTCTTCTTTACCCAAGAAAGGACCAAATCATTCTGCAAAACACATTAAGAGTCAATGACAAAGTAATAGAAAACGGTGGCATTTGGAAATATCTTTCTGAGAGAGTCGCCTAAGTGTTACTTTTCAAAATCCATTCTCCCGATGTAGATAAAGTTGAAGGCAGATGGACCAAGGCAGCTCATATGTCCTTCGCCGGGTGCCTAAATCTAACTTATCTTCCTTATGTCCCAGTCCTATGAGTGGCTTTGTGGATAAATAAAGGCTGCTTCAGATGCTACTTCTCCCAACTTGCATCTTTAAAGGCCTTTCCAGGTAATCGGTTTACAGCACAATAATTGCCCCCTCGGCACTCGTTCCTCAAACACAATCCAGATGTCTTCTGTTATGGAAGTGTAAGGGCAAAGGATGTGCAGAATCTGCTGGAGGAATTTCACAAAGCTTTTCAAAACTCTTTTCAGTGTCCTCCATTCCTGTCCGCCCCTCCAAAGCTGGACTTTCCCAATTTGTCTTCACATGCTGCTTTAGTACAAGATTAGCCAATGGTGTGTCCTCCAGCTATTGTTCGACAACATTTCCCATCAGTCCCAGCTAACATGGGTGGGTGGTAGTTGTAGTCCTAGACATTTAGATACTGTTTAAGTGTCCACTGCTTCTTTTTCAAGGGAGAAGGATGGGGACCTCCAAGGTGCTGGACACGTAACTTCTAGAGACACCATGCATGTAACTACCAGATCTAGGTTCCACCAGATTCCACTGATAATGTTGGATTCTCAACCAGTCTTGAAGTGTCTGAACATACAGTTTTGACCACCATGTCAGCCAACATAGCAACTGTTTTCCTGTTGAACCCATGGGTTGTCAAGCGTATGTTCCCTGAAAGGGGGCTTTCTCTGCTGCCTACAGGGTCCCACCCCTGCTTCTCCCCCATTGAAAACAACCCTGGAAGAAACCTTTGATTGTAGCACAATAAAAGGATTTTCTTCATTCCAAAATGAAGGGGAAAGGGCAGCCTGTAGGGTGTCAGAGCTGAAGAAGGGGATAGATCTTTACACACAGAGACACCACCAGCAGCCCCTGGCCCCGCAGTTCCCCTATATAATAAACACACAGACACAAATATTTTAGGTTAATGGGATAAAATAACCCACAACTTTATAGGTTACAGATGTGCACAGTTTGGCTTAGGCATTGGGTGAAACCAGACTATATCCCAACACATGCCTGTCTACAGGGAGAAACCACCAGTCAGGGGAGCCCTAAGGCATACATCAAATCGGGGCACCCCCAGGGTCCCTGATGGGGTGGTGGCATGGCCCTAGCCCATGTCCAGGCTTCAGACAATATCCACACACCCAGATCCCTTTAACTGGATACCCTTATTGAGGAGGGGCAGGAGGAGGCTACAACCTCCCCTCCCATAAACCAAGCCTTACTCGATGCCTAGCCTTACAAAGTTGTGATGATTGCTACAAAACTAAATGACTGGTGCCAATTTGCCAAGTGGAAAACCTCCTACCCAGCCCCATCATTATGGTGGCTGACATATGCCCATAGCAAGATCGCTGTCATAGCAGCGCATAAAAAGAGGGAAGGTGGGATGGGAGATCTGGTGAGGAGGTGAAAGGGGGACGTCCCCCGGCTGGGCCACACTTTAAATGGCCTGTGGCCACACATCCGACCATGCCTATTGGACAGTCAGGGGTGTGACATGGGTGGGAGTCCCCATGACTCAGGCGGTATCCCTCCGCCCTCCAGCCGGGTCACTAGGAGGTCCCAGATGCCTGATTGCAACACTGCCCCCCGGGGAAGGTGAGTGGACTAACAACACAATTAGGTTTCAAAGTACAGTGGTACCTCGGTTTACGAACTTAATCCATTCCTGAAGTCCGTTCTTAAACCAAATCTGTTCTTAAACCGAGGTGATAGAGTTTGCAAACCGGAACACTACTTCCGGTTTTGCAGAGTTCATAAACCGAATAGTTCATAAACAGGACTGTTCGTAAACTGAGGTACCACTGTGATCTTATTTTGACTGCAATAGAAGATTTCCTTCAAGGCTGATACCAACTGAGAGGGTAATCTTTGGAGAGGAGGGTGTTGCAGCTGGAAATTACCAAATACACCCCACTGTCACTAGGCTTGGAAGAAAGAAAGAAAAAAAACCTTCCGTTGGTTCTAATAGAAGATGCCCCCCCCAACCCACCCATACCTAATTGCTGCCAGTAAGGTGATTTTCCCCTTAGAGTGCAGGCAATCCAAGAGCTTACCTTGTTGTGGAAGTGCATGTGTGCATGCTTGTGACCTGAGAACTACAAGTAAGGGGTGATATGATAGCCATGTTCAAATATATAAAAGGATGTCATATAGAGGAGGGAGAAAGGTTGTTTTCTGCTGCTCCAGAGAAGCAGACATGGGGCAATGGATTCAAACTACAAGAAAGAAGATTCCACCTAAACATCAAGAAGAACTTCCTGACAGTAAGAGCTGTTCGACAGTGGAATTTGCTGCCAAGGAGTGTGGTGGAGTCTCCTTCTTTGGAGGTCTGGAAGCGGAGGCTTGACAGCCATCTGGTGTTTCCTGCTTGGCAGGGGGTTGGACGGGATGGCCCTTGTGGTCTCTTCCAACTCTATGATTCTATGATTCTAAGTATGGAGAGCACTGCTGCACTTAGGTCTTGCTTGCAGGTGTCCCACAGGCATCTAGTTGGCCACTGTGAGAGCAGGATGCTGGAGTAGACGGGCCATTGGCCTCATCCATCAAGCTCTTCTTATGTTCTTCACACACAGTATTATGTCACCGTCCACATAGTTTTCACTCCAGCACCTTTCAGCACCATGCTAGACTATAAGAACATCCACCCTTTTCTCCTTGAATCTGGCTCCATAGCATTGCCTTGCCTCTTGAAACAGTAAAACTCAGCTATTCCCCGGAGCTGCACACTAAGCCCTCTTTGCCCCCATTACTATTTGATCTTGTATGTGGTTATATCCTGCTCAGAATTACGCTAAGTAATTAAGGAAGGAGGCTTTAATCCCTTCTCTTTGTAAGGGTACAATCTATTTATTCAGGGAGCGTCTACAGTATATTGCATTTTTTTTTGTGTGCGCAGCATACAGAGCTAAGAATGATTGAACTAATTTTGTTTCTGGATGAAAATAAATCCTCCACCAGCTCAAGCCCTGGAACTTTCATGTAGACACCACTGAAACCGAATTGAATTACAAAGTTTTCCACTTGTTCAACCGGCTTTCATTAACTTCTCAATGTTATCTTCCTCCTGGAAGTTGTTCAAAATAGTTTGTGATTCAGCATGGGGAAGAAAGTTTTGTTTTGTTTTGTTTTGTTTTTTTGTTTTGCGTGTTAATCGGACACTACCTAATTTGCACTACTTGAATTAATTTCCGAAAGGAAACAGCAAGATCTTTTAAAATTTGCACTTCGGATTTCGAAGTGTGCATGCACACGAAAGCTCATACCAAGAACAAACTTAGTTATTCAAGGTGGTGTACATGGTTCTTCCTCCTCATTTAATCCCTACAACAACCCCACGAAGATGTTTAAGCTGAGAGGCCCGTGGTTACCCAATGAGCTTCATAAACAAGCAGGGATTTGAACCCTGGTCTCTCAGATCCTATTCTGACACTCTTACCACTACACCATGCCAGCTTTCAATTTATGCACACTGATTGTATGCAAATGAAATGTCCTTAACCCACCTTCTCAGTGGCTGTTAGAACTGTCCCTGCTTCTGCAAACATGGTCTTCATGGCTCTCTCCATTGAAGAAGCATCAACACCCACTGTTTCTTTGTTCAAGCAAGCATGAGTAATTTCTATATTTAGCTCCTTCTTGGAAGATCTAGTTTGTTGTGCCAGTTTTTGTTTGGGCTGGGGGGGAGGCAGTCACACACATGAAAGCACAATCTGGCCCTTCCAACTATCAAGTGTTCTGGGCTCCATCAGGATGAAAAATGCCATTGAAATGGAAGAGAGTATTATAATAATTTGTTCCTTTCTGGGGGCAGCAAAGACCTCGGCTTTCATCTTCAAGTGTAAGAGCAGGCTGCCTTTTTTTTGGTTTCAGCAAGAACAAGATGTGAGTGCTCCATTCAAAAATCAAATGTCAGTGTGGTGGGAGGGGGCAGAATAAACCAGCAAAAGAGGAGGGGGGAACTTGAGCAAGATTTGACTCAAAGGCTCTGAAATTGAGTTAAAGTTTACTACTGAAGTCAGTTTCCCCTAGGGGCTAAGCTGCCATTTAAGTCCCCCCTCCCCGTCTCCCTTACTTTTACAGTATAATTCTACTAATACAGGACTAAAGGTCAGCAGGCTCCATCAAGAAGCATCATCTTGGATCTGATTTCTGTTTTTTATCAAGACAAACTTCCCCCATTTTCGAACACTTCCCTCCCCTGTTTCTTCAGAACACTTGGTGCCGAAGCTGTAAAGTTGTGCTGAGTGTAAGACTTTAACTCCTGGGAAGAAGAAGAAGAAGAAGAAGAAGAAGAAGAAGAAGAAGAAAGATTTTGGATTTGATATCCCGAAGGAGTCTCAAAGCAGCTAACGTTCTCCTTTCCCTTCCTGCCCCACAACTAACACCCTGTGAGGTGAGTGGGGCTGAGAGACTTCAAAGAAGTGTGACTAGCCCAAGGTCACCCAGCAGCTGCATGTGGAGGAGCGGAGACGCAAACTCGGTTCCCCAGATTACGAGTCTACCGCTCTTAACCACTGCACCACACTGGTGAGAGGGGAAGAAAATATCATGGCACCATTGCACTTCTGATAAAAGCAGTGGAGCATTTCACATGTTGGAAAGTTCTGCATGCTCTGCTAGTATTTCTAGGAGACCTAAGCAGGGGGTTAGCAGCCCTGGGAGGAACTATTGTGTTGGGTTTTCTTTGCAGACTGGCATGCACAGCGCACAGTTTCCATTAGAAGATAGAACACTCCCGGCGAGAACAGAAGGGTGGCCCCACTCTGCCTCCTTATGCCCTACATGCAAGTAACATTGGCTAAACCAGGGGTGGTAAACCTCTGCCCTTCCAGATGTTTGTGAAATCCAACTCCCATCATCCTTGACAACTGGTTTTGCTGGCTAGGGCAGATGGAACTTGGACTCCACCAACATCTGGAGGGCCAGAGGTTCGCCATTGCTGGGTTTTAGAACGAGTGACACCACTGGAATTTCATATAGTCCCTGTGCCTGCAGCCTTCCACATTAATGCGCCCTTGGCCATTTGCTTACAGCTGATCCAAGAGAAGGATCTCTGGCATATGGCATGAGGCAGCAGGGACCAGCAAGCTGTTTTGCAAATGAGTTTTGTTCCTCCTTTGCACTGAGAACTTTTACTTCTCACCCCTTGAAGTCCTCAACCACTCTTAACTCTCCCAGTGTCAGTTCCCGGGAGAGGGTATGTATTCGGAAGCCTGCTTCAAGCACAGAAATAAGCAGCTACTTATGAGAAGGCTCCACGAATGCAAAAATAATTTGTGTTGCTCTTTTCAGGGGACCTTGTTTTACACGGGATTTTAATACCAGCATCCCAGAAGGTCAAAAACGTCGACCCTTTGAAATGAAAAGATTAACATTTTTATCGATTGGAAGCAAAGACTGGGTGGTTTGCAGTGAAGCATGAGAAATTCTATCTTGTAGAGGGTTGG
Organism: Lacerta agilis; assembly: GCF_009819535.1. NCBI lineage: Eukaryota > Metazoa > Chordata > Lepidosauria > Squamata > Lacertidae > Lacerta > Lacerta agilis. The sequence goes on from NC_046322.1 coordinate 5,081,909, forward strand.
AGGGTTGGGTTTTTTTTTTTTAAGACTCCTTCCCCCCCCCCCCTCTTCACAACAAATAAGGTTTATGGATTTCAAAAAAGGAGTCTGCCCCATTAAACTAAGTCTTTTTCCAATCCTGAAGCCGCCTGCAGACCCACCTGCGAAAAAAGTCTGAGTCATGGGTTTTTCAATTTAGTTTGTTAATAGCTTGCCTTTCATAAAACCATCAGGCCCAATCACAGAAATGCCTAAATCAATACAATGATGCAGCCGTGCTTTGCAGAAATGATAGTTTTGAAATAAATATATACCGTTCAGCCAGATCCGTGTGACATCAAATTTATATACTCAATAAGAAAGCATAATTAATGGCCCCAAACTGTATTTTCCCTGTGCTGTTTCAGTTATCAAAGAAACCAGGGAATATATATATATATATATATATATATATATATATATATATATATATATATATGAGAGAGAGAAAGAGATTCCCTGGGTTTCTTTGATAACTGAAACAGCAGAGGGAATATGTAGTAGGTTTCTCACCATCACTATCTCCTATCTCTGTTTCTTACATGGGTCTCCTACCAATTCCCTCCACCCAAAACATATTTTATTAAGAAACAAGTAAGATGAGCAACCTAATAATTTAAGTTGATTCGTTCCCCCAATTCAAGCTTTACATGAACATAGTTTTCTAGGAAGGTGTCAGAGCCTAATCCCAGCTCCTTCCTGTCTAAATATGCATTTCAGTTGGTACAACCGGAGTAGGGATGCTGAAGGAATACTGTGCTTCCATGCTCAGAAGCGAATTCACCTCATCCATGAGTGTCCAAGATGTGCATTTTAAACTCCCCCATTGAAATAATCAGGGTCAGCACATCCATTAAGGCGAACTAGGCAATTGCCTAGGGCGCCAAAATGGAGGGGGCACTGGCCAGGCTTGGGTGGGGGGGGGGACGAGCTAGCAGCAGCTTCTGCACTGTAGTGGAGAGGTGCTGCTTGCCCCCTACACCACCCCCCAGCTCCTGCTAAAGCAGGCTTGGGAGGGGGCGGGGGCGGGGGCGGGGCGGGCGAGCAACAGCTTATCCGCTACAGTGGAGAAACTGCTGCTTGCCTCTCCACCACCCCCACCTCCCGCTAAAGCAGGCTTTGGTGGGGGGCGGGCGGGGGGGCACCAGAAGGTGGTCTGCCTAGGGTGCAAGAAACCCTAGCACCGGTCCTGGAAATAATAAAAAACCCTAGATGATTTATTGTTGCAGTGGCTGTGTCATGCCCTGGTCTTTTGCCTCATGGCTTCCGAATTCTTTCATTGAATATGCATCCCTTTGAAGGTGCACCATACTCACAAACAGACCCCCAGTTTATCTCATAAATCTCAGCCTCTCTGGCTGCCTTAAGCTGCCTGCACACCCAACCATTATGTTAGGACATAATAACAGGAGGGGGAACAAAAGCAAGGAGCAGCTTTTTTTCTGAATGACGTAATGAACGGTGGCTGAATAATTATGAAAACAATAGATGCCGCCCAGAAAACCTTTCTGTTGTATACACCTATGGAGATTTTACCTATAGGGAAGCAAATTTCCTGGGCGAAGAGTGAAGTTAAAGGAAAGGAAGAGGGAGGGGGAAGGTGCCCTTAAAGTAAAGAGGATAGAGGAGGATAGAGATTTGCATATGCTAATTTAGATGTGTGGCTGGAAGTTTAAATCAAAAACATAGTTTAAGTAGAAAACCACAACAGCCAGTCTCAACATCACGGGGAGGACTACCACCAGGTGATCTGTGTGTCTACTCAGTCTGCTAACTTCAGGGCCCCTGCAGGCAACCCTTTGTAGAGTTCTTAATATTTTAATGGATGGGCAGCCCTTCAAATAGAGGAGTCCAGCAAAAATGATGGACTGCCTCTGTAAAGAGACACAGCTACCCTAGAAAGGGAGAAATTTGGCACTATCCTAAAAAAAGGGAGGAATTATCCATGCATGTCACTTCTTAGCATTGAGTTCAATGGGTCTTACTCCCAGGTAAGCTTATGGCTGGGGGAGGTAGAGCATCAGGTTTGCTCTAGGTTCAATCCCCGTCATCTCCAAGATAGGACTAGGAATGTCCCCTGCCTGGAATCGAAGAGATTCACTAATTTTAAGCAAGATGGACAAGTCATCTGGTTCCGTATAAGGTGGTTTTCTATTTTCCTATATTGCACTTACCTAGGAGTAAATTATACTGGGCTTGGCAAATGCATATATATGTACAAAGATATATAGATGTATGTTTGTGGTGGTGGTGGTGGTGGAGGAGGAGGAGGAGGAGGAGGAGAAAAATGGGGGCATGGGGAGGCAACAGAGTAGAAAAGTGGAGTCTTGAGGAACAAATGCAAAGAGAAGCAATATTTACTGCCCTTTATCTGAGGAGTAGAACATGAGCGTTTACTTTAAATGTAGCTGCCTCTCCTCCCCATTGGCAATGCCCCGGGAGCACATTAATTAGAAGGAGATATTTCTTTATACTCTGCCACCCTTGGTGCTAACAAACCACAAGGAATGAGGGAGGGAAGAGTGTACTCTGAAGGATATATGCAGATTCATTTACAAATAACACCTCGCAAATGCATGAGGCTCGGGGATTTGTTTGTTTGTAAATCTCAGCGCCGAAGTCTAGTCCAAGGAGCTGAATTAAAGTTTTTCATCATCTAATTGTCTGTCTGGTGTGTCTCCCTGACAAATGCAAAAAGTCTCCCGGAGCCAGGCAATTTGCAGGATGCAACAGGATGTGAAGGATAAGGAATTGTTTGCTTCTTCAGAAAGCTAAATAAAATAACCCCACCGTCATTGCTCCGTGCACAAACACTGCATTCCCATTCATCACTCTGGATATTCTCCAAGCAATCAGTAGCCCTTTCACTGGATCCTAAGACCATGACCAGCACACCAGGACCACTGAAAGAACCAGCGGATGGGCTAGTTTACAGCTTAAGTTTTGGGGCAGAGTCACCACTGAGTTTTGCCTAAGGCAATGTGTTCTTTCTCCACCATTGGAGGCAATGTGCATTGGAATACCAGTTGCAAGGAATTACAAGTGGGGAGAATTGCTGTTGCACTCATGTGCCACTGTGAAAACAGGATGTTGGACTAGATATGTCTCTGATCTCATCCAGCTAGACTTTACTTATGATCTTAAAACAAGATGAAACCCCCAAAAAGACCCTCTGCTTGGTTCCAAGGGAAGCCAGTACTACTCGTTGTCCATCAGTCTACATTTTGTGATTGTCTTCTGCCTCTCACCCAGATCTAGACAAGATGTTGGATTACCAGGGCTGGGCAAGGAACACACTGCAAAGTGTGGGGCAGATCATAGGTCAGCAGTAGAGCACCCATTTTGCTCCCAGGTTTAATCCATGGTGTTGTGTATTAATTCAAGGGTTATCATATTGTCTGTATTCACATTAGGAGGAAAGTAATTGCCTTCCTGTTCTAGAAGGTACAGCTACTATTGGTTCATTCAAGCTGCTGCATTTGGATCCTCAGTCTTATTGGTTCCCACCAAAAGGCAGACTTGTGATTGCTTGAGATTGTTCCCTCCAAAATATATCCTTTACTGTCCCTATAAATGTATCTCCCTCTCCTCAGTTCCCCAGTCTTGTTTGCCTGAATAAAGAGTGTTACATGAAGAAGCTGTCTCCTGCCTGCTATGTCAGAGCTGAAATCACTAACCCCACGTTACAACACATGGCATGTCCAATCAAAGAATCAGCCAGCAGGTGGAGGGGAAAACATCTGCTGGAGATGTATTCCACTCACCCAACAACTCTGGCTTGGTTTCTCCTATGTACGAGGTGGAAAGGCTCGTCCATTTGTTTGAATGTCACAGGGCAATTTCTTTGCATATCCGTAGTCAGCCAAAGCTATTACCTTGGCAAAGGAATTGGTTTGAGAAGATTCCTCTTATATTTTACCCTCATAGCTACAGGATACCAAGAATTCAAGGGGAACTTAGGGACTATCAGAGCAGCCCTTCTCAACCTTGGGTCCGCAGCTGTTGTTGGACTACATCTCCCATCATCTATAGCTAGGCAGGACCAGTAGTCAGGGATGATGGGAGTTGGAGTCCAAACTGGCCCCTGGGGGGGGGGGGGAGAGTCATAATAATTCTTACACGTCCCATAGAAGATGATGTCCTAAATAACATGTTTAGGTACCATAACATATATCAGACACTTTCGCCTGCATGAGGAATATGCCGTAGGGTTCACAGATCTTTTTGAGCAGTCTTGTTTCAACACATTGTAAAACTTTGCAGCTTACTTCAGTGAGAAAATTGAAGTCCTTCCTTCAACTCAGCAAACACGTCCATTGTTCAGAGCATGGTATTGACTCTTAAAAGTCAGTAGTAAGCTATAATATGAATCCCTAAGCCCTTCTATAATCACATAACAAGGGTAATTCAACATAACAATCAACCTAATCTACTATTTAGTACAATCAACGGAGAGATTAAGGATCCAATTTATAAATCTTCTCTCTCTTTTTTGCACACATACCACCTACCTTCTGGAAGCCTTGAAAACTGCTTTGCTTGTGACCACCAGTGCCCCTGTAAGCCGTTAAAATCCATGGACTTCTAAATCAATGGTGCCCTCCTACGCTATGATGAAATCTCAGCTAGTGAATTTACTTTGCTCCACAAATCCAGAGGCATTAAACAGAGGGAAGGAAAGATGTAGGACTCCAAATTTGCATCTGTACTGGCAAGGTGTTTTTGTTGCTTTATCACATGTTGCTTACTACCCTGGTCTACTTTGGGAGGGAAAGTGGGATGTCCTAGCCACAACAGCAGGAGAAAACATGCTTGCACCACCCTCCATCTGACAGCCCTTTAGATATTTGTAGGTGACTATCTTATCTCCTTTCAGTCTCCTCTTTTCCAGGCCAAACATACCCAACTCCCTCAACTGTTCCTCATAATGCTTGGCTTCCAGACCCCCCCTCCTCTGTACACATTCCAGCTTGTCAATGTATTTCTTAAATTGTGTCACGCAGAACTGGACACAGGACTCCCAGTATGGTCTGACCAAGGCAAGATAGAGCTGTAGTATCACTTCCCTTGACTATACTTCTCTTGATGCAGCCTAGAAGAGCATTAGCTTTTTCTTCTGCTGCATTACACTATTGACTCATGTTCAGCTTGTGGTCCACTAAGACCCCTAGATCCTTTTCACATGTACTACCGGTAAACCATGCCCCCCCCCCGTCTTACATTTGTGCAGGTGGCTATTCCTGCCTAAGTGCAGAACTTTACATTTGTTCCTGTTACAGGTAGGTAGCCGTGTTGGTCTGCCATAGTTTAAAAAAAATAAAAAATCATTCCAGTAGCACCTTAGAGACCAAATAAGTTTGTTCTTGGTATGAGCTTTCATGTGCATGCACACTTCTTCAGATTGGACTTCTATTTCAGGGTATCTGAAGAAGTGTGCATGCACACGAAAGCTCATACCAAGAACAAATTTAGTTGGTCTCTAAGGTGCTACTGGAAGTATTTTTTTATTTTTTTATTTTGATTTGTTCCTATTGGAAGTCTTATTTATTTTTAGTTGGGTCCCAGCTCTCCAATCTGTTAAGGTCATTCTGAATCCTGATTTTGTGTTCTGCAGCATTAGCTACCCCTCCAAGTTTGGTGTCATCTGCAAATTTGATGTGCAACCCATCCATCCCTTCATCCAAGTATACATATGCATCTTCTTCTTTCTTCTTTGGTGATCACTTGTAGCCAAGTAAAATTATCTTCCATAAACAGGGTTTTAACAATGAGTCCGTAAGTGACTGTGGAGGCCAATTCTAGATCCACATGTCCTTCCACAGTGGGGACATTGGTTTCCAGGTGGGATTTGATCACGGTGAAGGTTTGCCAAGTGTGCCTTCCTCTTAGCACATTTCTCCCTTGCATCCTGAGTTTGAGTGTCTTCGAAGCCCATGGCACCTTTGGTAAAGGCTGTTCTCCAACTGGAGGGCTCACAGACCAGTGTTTCCCAGTACATATAAAGACACTGAACAACAATGGGCCCAGGGCAGAACCCTGTGACACCCCACTTGCCAGTTTTATTACGAACCTGGCATTAATTGTAGAGGTGCTCTCGGGAGAAGAACTTGTGAAATTTCAGAAGGTTGTGTACAGATTGGGAGATACAATGAATGGGAAATAAACAGCATCAGTGTTCATGTTCAGCTCAATTGGCACCTAAGTCACAGAAACCAAACGCGAAGCAGATTTGACAGGAATGGATTTTTTTTTGGGGGGGGGGGCAATGTGTGGCACAGAGGCAGAAGGACTTTAGTATCCTGGATTTCCCAACCGAACATCGCCAGCAGACTTTGCGAAGAGCAGAGAACAAGATGACGATAAGGAAGTACATTGTTTCCAACTTTCCTCTCCCAAAGCTTTGTAAGCAGAAATCACTGGTAAAAGCATTACATCTAATTGGAAGCTAGACCCATCAGTCACGAAAGAGCTCCCCCGCCCACTGGCATTTCCGTTATATGGCAAATCTGGAGAGAAATATCTCAATCTTTACAGACACATTTGTCTGCAGTTTGTTTGTTTGTTTGTTTGTTTGTTTAAAAAAATTAAAATATCTGATCTTTGGAGATCCCCAATTCATTCCAGAGTGCTTCAGAGAAATTCCACTTTGACATGGAAAAGCCCAGATCTGTCCAAAGTGGCCTGCTTCATTTCTTCATTTGGCACACCCCCAGATGGAATCTTCCTTATTATTGTTTTTCAACTGCTATTAGTTTGATTTTTCAACCACTTGCAAAAATATTGGTTTGCTTCATTCCAAGACTGCCACGCTCACTCCCACCCCACACTCCAAACACACACACACACACACACACACTCATAGTTGAGTGCCTTCCACAAGTAAATATTGGTTTATGAAATGCCCTTGCCAAACCCATTTTGCATAAGTATATGTTGATAAATAAGGTAGTTGGAGTATGCATTACACATAAGGCATCTGTTTTCTTCCTTTTTAAAAAAGAAGGTTTTGGATTTTATAGACTGTAAAATATGGATATTGCTCTATTTATCTTACTCTAGCTTTCTGGAAAGTTGACTGCGAGGAATGGAAATGCTATGGTTCACATTGGAACAACAGCATTAAGTTAGCTGCCTCCTCTTCGCAATAACATAACTAGTTGGAGGGGGGGAGAGAAAACGCCCCAAATTAAACCCAAACCAAAACACAGGTTGATTTCCATATTAGGAACTTGTTGATTCTTTTGTCTTGGATTATATCAATTCCAGAGGGGTTGCTGCATTTGTAACAGGAGGAAGACTAAATAGGATACTATTTATAGTGTATAGTAAGAACAGAAGAATTATGGTGCTGGAGGAGACTCTTGAGAGTCCCATGGACTGCAAGAAGATCAAACCTATCCATTCTTAAGGAAATCAGCCCTGAGTGCTCACTGGAAGGACAGATCCTGAAGCTGAGGCTCCAATACTCAGGCAACCTCATGAGAAGAGAAGACTCCCTGTAAATGACCCTGATGTTGGGAAAGATGGAGGGCACAAGAAGAAGGGGATGACAGAGGACGAGATGGTTGGACAGTGTTCTCGAAGCTACCAACATGAGTCTGATCAAACTGTGGGAGGCAGTGGAAGACAGGAGTGCCTGGCCTGCTCTGGTCCATGGCGTCACCAAGAGTCGGACACGACTAAACGACTAAACAACAACCAAAGAACAGAAGAACAGAAGAAGATCAGTCTGCTGGTCATGCCAATGGACAATCTAGTCCAGCATCCTGTTCTTGCAGTAGTCAACCAGATGCCTACAGGAAGCCTGCAAGCAGGGCATGAATACAGCAGCATTATCCCTACCCGTGATTCCCAGGAACTGATACCACCATAGGCTTGATGCCTCTGACAATAGAGGTAGCACAATGGGTTTATACTAAGTACTGTTTACTTCTTTCTGAACTCCCTAAAGTTCTGTGGCATAGGGGTGCTGAACACCAGCTTTTCGGCACCCTGAAACGATGTCTCCTGGGTCCTCTAGCCCCCTTGTGCGGTGCCTGTGTCGGGAGCTGTGAGCTTCTGTCCGATCTTGTCTGGCTGGTGGTGCTGGGTCTTTCAGCAGTGTCACGGAGCCCTTGCTCCACTCCCTCATTTAGAGACAATTCCAGTGATAAGCTGGATGAGGAGCAGTCCATTTGCAAAAGGGGCTCAGGTTCCCTATAACTTCGTGAGCTTTTTTTCCCTTGAAGAGCAGCTCTCCCTGCCCTGCTCCTAAGCAGGGCTTCCTCTCTCCCTCTCCTCGTGAGTAGCTGGGCTACTCCTGACACTGACCATTCTGCTTTCTTCATAGAATCACAGAGTTGGAAGGAACCCTGTGGATCATCTAGTCCAACCCCCTGCAATGCAGGAATCACAGCTAGATAATCCATGGCAGGTGGCAATCCAATCTGCGCTCAAATACCTCCAAGGAAGGAGAGTCCACCACCATCTGAATTTGATTATTCTCTTTTAAGCTGATCTCCCTGCTTTCAAGATGTTGGCTTCCCCTGGGTGCTGCAAAAGGCAAAAACAGTCACATTTTGTTTGCCAAACGTTAAGTAAATACATGGATGCTTCACTTTGGGTACTATTTTCATGAGTCCTTGAATGCAAAAGTGTCTACACAGTCTAAGTAACTCTGGTTTCCTCTCCTCTTTTGGAGCTCACCTCATCCCTGAAGACGATTCGAGAGTTTCTGCTGCCCTTGAGTCTCTCGGCTGAAAACAAAGTGGTGTGCATCAATATCTCCTATTATTATTCCTCCAAGGATTCCATTGCTTTAATATTTTTGGATTAACTTATGATCAAACATTGATGAATCACGCTATTTTACTGAAAAGCACAATCCTTAAGTCAACCACCTAATCTAAGAGTAGAAATTAAACTCTAAACCAACATAAACACATTACAAGTCATTAGTGTAATTAAAAAGGAATGTATAATTAAAACATTTGTGTATTTTAGTTCAAATTCACCGTCGGTCGGAAATTTTAATGAACTGTACATCAAAGAAACCCCCAGAGTCAGAGGATGGGTTTAGCATAACAAGAAATCTGATGTGTTTTCTCTACCCCACCTTCTCATTGGCACAGGAAATTCCTGTCCCCGGTGGCTTTGAGAGCCAAGCTGTCATTGGCCCAACCAAACTAATAATGATTCTAAATGGTTATGATCGCTTCAATGTTTTAAACCAATGTTATCTTTTTTTTTATCCCCTAAGAATCATGTTTTTCATAATTACTTCTCTTTTGTCCTTTCCTTAAGACAAATGATTTTGTAATTAGTGATGAAGGAACCAGTGATCACTCCAAGACATCTGTCAAATTGTCATGAAATATCGGTCCCTGTAGCTATATTTAAACTTTCTGCTTAATAGCCTCTTGCTTTATCTCGCTATTACATCTCTGCGGTACCATAAGCAGGATACCCTAATGATCAAATTCTATAAAACACAGAGCAATTAGATTGTAAGACATATTGCTCCCATGGAAGCCCTCTCTCCACATAATGCATGTTCCACTTATTGTCCGTCTACCTTATTCTCCTAACCCCTGTAAGTTCTATTATAGGGTAACTTTACTGCTCGTTATATAGAGCATTAAGTCTTGATTCCACCAGCTTGGAAAGTTTATAAGCTGCAGGTCGCAACTTAGAAGGAATAAACATTCTCACTTACCCATGGATTATCCTGCATTGCAGGGGGTTGGACTTGATGACCCTCAGGGTCACTTTCAACTCTCCAGTTCTAGTATGACTCTAGTATTCTACCCACCAAAACCTGAAATAAATACATGATGAAAAGGTGTTGGGAATGCAGAAAGTTAGAAATAGATGCAACACACAAACACACACACTTTAAGTGCCAAGTAAGAGAGGTTTGTTATTGTTTTTGGAGGTTATTGTTATCATATAGAGGTGTTTTTTATGTGCATGTTGCAATTTAAATTACTTTTGAAACTTATAAATTTTCTGGTTTAATGTAAGCCACTGCAATGTGTGTCCATAGAGAGGTTTAGATATTTTAACTGCAGCCGAACAAAAAAGTTTCCTACTCACTATTTTCTGCAGTGTTGAAAAATGTGTCTCTCACCCCCCCAACAATAGTTTGGCATGCCATTCAAAAATGTTCACCTATTGCTTTCCTTCACCTTCTCTTGCTCTCACTTCACTTGCATCCGGTGATGTCACTGAGTCAACAAATCTGATTGGCTATATACCCTCAACAGCATGTGATCTCAGACTGGGTGGAAGGTGAACAAGATGGTCTGGAAACTAAGCCTTATGAGGAACGGTTGAGGGAAACGGGTATGTTTAGCCTGGGAAAGAGGAGGCAGAGGAAATATGAGAGCCATCTTCAAGCTTGTTTTCTCCTGTTTCAGAGGGTAGGACTTGAACCAATGGATTCAAGTTACAAGAAAGGAGATTCCGACTTAACACCAGGAATAACTTTCTGGCAGCAAAAGCTTTACTATGCCAATAAAGGAGATTGAATTGATTGAAAGCCTGTTCGACAGTGGAATGGACTCCACGAGAGATGATGGAATCTCCTTCCTTGGAAGTTTGTAAGCAGATGTTGGATGGCCTTCTGTCATGTATGATCCTAGTAGAGATTTCTGCATTGCTGGGTTTTGGAACAGATGACCCCTGGATTCTATGATTCTATGTGACTATTCTAGGAACCGTGGACCCAAGTGGCGCTGTGGGTTAAACCACAGAGCCTAGGGCTTGCTGATCAGAAGGTCGGCGGTTCGAATCCCTGCCACGGGGTGAGCTCCCGTTGCTCGGTCCCAGCTCTTGCCCACCTAGCAGTTCGAAACCACCCAAAAAAGTGCAAGTAGATAAATAGGGACTGCTCCAGCAGGAAGGTAAACGGCGTTTCTGTGCGCTGCTCTGGTTCGCGAGAAGCGGCTTTGTCTGCGGAAAAACGCCGGCTCCTTCGGCCTATAGAGCGAGATGAGCGCCACAACCCCAGAGTCGGACACGACTGGACCTGATGGTCGGGGGTCCCTTTACCTTTATTCTAGGAACCACTTCCTTGACTCTCCACTACCCTCAGAGACATTGCAGAGCTAAACCTGATTAAGGTGAATATTCACACAGTCCCAGAAGGAGTTCAACCCCACAACAACCATTGCTTTCTGAAAGAAAATCAAAATGGGAGAATATTCATCGTGACCCTATTTTTATTCTGTTTCTCAAGGCTTTTGTACTCCTTTTCTTTCTTTTTTTGAGATGTATTTCCCAAGTCAACCCTGCTGGAGTTCGGCATATATATTGCAGTGGAAAGCAGAAATGTATAGTTTGCCCCATCCTCCAATCCTGGAAGCCTTCAAAAGAGGGCTGCTCCAGAGCAAGAACTGTGAGGGGAGAGTCACTTTCTGTTCCTCAGCAGGCAATGGTGTTTCCATCTGCCCCACACAGCCTTTCCCAGACTATGACTTTGAGAACAGCAGCAGCCGGGGAAAGAAGAGTTCAGGGATTCTTATTTTTATTTTCTTTAATACTTTTATAAGTTGTGTTTCTTTGTTTCTCAACTTGATCCTTTTACATGGTTTTGTATGTTTTGTGGTATTTTATGCATTATGATGTGCTGTTGTTTTTATTGATTATAGACTGGTAATTCTTTATTGTGGTACGTGTGAACTCTTTAATTATTATTTGCCGGTGTTTAATTTTACTGTTTGCTATTAGATTCTGATGGATTGCTGAATGTTGCTTTGTTTGATACAAGTTGTTTATTTTAAAGTTATTGTGATTTTTTTTTTTTACATTGGATCAGATTGTTACTATTAATATTTGATGTTTTATTATGTTATGTGTTGGAAGCTGCCCAGAGTGGCTGGGGCAACCCAGACAGATGGGCAGGATATAAATAATAATAATAATAATAATAATAATAATAATAATAATAATAATAATAATAATTACAGTCATACCTCGGGTTACAGATGCTTCAGGTTGCACATTTTCGGGCTACGCACCACGCCGAACCCGGAAGTACCGGAACGGGTTACTTCCGGGTTTCAGCGCTCGCAAGTGTGCACAATCACTAAATTGTGCTTTGCACATGCACAGAAGCATTGAATCACGACCCGCGCATGCGCAGATGCAGTGCTGCAGGTTGCGAACGCTGCAGGTTGTGAACGTGCCTCCCGCACGGATCACGTTCACAACCCGAGCGTCCACTGTATTATTATTATTATTATTATTATTATTATTATTATTATTATTATTACTGCTGACTGGAAGAATAAACAAAGTTAAGGTTTATTGCTCCTGGCAAAGAAAGTCTTTCTGAGTGCAAGCTTACATGAAGGCGTCATGAAGTTGCAAAAAGGAAAGTCTAACACTAAGTTATTGGAGAAGAAGGAAGTAAAGCCAGAGAACATAATCAACATTGCAACCAGTAGTTACTCAAGAAGGAATCAGAGAGAGGAGATACAGGTGGCCTTTCTACACCCCCCCCCCACTGGTTCAGATAACTGCTTGCAGGAATAGCTACTCAACTCCCTGAAAAAGTAGCAGCTGGAAAAAATAGCACTGTATTTACAGAAGCAGGGCTGTAACCAGTGGCATAGCATGGGTTGCCAGTGCCCGGGGCTACACAGAGGGAGTGGGTGGGTGGGAGGGAAATGGAATGTGTACGTGCACACATTCAACTACAGCGTTAGCAGCACCCAGAAGATCAGTGCCAGATTTACGTACAAGCTAAACAAGCTATAGTTTAGGGCCCCACTCTCTTGCCCCCCCCCCAAAAGAAAAAACTGGATGTACATTTCCAAAATATAAGATAAAAAAACAAATAAAAATAAAACCTACATACAGCAACAGTGTTTTGTGTTGTGTAGGCTCCTATCATGTAAGTAATGGGTCCCACCTGCTAGCCTGCTCCCTAAAATATCACTGGTTTGCTTATTTCTATATACAGTGGTACCTTGGTTCTCTAACTTAATCAGTTCTGGAAGTCTGTTCCAAAACCAAAGCGTTCCAAAACCAAGGTGTGCTTTCCCATAGAAAGTAATGCAAAATTGATTAATCTGTTCCAGACTTTTTTAAAAAAACAACAACCCTAAAACAGCAATTTAACATGAATTTTACTATCTAACGAGACCATTGATCCATAAAATGAAAGCAATAATCAATGTACTGTACTATAAAATAAATAAAACAGTATTGTAGATGATAAAAAATAAAATTAATTTTTTTTCTTACCTGCACCGTTATGTGCAAGTGGCTTTAGATACCTATTAGGTTCATAAATTACCATATAGCATATATTCAACACAAAAAAACAGCCACAATTTGTTGTTGGCAAAGGACAGCTGGACATATAAAGGGCCCCATTACCTTCAGTAGCTTAGGGCCTCATCAAACCTAAATCCGGCCCTGTAGAAGATCCTAGCTGCAGCGATGAGAAGAGTTGTTCCATTGTCTGGAGAGGTCACATCCTGGGGAGCCCAGCAACGGAAGCGCACAGCAGTATTGAAGAAGCAGAGGATGTTGAAATTTTGTGGCCCTAACAATTTTGGACCTGGGGCAACCGCCCATGCCCCATGCTATGCCACCGGCTGTAACTTTCAAGAAAAGATGTATCTGAGGATTGTAAAAGAGAACTCACTATAGCAGCTAAGTAAATGTTGGTGATATATACCTGACGACAATATCATTTGGCATGAATCCCCATATTATTTTCTATTCCGGAGGCCCCGTTCGCAACATGAAAAGCCCGCAACCTGAAGCACCGTATCTGCGCATGTGCGCAGCACGATTCGGTGCTCCTGCGCATGCACAAAGCATGATTTATTGCTCTTGTGCATGCGCAAAGCACAATTTATTGCTCTTGCGCATGCACAAAGCGCAATTTAGTGCTGCTGCTCATGCGCGTGTGTGGTGGTTCGCTCAACCTGCACAGGACCCCCAGATGTTTAACGGTCCGTTGATACCTGTGCTCACCACTTTGTCAATTAACCGCTACCACCAACCAGTCTGCCTGGTATTTACTTCACTATGTTCAGTCAAGGAGAATATTGGAACAAAACTATTTTATTTGAAGTTTAGTACATAAGCATGTGGTTTCTGAATAAACAGTTCTTTCTTGGTTGTGTTCTTGTTAACAACAGTGCCCAACGATTTCTCCCGCCCTTATACCTATTCCTTCCCTTGCCACCCTCCTTCCAGCCTCTCAATACCCACAACAAGCCCCCAAAACAAAGACCAAGACCCCGACAAAAGACCCCCTTCCTTCCCCAGGAGGGGTTTATATAGCCCACATAACTCCACCCCCTAAAGGTTCTTACTGGTTATTCTCTTTAACTCCTTCTATGCCATTCCTAAGTTTGGGTGCTTGTCACAGCGCGCGCCAAAACCCGGAAGTAACCCATTCTGGTACTTCCAGGTTCAGCACATTCGCATCATGAAAACGTGCAACCTGAAGCAAGCGCAACCCGAGGTATGACTGTACTGGAAAAAAAAGTATATATTGTATGAAGTCAATTAGTCGCCTTCTCTTCCGTTATTAGTACAATAAAATCATGTATTGCACAAGGGTTACGTTTCAGGGATGGCGTATATATTTGAACCACTCCCTTGAAGCCAGGACCATTATTCCATTTCCAGAACCCTTCACTGAGAGGACCTTGGCCCCACCCTCCAAAGCAAGGTGAAGAGCTTTTAAGCAGATCATCATGTCAGTGCATATCTATAGGATCCGGATGTTAGAATGATTTCTGAGCTTCATGAGCAGTTATTTTGTTTCAGGGTTTTGTTTGTTTTTGAAGGGGGGGGGAGAGATTTTTTTTTTTTTTTACAGCAGACACATCTGTCCTGCGGATGAATTTATTTCCTCAACCTCCTGGTGCAATATTGCATTTGGGTTGTCACTTTTGATTTATCGTTAGTTTCGACATTAAATCTTCCTTTGCATTTTTATTGGTTTCATTAAAAACATTCTGCTCGTCTTTTTTTCATTTATAACCTATTGCAAGGGGCGGGAAAAGAAAGTCTCCTTTCAAGGTACTCCTTATTGCCTTCCCCTTCCTTCCATCACTTCAAAGGCTCTTCCAACTATGTATCCTTCTCCCCCCCCCACTTCATATCGCTGTATCCTCCCGGTGACAAAAGGTGTAAGCCGGTTCTAAATTTGCTGGGTGTGTGCTAATAAAAGCTGATAAAAACCACCTGCTAAGACAACAAATAAGTAGCTTGAATCGCTGTGTAACAAAACAGGGGTGGCAAAACATTTATGAAATCCAGTAGAATGTCTGATGAATGACGCATCAGACTCATGCTTTAAAAAAAAATGTTGTCCAAGGGATCAAATGCATTCCATTGGGCATGGTGAGGTAAAGGTAGAGGACCCCTGGATGGTTAAGTCCCGCCAAAGGTGACTATGGGGTTGCAGCGCTTATCTCGCTTTCAGGCCAAAGGTGCTGGCGTTTGTCCGCAGACAGCTTTCTGGGTCATGTGGCAAGCATGACTAAACCGCTTCTGGTGCAACAGGACACCGTGATGGAACCCAGAGCGCACGGAAATGCTGTTTACCTTCCCGCTGCAGTGGTACCTATTTATGTACTCGCACTGGTGTGCTTTTGAACTGCTGGCTTGGCAGAAGTTGGGACAGAGAAATGGGAGCTCGCCCCGTCGCGGGGATTCGAATTGCTAACCTTCTGATCAGCAAATCCAAGAGGCTCAGTGGTTTAGACCACAGTGCCACCTGTGTCATTGGGTATGACCCCTCAGTTTAGCACAGGGGGGGACAGATGTTTAAATAAGGACTCTGCTCTGTGGATGAAATCTCATTGTTGAGCTTTTCTGAACAGAATACACACACACACCTCACCTTTATCTCACCAGTACCAAAGGCACCGTGGACTTTGAAGGAGCATGAACTCAGGACAAAAGGGAGAAACAAGATAAGAGGAAGGCACTTTTGGCAAATCCTCACCGTGATTAACTCCCACCCAGAAACCAATGTCCCCACTGTGGAAGAATGTGCGGATTCAGAATTGGCCTCCACAGTCATTTGCGGACTCATTGTTAAAACTGTGTTTATGGAAGACAATCTTACTTGGCTACGATTTATCACCGAATAATGAATAAATGAATACATACATACATACATACATACATACACACCTCATACCTTTATTTCACCATTTCTGCTATAAATCAAAAAAAGTGGGATTACTATTAAATATCTTCCAGGATATTAAATATCTTCCAGGCCTTGTCAGCATATCACACCTGGGCTCCGAGGTCTGCACTGGTTGCCTAATTCCTAATGGGCCAAGTTCAAGCTGTTGCTATGCCATCACAGTCAAGATGGCATTTCACTATGGTTAGGGTAGTGGATCAAACTTGCTACTGATGTGCCAGTGTGTTTGAAGGGATGCCGTTTGGATCCTCTGGCAGACAGGGTAAAAGGCTATGGATGTTCATGATCCCCATCACTTGTGAAATGTCATGAAATGTCTCACCCCTTCCTTTAAAACCTCTGCAAGCTTTCAACTGTGGAAGAACCTTCCAATTCACTTTGAATTCCTATTCAATTTAATTCCAGGAACGATCTATGGACCCCCCCCCTCTCCCACCCCCAAGATATCCCACTAAACTGACAACCATGTTGGTTTCCGCTCCAAATCCCTTTGATGTTTCTCCTGAGGACAGAGTCCCTAAATTCACTCTCTCTCATCCCTAGACTCTTTCTCTAGCTAAACAAATAACATCAAAAAGAGAGAGTCTCATCCAGAAACTCCAGGTGCTTCTCTTCCGCAGAAGAAGAAGAAGAAGAAGAAGAAGAAGAAGAAGAAGAAGAAGAGATGAAAGAGGAAGGATGAATGTTGGCAAGAATCATCCCATTTCCTTTCCTCCCCATGTGACCATCCGCCCGCATCCACCAGGGATTTGCTTTCTGTGCCTGTGCGAGCTGTTTTGTTCTTCCAAAATAAGCCTATTATATGAAGATTGAAACATTAGGATTAATTATACCCAAATGCAAACGTAAAACCTTAATGAAAAACATACATCTCTCACATGGTCTGGACTCCCTGAGGAGAGCTTGAAAAAATTAGCTTGGACAGGTTTCCTTTCTTGCTCTGTGCGACTGATTGGATCAGTGATATAAAGGCACACTAATAAGTGGCATTTGGTGTGTGTTTGTGTGTGTGTATATGTGAGTGCGCACACACACACTCCGAGATAAGACATGAATGACAAAGGGAGATGATGAGGCTGGCTCAGAGAGCATGATTCAAAAGGCCTCGGCTGTTTCATCTATAGTGCTTCCTTTTGAGTTATCTCTGGGTCCCTTTGGCTTTACCCCCACCCTTACTGGCAATGAGACCCATGTTTGATCTCTCTGTAAACAAGCTGAACATCAGGAAGACACTAATGGAACCACCATGGAATCTGGACTAGAAAATTGAAAAGAGAGAGATAGAGGCTTAGATAGTATGTTCACCTAACATGCACCATCGCTGAAGGTTATGGTGACTTAATTGGGAACCTTTCCAGGCTCGTAGGAACAAATCTATAGATAGAACCAGCAACCCACCCACATTTATCTGATGGTAGGTGCTAGCTAGGTACACTAAGGACATCATCCGCCAGCAAAACACATAGGACAGGGGAGGAAGAGACGAAAGAGTCTCTCCATTGGCTCTGTTGAAAGACTACCAGGTTTTGACTCCTCTTCAGATAGATCCATTCCAGTCAGAACTTCGTTACTGGGACTTTGCTCCCAGCTTGTTTCCCTGCCTCCTCCTTCCAACCCCTTTTCCTTTTGTGCCGTGTCTTTTGAATTGCAATCCTGAAGGCAGGTGCTATCGCTGCTGATACTTGCAAGCTACTCCAGAAACTTGTTGAGACTGAAGAGTAGCATAAGAATTAGAATTACCTTGCCCGGTATCAGACTGAGGTCCATCACATCCAGGAGTCCGTTTGCATCAGGAGCCAGCCAGAGGCTTCTGAGAAGTTGACAGTGGAATCATGATGGTGATATCTTCCATTTGTCACTTCTCCCTAGCTTCTGGTTCTCAGACATGGAGCTTCTATTGCTAATTGGGGCAGGGCAGGACAGGTATTTAAGGTAGGGGGCCCCTCAAACACAGCAGAAGTGGCTAACCATATTTTGAAGTAAGGTAAGTGATTAACTTTACCATCTAAAGGCAGCAGTGGTGGTGAGAAGGCTCTATCAGATTATTTATTGTGTGGACAGGTGGAGTCCCCCCAACCACCAGGCAACCCCGAGCAGAATAATGACACCAGACAACTTGCTATGGGATTAAAATTGGCCACAACTTTATTAAGATTCAGATGTAGGGAGGCCTTGGCTCAGGTATTGGGCATTTATTATCCCAGCCCCCAGCTGGGGATATGGGAAACTTCAGGGTTATCCAGAATGTTTGGGGATTGGGCTAGCTCTGGAGAACATATGTTCAAGCAGATAGCCCGCCCCCCATTTGCCGCCACTGGTTGTTGTTGTTGTTCAGTCGTTCAGTCGTGTCCGACTCTTCGTGACCCCATGGACCAGAGCACGCCAGGCACGCCTATCCTTCACTGCCTCCCGCAGTTTGGCCAAACTCATGTTAGTATCTTCAAGAACACTGTCCAACCATCTCATCCTCTGTCGTCCCCTTCTCCTTGTGCCCTCCATCTTTCCCAACATCAGGGTCTTTTCCAGGGAGTCTTCTCTTCTCATGCTGTGGCCAAAGTACTGGAGCCTCAACTTCAGGATCTGTCCTTCTAGTGAGCACTCAGGGCTGATTTCTTCGAGAATGGATAGGTTTGATCTTCTTGCAGTCCATGGGACTCTCAAGAGTCTCCTCCAGCACCATAATTCAAAAGCATCAATTCTTCGGCGATCAGCCTTCTTGATGGTCCAGCTCTCACTTCCGTACATTACTACTGGGAAAACCATAGCTTTAACTATACGGGCCGCCACTGGTGGGGGTGGGCAATGACAACCTCTTGGTGTATGGTCATTGCCTCCCCCCAATACCTCTTTAACTGGAACCCTAGTATCGTCGTCGCACTGGGGGCATGGAGTCACCGCCCCACGTCCCCTCTTTAGGAAGATGACTAAAGGATTCCGCCCAAGGCCAGTAACTGCCAAAGTTGTGATGAATTGCTACGGGAAAGGCAAAACCTGCCAATGCAGGGAAATTCATTTCTGGCCCTTCAACAGCAGCCTTGACATAGCAGTGCCTGTGTACCTGTGGAGAAGAGGTTAACCTGCAAAATAAGTGTTAATTGAGGGAGTGGAGGGTGGGAGAAGCTTGGGAACCCGACTGCTGCTTCCTGGTAAGCTACCTTCTATTGTGTGGGCTAGGTAGTCCCTCCCCTTACCTGGCCAATCCCCTGGCAAGGCCTCCCCCAGGCGGGATTGGGTGCTTAGCTGGGGTAGGCAGAGACCCCAGATATCCAGTCCAAACTACCAGGTGTCGCCTAGGAGCTCAAGGGGCTGCGCGCGGCCACATAAACGTCGGCCCATTTGATGTGGGGAGCGATCAATCCAGATTCTGAAATCACCTAACTTCCTCGCAGCCTAAGCTGGGCTGGCATTGCTGACCAGTGTGTAGTGTTAGTATTTTCATTCTCCATTGCTGTTGGATCTCATGACCCACTGTTTACATTCCTTTGTGCTAGGAGTGTGGGAACGGAAGTAGACACTGTACTTCTTTCCTGTGGGTTTTTGTATTTTTCCCCCTCTTTGTCCATTGCTTTCGGACAGAGCAGCTGTGTGAAGCTGCTGCTCACACTAGCCATTTTTCTTGTTTTGGTTTGTAAATAAAGGAAGCTTTTGTGATGCCAGTACCTCCACAGCTTCACTTCTTGCTGTTACTCTGCTGATGCATAGGTGGGTTGCTGGACACCTGCATGCACTCCCAGACCGGGCCATGGTCGAGGGAGCTGGCACATTCATGTAGATGGTAGCACCTACTCTGAGCTGCCTCTCTAAATATGCAGAAAATAAATAGACACTGGGTCTGTTATGAGGCAGGACCGTAGCTCAGTGGCAGAGCAGGTACCTTTTATGGAGAAGGAGCCAGGTTCAGTCCCTGCCAGTATCTCCAGGTAGGGTTGAGGGAGACCCCTTAGAGAGCAACTCTAAAGTTGCAACAAACAAAGCAAAGGAACAAACCCCATTGTTCCAGGAAGGCTTTCCTTTTTTAAAAAAAGTTCTGAAATCCGTAACTTTGAAATATACTAAGCTCTGTACTCAACCCTCTCATATTTTCATGTGACACACACACACACCCATTTTATTGTCAGGAGGTACAAATCTCAACGTGCACCTTTCAAAATTCAGTGTGTCTGAAGTTACGGCGGAGATTCTCATGTTGAGCTGAGTGAGATAATTTGTTACAACAAAATTCTGGTGATTCTCTTGTCTGACATTGGCAGAACGTCATGGGTATCCCTGGGGATGGCTGAGGAATTCAATGGTTTTTTTTAAAAAAAAAAAAATTCCTATATAAAATTGCCTCTCAATTTAATGTGATTACTGCTTCCCATAGACATCAGGTTGACTACTGTGGAAAAAGGATGTTCTGATGCTTTCCATAAGGAGAAAATAAGGAAAGCAAAATAAGAGTTGGGCCCTGCTTGTCTTTTGCATAATGGATGTGTCAAAAATGCAATACTAAACCTGTCTGAAGGGAGGGGAATAAACTCCTCTCTGTTCTAAAGCACATTCACTCATTTTCTTCAGACGCCGGACATTCTGGATCTGCTCAAGCGTTCTAATTTTTTAATCTTCTTTTCTACACAAGAATAATTAGCACAATATGCTTAGGGTTTCAAAGGATTTCTTTGTCTGTGGGACTAATTCTGATCATTATTTTCTGACTCTTCTTATTATTATTTCTTTGGCCCGTCTACAAGCCTTCAACAATATTGCTAGGGGGTATTATAAGCAGCTTCATAAAAACAGAAAGCAATGAGCTTCCATCAGAGCAATGCTCATGATGAGCCCAGTCATTCGTATATATGCGGAAGATGGAGCAAGCTTTTTTTCTCCTGCTCTGGAGGGTAGGACCCAAACCAATGGATTCAAGTTACAAGAAAGGAGATTCCAACTAAACACCAGGAAGAACTTTCTGAAGGTCAGTTCAACCAAAGCATCTGTGTCAGATGGTCATCCAGCATCTGGTTAAAAACCTTCAATGAAGAGTAATCTATCACCTGCCAAGCGAGTCCATTCCACAGTCAAACAGCTCTTAACATTAGAGGTAGGAAACTCCACCAAGAAATGTGTATATGGAAACGTTTGTACATTCAATGCATTCAGAAGGATACTGACAAGCTGGAACTGGTCCAGAGGAGGGCAACCAAAATGGTCAAAGGCCTGGAAACAATGCCTTATGAGGAACGGCTTAGGGAGCTGGGTATGTTTAGCCTGGAGAAGAGAAGGTTAAGGGGTGATATGATAGCCATGTTCAAATATATAAAAGGATGTCATATAGAGGAGGGTGAAAGGTTGTTTTCTACTGCTCCAGAGAAGCGGACACGGAGCAATGGATTCAAACTACAAGAAAGAAGATTCCACCTAAACATTAGGAAGAACTTCCTGACAGTGAGAACTGTTCGGCAGTGGAATTTGCTACCAAGGAGTGTGGTGGAGTCTCCTTCTTTGGAGGTCTTTAAGCAGAGGCTTGACAGCCATCTGTCAGGAATGCTTTGATGGTGTTTCCTGCTTGGCAGGGGGTTGGACTGGATGGCCCTTGTGGTCTCTTCCAACTCTATGATTCTATGATCAGTAAAATAAAATACACCTCACCCATGCACATTTTGCATAAAACACATAGAATTACAAAACCACAGAGTTGGAAGGGTCCATGAGGGTCATCTAGTCCAACCCCCTGGAAAACATGATTTTTTTGCCCAATGTGGGGCTCAAACCCATGATCCTGAGATTAAGAGACTCATGCTCTACCAACTAATCTATCCATTTTGTGTACATTTATTGTCTACTAAACTGAGTTGTAAAATCCAGAGCAAAATTAGAGGTGTGTGTAATCTGATCTACAGAAAAGTTCAGGCATGTCGAGTCAGATGAGTACACTCCAAAGCTTCATTAACTATGAGCCCCAAAATCTGGGTACCCCTCAAAAATGGTGCCAAGGTTTTGTAGTCATTTTGTAGTGAAGACCTCACATTTTGTAAAAGGAAAAGGTACCCCTGACCATTAGGTCCACTCGCGGATGACTCTGGGGTTGCAGCGCTCATCTCACTTTACTGGCCGATGGAGCCAGCATTTGTCCGCAGAAAAGCTTCCGGGTCATGTGGCCAGCATGACTAAGCTGCTTCTGGCAAACCAGAGCAGTGCACGGAAGAAGAGTTTGGATTTGATATCCTGCTTTATCACTACCCGAAGGAGTCTCAAAGCAGCTAGCATTCTCCTTTCCCTTCCTCCCCCACAACAAACACTCTGTGAGGTGAGTGGGGCTGAGAGACTTCAAAGAAGTGTGACTAGCCCAAGGTCACCCAGCAGCTGCATGTGGAGGAGTGGAGACGCGAACCCGGTTCCCCAGATTACGAGTCTACCGCTCTTAACCACTACACCACACTGGCTTTCACACCACAATGGCTCTCGGAAATGCCGTTTACCTTCCCGTCAGAGAGGTACCTATTTATCTTCTTGCATTTTGACATGCTTTCGAACTGCTAGGTTGGCAGGAGCTGGGACCGAGCAACGGGAGCTCACCCCATCACAGGGATTTGAACCACCGACCTTCTGATCGGCAAGCCCAAGGCTCAGTGGTTTAGACCACAATGCCACCCGTGTAGTGGCACTTTTTGTAGTGCCCCACAAATGGAGTAATTGATACATCAAACCCAGGTTCATACTTAACACCCCAAAGCCAAAGGTTGCTGATCCCCTTGAAACTGGTGATAAAATTTTGTAGTCGTTTTGTAGTGAAAACCCCACATTTTGTAGCACCCCACAAATGGAGCAATAGCCTCTCAAACCTGTGGGTCATGGGGTCACCCAAAAACCAATGTTGGGATTCTAGATTTTCGGGTCCATAGTTAATGAACCTCCACTGCAAAAGTGAGTCAAATTAATTTCCCATCTTTATTCTAAGTTCAATTCCCTAATCCTAACCCTAGGATTAGGATTAGGGTTAGGGTTATCCAGGGTTGCCCAAATTTTGGTCTCCATCTGTTTTTCAACTACAGTTCCCATCATTCTGGACCACTGGTCCTGCTAGCTCAGCATGATGGGAATTGTAATTTGAAAACAGCTGGAGGCCCAACTTTGGGTAACCCTGCTCTAACCACTATCCAAAGTGCATTCCCTGCAAAGGAGGCTTATCCAGTAGGGTGAAAAAGTCAGCACCCCAAGAACCTCCAACTGTTCTCATTCATCCTCCACCTGCCGGCCTTCTTACTTGTGTGGGAATGTTTAGGAGTGTGGATGAGTATATATTATTTTATATATATCATCCCAGCTTGTGTGAGCAAGCTCCAAACTTAGCAGAGTCACATTCCCTTTTAAAACACAGCAGAAAACGGTTGCATAGGCTTTCTAAAGCCTCTATAAGAAATATATACGGTATATTCCTGGTATATTCCCCTTGTTCCCTCTTAAAAGCAAAGACACAACAAAGTACTGATTATTAGATATAATAGAGTTTACTTACATTCATCCATGAGTCACAGGCTCAAAGAGGCAGATAAGTTTAGATAAATCTATTTACATGTGGTGAAGCTGCTTCCATAGGGGAAAGGCTTCACCCCTGCTTCTCTCAGCATCCTGCTTGTTCAAACGAAGAGGCAAAAATGGGGATCTTCTTTGGGTCCTTGTTCCCAGTTAAGACCACACCTACTTCTGGTTCCTGTAACTCAGTCCAGGTAAACAGGAAGTTAAGCCTGGAGGACTGAGTTACCTTCATGTCCACTCTAGCAGTGTTGTGTTTGGCTGCTCTGTGTTTACATCCCACAACTTGCATCTAATTCAGCTGCTGCTTCTTCTTCCTTAGCCCCATTGTTGCCATGCAGAATTCATCAGGGAGGAGGATGGCGACAAAACCACAGCTAGCTGCATCTGCCTATTATTGGCTCTGGTTCCACCTCCTGTTGGCCTTCCTGCCTTCCGCCCCACCAGACCCAACAGGCACCACTGATTCCTTGATACCATAATCATAGAATCACATAATTCGAAGGGATCCTAAGGGTCATCTATTCCAACCCCCTGCAATGGTCCTTTTTCAGGGCTAGAATTGCTGCTGTCAGTCATTGACAAACCTGCTCCCCTCACTAAAATATGGGTACCATCTGAGATTACCATATGGCATACAACTTTACAAAGCTATCATGGCATAGGCAAAGAGTTTGTGAGGAAGACACGAAGCTGTGTATGTGTTTGACCTTCTCAAATCCAATGCAATACCCCCCTCCCTCCAGTATTCTGCATCAGGTCTCTCTGTCTCACACCTGCAACATTGGCATTCTAGCCTAGCCTTCATCTAGTGCTCTCAGCAATCCATCCACCCAAACCAATCCTTTCAGGTACAAAAAAAGAAGAAGTTAGCTATGCAACTTTTATTTATTTGTTTGCATCCTGCTGAGAGTTGGCATTTCAGTCTATGGGTTTGTGTAATTGCTAGAATTAAAACTGATTAAATTAAATAGCTTCCCTTTTCAGGTTCCAGGCTCCCCCCTCCCATTCCCCCCACCTTCCCTTGCTTTACTTTTATGGACAGAGGTAGCCGTGATTCGTGCCTCGTCATGCCTGACAGGATTTCATTTCTTACTCGGCAGGCGGTAAGGAGGCAGGTTGAAAAGTGAAGGCTGCCCCCTCTTCCCTTCGATACAAGAGGAAACTATTACCTTCCTAAGAGCAACCTGCACATTAAACGTTTGTTTCTATTGTCTCCTTTTGAAAGAAAATTCTGGGCTGTTGTAAAGTGCCCGGAAGATTGAACATAAAGAGTGTGTCCAAATTTAGCTCTCTCTCTCTCTCTCTCTCTCTCTCTCTCTCTCTCTCTCTCTCTCTGTGTGTGTGTGTGTGTGTGTGTGTGTGTTCAATGCCTTAGTCTAAATAAGCACCCCATAATCTTATGGATAATGCTAAGGTATACTTTGAGATTATAACCAAATGCATTTGTTTCTGAACAGAAATATCTTAGTCAGAGGAAAGAAGCTTCTGCAGTCTAGCTCACAGGTAGGAGACCTCTGGTCTGATGGCTCAGCCCAGCAAGCGTTCCCAGTTGGCCCATGGGGCCATTTTGGCCAAGCCACACCTACTTGCCCTATATATTTATGCAATCCAGAGGCATAAAATGAGCCTGGCTGCTGGGTGAAGTCAAAGGCGGCCCATCTAAGCCCAGCACTCTCTCCTCACAGTGGTCAGCCAGTTCTCTGTATTGTAGCAGGTTCGCCTAGATGATCTTCCAAACTGGGACGGGCAGCTAATGCCGCAAGACAGAATTGGGATTCAAAATGACCTTCCCTGTAACAACTTTGTTGTTTTTGCCTTGTATTTTATCCTGTAAACTACCCTGAGATCTTTGTCCATGGAGTTTTCTTGGCAGGGATACTGGAATGGCTTGCCAGTTCCTGCTCCAGGTGGATCACGTTTAGTCAAAACTCTCCACTATGGCCTGTCCATCTTGGGTGGCCCTGCATGGCATAGCTCATAGCTTCTCTGAGTTATTTAAGCCCCTTCGCCACAACCAGCTGAAGAATGGATGCTTTTGAATTATGGTGCTGGAGGAGACTCTTGAGAGTCCCATGGACTGCAAGAAGATCAAACCTATCCATTCTTAAGGAAATCAGCCCTGAGTGCTCACTGGAAGGACAGATCCTGAAGCTGGGGCTCCAGTACTTTGGCCACCTCATGAGAAGAGAAGAGAAGAGAAGAGAAGAGAAGAGAAGAGAAGAGAAGAGAAGAGAAGAGAAGAGAAGACTCCCTGGAAAAGACCCTGATGTTGGGAAAGATGGAGAAGGGGATGACAGAGGACGAGATGGTTGGACAGTGTTCTCAAAGCTACCAACATGAGTTTGACCAAACTGCGGGAGGCAGTGGAAGACAGGAATGCCTGGCGTGCTCTGGTCCATTGGGTCACGAAGAGTCGGACACGACTAAATGACTAAACAACAACAACAACAACCCTGAGATCTTGTGATGAAGGGTGGTATATAAATTAAACAAACAAACACTTGACAACATATATGAGATAAGATGCAGGGCAGGTAAAGGTGGTACCTTTCTGCTGAAAGCCCAATTTTCAGGCACCACATCTGATCAGCATGCCTTCGCAAGTGCTGCAGTGACCATTGGCACTTGCAAAAGAAGAGCAGGGCTTTGCAGATGCTGACAACTAGCTGGTGGGTGGTGGCTGCTGTGGTCACCAGCACTTGCAAAGGGACAGCAGGATGTTGCAAGTGCCAAAGATCGGCTGAATGTCAGAGCCCTGTGCCTGGTAATCTAGCCTAGGGTTACATCAACTGGCCTTTACTAACCTGGCGGCCTCTGGGTGTTTTGCACTACATCTCCCATCATCCCTGACCATGAGGTTGAGGGGTGCTCTCAAGCAATTTGGGGTTGTGGGGTCTGCAAGCAGGAGAAAATGAGATGAAAGTCCCACTCACATGGCGTTGGATGCCACCCTGTGTTCTGCTCACCAGTTCTGGATTCATCCCAGATGAAATCCAGCACCTCTCTTTCACATGCTGCGTCTAGTTCTGTACATATGTTTCGTTTATTTGCATCCCACATCAAAAATAAAACAGATTAATTTAAGTACATGCAGGTTCTCCATTTCCAGGCACTTGTCAAAATGTAGTGCAAAGCCCACAAGGATTGGGGGTTGGAGATCTCTTAAACAGCAGTTTCCTTTTCTACACAAATCGGTGTGACAGCTGCAGGCAATAATTAGTTTTGCAGTTTTTCTTAACCCTGCCAGAGATCACGAAACAAAATGTTGTGGGTTGGTTGGTGAGTTTGTTGTTGTTGTTGTTGTTGTTGTTGTTGTTTTGTAGGGTGGTGGGGGGGCTGTGATTGATCAAGAGGTGATTGGATACTAGTCCATGCAGCAGCTTTGTTGTTGTTCAGTCGTTCAGTCGTGTCCGGCTCTTCGTGACCGCATGGACCAGAGCATGCCAGGCACGCCTATCCTTCACTGCCTCTCGCAGTTTGGCCAAACTCATGTTAGTAGCTTCAAGAACACTGTTCAACCATCTCATCCTCTGTCGTCCCCTTTAGCTCGCTTTATATTTGTGTCCTGCCCCCCTGCGCATTTTGAAGTAGTCACTTTTACAAGGAGAAACGAACAGCTTCTGGAAAAGGGGAAAGTGTGTTTCTGGTAAGAGCTGTAGAGCTTGACGAGGTAGGCATTTACAAGCCGATCTTACAGCACAGGTCTATAGTCCTCCATAAGCCTCTCCTTCATCCCTGTCCCCAGTCCTACAGGTGGAAATGTCAGCTTCTAATTGCACGTGGAGAAAATCCTCCTTGAGACTTGTGTTTGTTTGCTTTCTTTGTATAAATTTTAGCATGTTTGTCCTAAGCTAATGTTTTCCCGCACAGCAGATCGACTGTCTCTCGGCAGTTTAGCAGTAAAATTGTTGAGAGCAGTAGTATCTGTGAATTTGTTGCCGTTGTGCTTTATTGAACTTATTGCAATGTTGTGTTTTTATGTTGTATACCACATTGACATTTTTTTTTTTTAAATGAAAGTCTCGTCTCCTCCCAATGGCATTGGAGCAATAATTGGTCCTCACCTTTAATTCTAGATGAGCCTTGTCCAAGTTGTTTCAGACTACAGATCCCATTGCCTCTGATCATGGCCACACAGAGTGAGGTTGATGGGACTTGCAGTCTAAAACACCCAGCTGAGGAAGCCTGCTTTAATCCATTAGATGTCAGCTGTCCTATATGAAAGATGGACATGAATAGTTGGAAACCAAGGCGATGGTCGTTGAAGTATTTTTTTTTATAATAATTTTTATTATTTTATGCTATACTACAACAAAACAAATCCAACATACATTCTCATACATTTTTCAATTTTGGCTGACATAGCCATGACTTCCCTCAGACCTTCCACATGGCTTTCAAAGTTATATCTTAATATTATACTTCTTTAATCAACCATTGCTTACATTGTCATAAAATTCCTACTTACTCTAACTACCATACTTACAATAATATTTCTACACATTAACTACAAAACTTCTTGAAGTCCTATTAGCGTATTCAATTGTAAATGGTCTTTTAAATAATTCGTAAACTTTAACCAGTCTTTGATGAATTTCTGGTCCCGCTGTTCCCGGATTCTTCCCGTAATTTTATCCAGTTCTGCATATTCCATCAGTTTCACTGTCCATTCTTCTTTCGTCGGTAATTCTTCTTGTTCCCACCTTTGTGCTAGCAAAATCCTAGCTGCAGTCACTGTGTATTGGAAAAGCTTAATATCCTTTTTTTCAATGTCTGTACCTACAATACCTAGTAAGAAAGCTTCAGGTTTCTTAACAAAATTATATTTCAACATTTTTCTTAACTCATGATAGATGGTCGTTGAAGTATTGTTTAAGACTCAGTCTCCCTTTTATCCCACACATCGTTCCTGCTTCCCAGCCGATTTCCCTTCCCCTGACAACAAAGAATGGGAACAGCAGATACAATTGGCTTTAAATATAATGCTCACTTCTGAGAGCAAAGGAGAACTGGAGAGAAGGGGGCCAATTTTACCCTTAGGGGAAATTTCATCTCAGGAGTACTGACCTTTCCGAGAAAGCAAATTAAATTATCTTTCTCATCTTTTACTGGGGCTGTGACATCATTAAAATTCACGTTACATACCAGCGTACTTTGTTTTGTATTCATAACCTTAAACCAAAATTAATCAGTTGTCACATGGAGTTAACATAGTTGTTAATGGTTCCCGACCAAAATACACATTGTTTCTGGAGATGAGGGCAGAGGGGAAGGCAGCATGCATGGACATCCTGTTTTTCACAGAGCTAAATTTCAGGGTCAGAGTTTTTTTTCTGAGGGGTGGCCTGTGAGTGTCGAGCCATGGAGCCTAATTCCAATGGCAGAAGCGAGCCCTTGAACACTGAAAGTCAGAGGACATCTTGTCATGCTCCTAGCCCTGAGTCATGCTCCATGCACGCAATGGCCTGGAGGAAGGAGCATCAGAAACGCTATGTTCCGAGGAATACGGTTGTTCTACGGGATGAGGATAAACACAAATTCTACACTTGGGTTTAAACTTTGGTTTAAAGGAGAAGAAGGTGGCAGTTTTTCACTGCTTTAGAAGCACACATGAAGCTCTCTGTTGCCACAGTATGTGTGTACTCCCCGTTGAAGGTATCTGCAATACCCCATCCTCTATCTAAAAGGCATCCCCCTGTTTCAGGAATATGAAATGGCCACCACAGTTCAAGAGCACCCTACAACTGAGTGAATATAGGGTTGGATTTTCTGAGGGCAAAGGCAATCTTTACAGGGTTCTTCAGATGATCTGGTTCTTAATTCCAGTTGGACCGCCTTTATGGTCCTAACCCCCAATGAGGCACTAACTCCCTGCTTGAATCTTTCTCCAAACAGGCCTGAATTTGGATTTGACTTCGTCGGGGGGTCTAGGAATGCTAAAACATGCTTTATTGGATCTCGTTAATTATACATACATTAGGCATGCTAGCCCACTTTCCAATGAGACACAAATTTGCATGCACTTTGTTGTATGTGCAGATTTGTATCCTCTTTTGTGGGTAGGGTTCAATGTTCAAATATAAATCAGGGCCAAACATGGGTAATAAGATATCCAACAGACAGAATGTCAGCAGTTGCAACTTGTTCCATTAATTTCCATACCTGGAAATTACCAGCATTTAACCTGTTGAATTTCTGCCTGCCACAGTCAGAGGCAATATGCCTCTGAATACCAATTTCTGAGAATTACAGGTGGACAGAGTGATGTTGCACTAATGTTCTGTTCACAGGCTTTCCACAGGAAACTTGCTGGCCACTGTGAGAAAGCGGGTTCTCCTTCATGGAGAGCACGTGTTGCGGTGGGGGCTAGCAAGTCACCCCTCTGTTGCTGGGCGGGTTAGGATAGATGGTTTCTTGTAATTGGGTCCTGGGTGTAGTTGGGGAGATTTGTATGTTGCAAATTTGTTGATTAACAGCCCAGGGACTCGTTTTTCCTCTTCACTGCGTGCATCGGATCTCCCTCCCTCCCTCCCTCCCTATTATTAGGCCTCTGTGTATGACCTTGCTATGCCTGTCATGGGGTCATCTGCTTTTGGGGCAGGGGCCTGGTAGGAATTTTTCCATTTGGCTGATTGGCTGGTGCCATCTGGTTTTTGCCTACTGCATAGCAATTAGTCACAACATGTAAGGTTGGCAGTTGGGCATTGGTTATTATTGGATGGTGGAGGGGTCAGAATTGACGGTGGCTGCCCCTCCAATGCTGCTGCTGTGCGGGAAATTCCGTTAAAGGAATCCAGGGGCTCGCCATGCTTTTGTCCGTATCCGGGGGCCAGGGCCACACAAGAGCCCCTGGGAGCATTTGGGGAGAGGCGAGGGCCAGACTCCCGGCTCCCATTCTCTCCCCAAAGGGAAGTTTGCCTGGTGCCATCATTAGACACCTTTAGGTGCCAGGCAAAAACGTTCCTTTTTAACCAGGCCTTTGGTGGATCTGATTTACATATGGTGTCCTTTTAAAATGTGTTTTCTGGGGGGGGGGTATTGGGTTGTTGTTTGTATTTTTATTATGTATTTTTGTGGTTTTCTATCTTGATTTTATTCTGTGAACCGCCCTGAGATCCCTGGGTATAGGGTTGTATATAATAATGACTAGCTCTTACTATCAGAAAGTTCTTCTTGGTGTTTAGTTGGAATCTTCTTTCTTGTAACTTGAAGATATTGGTATAGACCCTACCCTCTGGAGCAGCGGAGGGTATAGGGCGGTATATAAATTCAAATCATCATCATCATCATCTCAGTGGCAGAGCAGATGTGTTGCATACATAAAGTCCCAGTTTCAACCCCCAACTTCTGAAACCCTTCAGAGCTGCCCCATGTCAGTGTAGACCATCTTTCTCCAGCTTGGGGTCTTCTAATCCAGAATTTGGCAGCTAGACTGGTGACTGGGAGCGGCCGCCGAGACCACATAACACCAGTCTTGAAAGACCTACATTGGCTCCCATACGTTTCCAAGCACAATTCAAAGTGTTGGTGCTGACATTTAAAGCCCTAAACGGCCTCAGTCCAGTATATCTGAAGGAGTGTCTTCAGTATATCTGAAGGAGTGCCCATCGTCCAGCAAAGTTATAGGGAACCAGGCAGAAGAGGGCCTTCTCGGTAGTGGCGCTGCCCTGTGGAACGCCCTCCGATCAGATGTCAAAGAAATAAATAACTATCTGACGTTTAGAAGACATCTGAAGGCAGCCCTGTTTAGGGAAGTTTTTAATGACTGATGTTTTAATGTATTTTTAATCTTTTGTTGGAAGCCGCCCAGAGTGGCTGGGGAAACCAAGCCAGATGGGCAGGGATTAAATAATAAATTGTTGTTGTTGTTGTTGTTGTTGTTGTTATTGTTGTTATTGTTTTATTCCATCATCTCTTGCCAATATTGGTCACACAAAAGGATGCTGGTAATCAGAGTCTGACAACATCTGTAAGTCACTAGGTTGGAGGAAGTTGGTGTAGACA
Source organism: Lacerta agilis (assembly GCF_009819535.1). Classification (NCBI taxonomy): domain Eukaryota; kingdom Metazoa; phylum Chordata; class Lepidosauria; order Squamata; family Lacertidae; genus Lacerta; species Lacerta agilis. The sequence goes on from NC_046322.1 coordinate 5,113,611, forward strand.
AGACCAAGTCAAGCTCCATCGACACTATATGTTTCATATGGTATGGCCACAGAACCTGGAGACAGACCATCAGATTTTGGACCCACAGCAGTGACCAAAAGAGGAATGATCACTGGGAGGAGTGTAGAGAGAAACACCATGGCGCATCTGCAGCGGCACAACCAGACACCTTCATCTGCCTCACCTTCAACAAAACATGTCTCTCCCATATCATCTCTACACTGCAGCATGTGCTGTAACTCTCAAATGGTTTGATTTCATCCCCAAAGGCACACTCCGCCGTTGTCTCCCGAGACAGATGGATGCCAGATTAAACAGCCATGGCTTCCCCCAAGGAATCATGGGAACTGTAGTTCACTAAGGTTGCTGAGAGTTGTCAGGACACCCCTCACAGAACCACAATCCCCATGATATCATGCCACTTGGCTTCCACCAAAGAATGATGGGAGCTGTAGTTGGTTAAGGGTGAAAAGATTTGCGTGTCGAGGACCTCAAGCTACCCCCAAGGAATTGACACAGGAGACATTAATTTTTGTTTGGATTTTTGGCAATAATTTAGGCCACAACTTTATTTAAATACAAATTCGGTGAGTGGTTGCGTAGGCTGTTCAGACTAGCTGTCCAACCGGGACAGAGCTGACAACCAGTCAGTGTCGGGAAAGTGCAACTGAGGAGAGTTAAGGAGGCTGGGGGAAAAGCCTCCCTCTCCCCAGAGGTCCTGGGGGCTCTGGCTACGGCCCTATCCCCTACCGGGGGTTCGGACAAAGCATAAGAGCCGCCGGATTCCTTTAACAGAATAATGATTGCGGAGGTGGGCACCGCCCAAACCAGCAATCCACACAGGAACCAATGCCTAACCGCCAACCTTACAAGTTGTGACAAGTTGCTACTGCAGTAGGCGAAAACCAAATGGCAACAGCCAATCAGCCAGATGGAAAAATTCCTACTGGGCCTCTGCCCCAAAAGCAGACGACCCCATGACAGGCAGTTGCAAGGCCAAAAGCAGAGGCCTAAGAAAAGAGGGGGGGAGGGGGTGATCCGAAACTCGCAGCCAAGAGAGAGATCACCCTGCGTGCAGAGGAATATAAAGGACGCTGGGCTGTCCATCACAAATTGCTACATCTAGCTTTGCCCAGCGACACCTCCTGACCCTATTGCAGCTAAGGCCAGCTACCGGCCCCACCCCCACAGGACAGGGAAGTGTCTTGCCAGGCCCCGACCGCAACATGTGCTCTTACTCAAGGTAGAACCCGATTTGCCAGGAGATCACAAGCAACACAGAGCTATAACTTTCAGGGTGGTTAAACTATCAATCCCTGATCCCTGTTGATTCTGGAACCTGTGAGGACTCCCCACCATCACCACCAAAACATTCTTCTCGTATCCCACACCCAGAAAGAAGACTCATGAGAGAAGACATTTGAATAATGCTTATTATTATTATTATTATTATTATTATTATTATTATTACAAAGTGAAGGAATTGCAGAACAATTTAACTAGATTAACAGAATTCAGAAAGTAAAGGGAAGGTGAGGATTCTGACTAATTTTGGTAGGTAAGCATCCCTCCAGATGCTGTGGGCTTGTGATGCAGTCACAATTTGTGACTCCCCCAAAAAGGGAGAGGAGGAAATGTCTCCTTTGTATTCGGTAAACCTTGGCTATGAACATAACACATGCACCCAGACCACCCTACTCTCCAGAAGTCACTTAAAATGTGTGTGCCATTGGGTGTGATGTGACACAACAGTGAACGTTATATCGGGAAATCTTTATCTCCCCATCCCTTCCGGCACATGAAAACAGTAGGAAGGAACTGAATGCCACAAATTTCCTCACTTTACTCCTGTAATTTTCCAGGTTAAGAGGGCTTGCAAATGGATGTTTCTGGAATCCCAAAACATGGAAATGAGCACTAAACATATGCAATATTCCTTTCATTTTCCAAAAGTGGTTTCTACATCATACTGAAATCTCAAATATAATGCAGAAATTGCTAGTTAGGAAAACGCTGGACAAATGAAATAAACCGGTGTATGAAACTCTGCTTTGGTGTGCAAATTTGGTTGTGCGAATTGGCCTTTGGGAGGTAACCATTCAAGACCTAGTCCTGATTTATAGCAAAAATCTAGTCCTCCAGAGCAGTGTAACAATGTTCAAATTTTCCCGACCCCCCAAAAGCCCACACTAGACACATACATGAGGGTAATTTTTTTCGTTAGACACCAAACATCATTGATAATAAATGACATTACATGTCACTGCATCCAAAGAAGATTCATATAATGTATGGATTGATCCGTTTGAGTTTTTTTTTCCCTCCCTTTCCTTGCTGCTATAATTTTTATATCTCATTTTACCTCTGTAATTAAGACAGGTCTGGTAGGTATTTAAATTAGCCCGGCTTTCATCTCTATCGCACATTCATTTCAAAACTTTTATGAATATTTAATAGAGGTTTTATAATTCATGGTGATGTGATGAACAGCCTTTTGGCCGTTAAGTCAATTGACAGAAAGGGAGAGGGGAGGGGGTTGAATGAGAAAGAAATCTCTCTTCAGGCAGAAATAATAACGATTCTATTTCTGTACCTAGATTGGTGATTACACAGTCACCTGTTTCCACATTAAACTTTGATGATAAATTACTCAGCAACCATGATAATATCAGAAGTTTTACTGGCCAGAACAAATTGCCAGTAATTGCTTGCGTGATAAAGAGAAGGTACTGTTTCTCAGCCTCTTCTCCCCCCTCCACCCAACACACACACACCTCCTAGGGACTAGTTGCAGCCCTACAATATTGATCTTTCTCTTGTCATTCTCCTCCCTTTCTCTCCCTCCCCTTTCTGTTTGGTTTCAAAGGCAGCACTCCCAGACTTTAGGGGAATATATTAAAATACCCCAACTAAACATTAGGAATAACTTTCTGATGGTAAAAGCCATGGCTAAGTGGAGATTTGAAGCTTGGTCTCCCAGGAAGAGTTGAGCTAGATCATGGGCAGGCAAACTAAGGCCCGGGGACCGGATCCGGCCCAATTGCCTTCTCAATTCAGGCCGCGGACGGTCCGGGAATCAGCGTGTTTTTACATGAGTAGAATGTGTCCTTTTATTTCAAATGCATCTCTGGGTTATTTATGGGGCCTGTCTGGTGTTTTTACATATGTAGAATATGTGTTTTTATTTAAAATGCATCTCTGGGTTATTTGTGGGGCATAGGAATTTGTTCATTATTTTTTTTTTTTCAAAATATAGTCCAGCCCCCCACAAGGTCTGAGTGGACTGGCCCCTTGCTGAAAAAGTTTGCTGACCCCTGAGCTAGATTTTCTCGTAAAATCATTTCCCCTCCGCCTTGACTAATTTGAGGTGTTTCACTACAAAAACTAGGCCAACTTTGCAGAATTTCGCCTGGATATTCTCCTACATTTTTCATGGCAGTCACCATTCCCCCCTGCAAAACACACACAAAACAAACAAACAAACATACCCTGAAAGGGTGCAAGGTCCAAAAGCGGGTGGATGAGGTAAAATGGTAGCCAGGCTGCCAAGACAAACATGGCTGTTACCACTTGGAGGGAGACAGAAAGGAGCTGGGCTACTGTCAGTGTTAATGGTGAGCCCCATCTTGGAGATACTGTGGCAGAATTTCTCATCCGCCTTGAGAAATGTTGCCAAATGGTCCCCCAAATTTCATTGCCCACAAAGAAGGTAGAGATATTTGAGAGGCTGCCTGCGCACAGCACTAGTACAATCCAAATGAATTGTCACAATCAGATGCATGTTAAGTTTATTTAATTCTCTTTTTTATATAATATATTTATTTAAAAAAAATTAAAAACAGAGAAAAAATACACAAATAACAACAACAAAGACGAAAACAAAAACACAAAAATATATGAAACAAAATAGAAAATTCTTTCCAGTAGCACCTTAGAGACCAACTGAGTTTGTTCTTGGTATGAACTTTCGTGTGCATGCACACCTGTAACAAAAATATATCTTATACCTAATATTTATCCCTCACATTGTAAATAGACTTCCTCCTATCTCTTCCTCCTGCGTTCCTTGTCTATCATCTTTAGTAATTTCTAAACATCTTGCCAAATCTTATTTACTATAAAACTTACTTAATTATTTAATCTTAACCATTTTTCTTAACTCATATTCAGTTATCTTAAACACCTAACCTTACTCTAAATCTACAGTCTAGCCTTACATTCCTAGTTATATCTAATTATCAATCATTTATTTAATTCTCATTGATTTCAGTGAATGTGTATAAAGGTGGTTGATCTATACCTATATCTAACTAACTAACTAACTAACTAACTAGCTAACTAGCTAACTAGCTAACTAGCTAACTAGCTAACTAGCTAACTAACCATCTTCATTTATGCATATTTATTTCTTAACTAGAGTTGGGACGCTACTGCAATGAAGCTGGATCAAAGTGACATTGGGAAACATATCTGTTTTCCTCTGGCAAGAGCCAACAACGTTTCCACTAGAGTAGACTCAGGATGCAACAAAGACATACACAGAGCCTTGCTGGATCCAGCCCCCCAAAAATGTCATCCAATGCCCTCTTCTAAGTGGTTTCAGGGTTGCAGAGTTAACATAATTGATACACAGATGTCCACGTACACCAAGGTTGATTTCAACTGAAATGGTTTGTAACCCAAACACCTTTGCTCCAGGTATTTGATTAATCTTTTGTTTTGCTGCCTTGAGTCTCAGACATGATCATAAGAAACTATATAGTATAAGCCAAGCCTGCTGGATCAGGCCAACCAACCATCCATTTAAGCATCCTGTTCTCACCATGCCTAACCAGATGCCTGTGAAAAAATGTTCAAGTAGAATAAGAGCACTCTCCCATCCTGAGTTTTGCGTCATTTGAATGTTGGAAGATTCTGGATGGCTAAAATAAATAGTTCAGCTATGGAACTCATGTCCACAGGAGGCAGTGATGGCCACCAACTTGGATGGATTTAAAATTCATGGAGGAGAGGGCTATCAATGGCTACTAGCCAGGAAGGCACCAATGCTTCTGAGTGTCATTTGCTGGAAACCACGGGAAGGAAGAGTGCTCACGTGATCAAATCCTGCTTGCTGGTTTCCCATAAGGAACTCTTCAGTCACTGCAAGAGCAGGGTGCTGGACTATGTGGGTCATTGGTCTGACCCAACAGGCTGTTCTTGCGTGGTCAGGCGGAGTCCCCCAAACCCTAGGCGACCCCCGAGCAGAATAATGACACAATACAATGTTCTATGGGATTAAAATTGGCCACAATTTTATTAAGATTCAGATGTAGGGAGACCTTGGCTCAGGCATTGGGTGTTTATCCTTCCCAGCCCCCAGCCGGGGATCTGGGTAATTTCAGGGCTAGCTCTGGAGAACATATGTTCAAGCAGATAGCCCTCTCCCCCCCCCTCTGGGCAACCTCTGGGCGTATGGCCAATGCCTCCCCCCAAGACCCCTTTAACGGGAACCCTGGTATCGCCACCGCAATGGAAGATTGACTAAAGGATTCCTCCCAAGACCTGCAACTGCCAAAGTTGTGACAAATTGCTACGGGAAAGGCAAAACCTGCCTATGCAGGGAAATTCTTTACCGGCCCTTCAACAACAGCCTTGACATAGCAGCGCCTGCATGCCTGTGTGCCTGTGGAAAAAAGGTTAACCTGCAAGGTAAGCGTTAATTAAGGGAGTGGAGGGTGGGGAAGCTCTGGAGCTGACTGCTGCTTCCAGGTATGTCTCACCTTCTATTGTGTGTGCTGTGTGGTCCCTCCTCCTACCTGGCCAATCCCCCTGGCAACACCTCCCCAGGCGGGATTGGACGGCTGACTGTGGTAGGCGGAGACCACAGGTATCTGACTTGGGAAGGTGGTGCCAGCCCGAACTACCAAGTGCTGCTCTGTGATCCAAGGGAGGCTGCGTGTGACCACGCAAAATGCGCACCCCTTTGTGATGTGGGGAACGGTCATTGTGATCTTTTTGTCCCTAATTGGTACAGTGGTGCCTCGCAAGACGAAATTAATTCGTTCCGCGAGTCTTTTCGTCTTGCGAAAATTTCGTCTTGCGAAGCACGGTTTCCCATAGGAGTGCATTGAAATTTAATTAATGCGTTCCTATGGTAAAAAAAAAAGTCCAAACAAAGTCAAATTTTGGTTTACAAAGTGTTTTTTAAGTGCTCTTTAAAGGCATACATACTTTTCACAGCATTTCAAACATTTCAAGCACAAAACTTTAACTTTTTAAACATGACAGAAAAACATTTAAAAATCACCAAAGGACTCTCTAAGACTCTGGGGGACAACTTGGAGAAGGTTCCTCTTCCACTCTTTGCTTCTTGCTGAAGAACCTCTCCATGGTCTGCTGCTTCATCCGCCTTTTCAGCACCTCTCTGAAAGAGGACATGATGCTTGTGTCAAAAGTGTTCGCAAGGTCACGTGCCAGATCCTTGTCAGGGTGGTGCTACTGTGCATAAGCCTGCACATTTTCCCACTGCTTGCAGATGTCCCTCAGTTCTTTGGAGGGCAGCCATTCCTCAGTTGCTTCCTCCTCTTCCAACGAGGCCTGCTCCTGCGTAGCCTCTGCCTGCAGTTCGACCAGCTCCTGGATGGTTAGCTCGTGGTCGTGCTCCTCCACCAGCTCACAGACGTCCTCATCTGTGACCTCGAGGCCCATGGTCCTCCCCAAGGAAACAATGTCCTGCACCACTGTTGACTCTAGTGCATCAGAGTCACTTGTTGCCACACAGTCTGGCCACAGGCTGCGCCAAGTCCAATTCAAATTTCTCTGGCTGATCCCGTCCCAGGCCGTGGTGATCATCTTCAAGCAGGTGACGATGTCGAAGTGGTCTTTCCAGAATCCCGCAGGGTGATGTTGGTGCAATCAGTCACCTCGAAGCAGTGCCTGAAAAGCTCCTTGGTGTAGAGTTTTTTTTGTTTTTTGTTTTTAATTGGCAATGAGCTGCTGATCCATTGGCTGGAGTAGTGGGGTGGTGTTAGGCGGCAGGAACATGATGGTAATGAAGCGGAAGTCCTCCAACAAGTCTTCCTCAAGGCCTTTAGGATGAGCAGGAGCATTGTCCATGAGAAGCAAAGCCTTCAGCAGCAGGTCGTTGTCCAGCAGGTACTGTTTGACAGCAGGGCCAAAAGCCAGATTGACCCAGTCCACAAACAGCACGCGTGTGACCCAAGCCTTACTGTTGGATCGCCACATCACACTCAGCTGCTCTTTGTCGACCTTGTGCTTCTTGAAGGCCCGTGGGTTCTCCGAGTGGTACACCAGCAGGGGCTTGATCTTCAGGTCCCCGCTTGCGTTGGCACAGAAGAGGAGGGTCAGACGGTCCTTCATGGGCTTGTGGCCAGGCAGCTTGGCCTCCTCCGGAGTGATGAAGGTCCTTTTGGGCATCCTCTTCCAAAACAGCCCGGTCTCATCGCAGTTGAAGACCTGCTGTGGAAGGTAGCCCTCCGTCGTCACAACCTCCAGGAACTTTGTTGCAAAGTCTTCAGCCGCAGGAACATCGGAACTGGCAGCCTCTCCATGCCTGACCATGATGTGGATTCCAGATCTGGTCTTGAATCTGTCAAACCAGCCTCTGCTTGCCTTGAAGACTTCTGGCTTGCCTGAGGTTCCTGGCTGTTGCCGTACAAGGACTGCGTGCAAGGCCTTGGCCTTCTCACAAATGACTGCCTCAGTCACTATGTCCCCGGCATGCTGCTTCTCTTCTAACCAGATGAGCAGCAACTTCTCGACCTCCTCCAGAACAGCTGGGCGGTTCTTAACAATCCTGGTGACTCCCTTGGCTACATCTGTCGCAAGGATCTTCTCCCTCATCTTCAGGATGGTCCCGATGGTGGATGGATTCCTCCCATACTCCCTGACGAGGTCTGTCACTCGCATTCCACCGTCATGCTTCCGGATGATCTCCTTCTTCATTTCCAGTGTAACCTTCTCCTTTTTCCTCTCCCCGGCCACTGCAGGAGCAGCCTTCTTGGGACCCATGTCAGCAGAGCTCCTACGTTCACAAAAATAAATAAATAAATAAATAAAAAAATAAAAAAAATCAGTGCTTCACATCCGCTTCACACACACCTTCCCACCCCTGGTCAAACCTGCCCGGGACGACCTGCCAAGTGGCATAACAGCACCCCTGCAGCAGAGAAATGCACCAAAGAAAACCCCAAACCCTCAAAAAAGTTTTAAAAATCAGCACAGTCCCCAAATGGTTGCAGAACAACTTCAAAAAATTCAAAAACACACACAAAACCTTCCAAAACCTGGCAAACACCTTCCCACCCCCAAATCCTTGAATCCCAACCCCCCACCCCAAAAACCCCAAACCCTCAATAAAATTTTAAAAGTTAGCACAGTCCCCAAATGGTTGCAGAACAACTTCAAATTTTTTTTTAAAAAAACACAACAAACCTTCCAAAAACCTGGCAAACACCTTCCCACCCCCAAATCCTTGAATCCCAAACCCCCACCCCAAAAATCCCAAACCCTCAAAAAAGTTTTAAAAGTTTAACTTACCAAAGGGCTGCAAAAAAATTCCAAAAAAATCTCCAAAAATCTCCAAAATCTTCCAAAAGCTCCAAAAACCTTCCCAAAATGCTTGCTATGAGTTGCTCCTCGAAGTCAAGTTGCAACTGCACTTCTTTAACCAATGCACCCTGGGTATTAACGGTTTTACGAAAAAGGAAACAAAATCGCAAGACGTTTTCGTCTTGCGAAGCACGGCCATAGGGAAATTCGTCTTGCGAAGCAACTTTAAAATCGCAAAACCCTTTTATCTTGCGAGTTTTTCGTCTTGCGGGGTACCACTGTATGTAGAAGCATAGCTGTGTGGAGGTAGAGCACAGAGGCGGATTTAGGGGAGTGTGAACGGTTTGATGTGCAACCTCAGGAGCGTCGCAAGGATGGAGTGGAGCAAGAGGGGTGAAACAGCAGTGAATTTTGGCCATGCACAGTACACTGCTGAAATTTGAGACCTCAAGATCCGCCACTTGATAATTGGAACCTCCAGGAATTTTATCTAATCTTATTTTAAAACCATCCAAGATGGTGACCATCACTGCCTCCTCCTGGAAGCTCCCCCATAAGCACTGTTACAGATTGCATGTGGAATTTCTCTAAGCCTTTTTTTTTAACATACCAGATGACTAGCACGTCATTGAACGGGCCATGAAACATGATTGCTGGGCAATGTTTGCTAGTTGGGTGACATGCTCCAAGGGTCTGCTCTAGGATTAAATGTCAAGCAAGAGAAAGAAAGGAGAGACCAGATCCATAAGCCCAGATTGTCTTCCTTCAGCTGGTAGGCACAACTGCGCAGTAAAACCCGCTCCACTGCTTGGCAACTGCCCAGTTCCCTTTCTCTCCTGACTGCTGGCTAGAATGCCTAATAGGCATAAATGTACTACAAACGGAGCCCACATAGATTTTAGCACATTTAGATCTTGAATAATTTAAATAATTTGATTCCAACAACGTGGGATTGATTCAAATAAGCAAATGTTTACAGGGGGGTGATGTGGAGAAATTTATCCAATGATAGTTCATTTTTTCCTTCCCGACTTCCCTACATAATATGAGCTTGCAGAATGCCTGTGCTGAATTTAAATAGTGCGAGTTGGAATTATTGAATACACACTCAAAAAAAAAAAAAAAAAAAGAAGAAGAAGAAGGTTGGAAGGGACATCACAGGTAATCTGGTCCAACAGCTACCCCCCAGCCCTGGAGAAGCAGGATGCGAGATCTTCAGATCTCAGGCAAGGGGACATATGGCTGCAATGCCAAGTGAATCTCATTTAGTTCAAGCAGCTGGGATAGAGCATAGGCATAGCAATGGAGACAACGAATGGGACACAAGGAGGAGAGCATTTAGATAACAGGACTGCACACAGTTCATCATTATTATGTTCAAAATAAGAAGAGCCCTTCTGGATCAGGCCCATTTGGTCCAGCATCCATAGATCTCACAGTGGCCAACCAGATGCCAATGGGAAGCCATCAAGCACTGTCCCCCTCCTGTGGCTTCCCACTAATGGTATTCAGAAGCATCACTGCCACTGACCATGGAGGCAAAACATAGCCATTGTGTCTACTAGCCATCAATAGTCCTCTCCTCCACAAATTTGTCCAATCCTCTTTACAGGAAAAAAAGGCGGATATTCAGCCCCTGTATATCGGCGAGGACCGGGTGGAGAGGGTGGCAGTATTTAAGTTTTTGGGAGTGATTATTGAGCAGGGTATGGCTTGGAGCGCAAATACTACTGCTCTGGTAAAGAAGGCCCTAGTGGTTAAGAGTGGTAGACTAGTAATCTGGTGAACCGGGTTCGCTTCTCCGCTCCTCCCCATGCAGCTGCTGGGTGACCTTGGGCTAGTCACACTTCTCTGAAGTCTCTCAGCCCCACTCACCTCACAGAGTGTTTGTTGTGGGGGAGGAAGGGAAAGGAGAATGTTAGCCGCTTTGAGACTCCTTTGGGTAGTGATAAAGCGGGATATCAAATCCAAACTCCTCCTCCTCCTCCTCCTCTTCTTCTTATTCTTCCTCCTCCTCCTCCTCCTCCTCCTCCTCCTCCTCACTGTAGGACAGGTAGATAAAGGTAGGAACAAGGCCCTCAGGCTCTCTGCAGGATGGTCCTTGCTGGGCAGCAGCTGCAGCAGCAGTCCTTATGAAGCCTGTCAGAACCCTCTGTAGGCCAGGTAGATGGAGGCAGGAGAAGGGCCCTCAGGCTTTCAGCAGGATCTTCACCTGATGTCTGTGGGTTTTCTGCTGTTGTTAACTGCAGTGGCAAAGAGACAGCTTTGTTCTGTGGATATTTGGTTCGGTTCTATTTAATACGCAACAGCATGTGGAGAAGGAGAATCACTGGAGCTCTTCCCCTCCAGAGCTGTTCTCTCCAACTCATGAGCCTTATATCTGCTCACAGTGTTGTAAAGAAAATGCCAGCAGACGGGGGCAGGAGAAGAGGAATGAACGAGTGGCATGAAGAAACGCCATAAAAACTGGAAACACACAGGAAAGCATTCTTTTAAGATGATAAAAAAACACCAACATGCCAAACCTCTCCAGTTAAATCCTAACTAAGGCGACGGCAGCAGATATTTCATCTGCCATATCAAAACATTCTCAATACCAGCAACCAATACAACAGTAAATTCTAGCCAGCTATTAATGTCAGCCCATTTATAATTTTTTTGGCCTGCAAAATCTACAAAAGGCAGGTGACAAGGTGCTATTTCACCCTTGCTATCGAACTGAATAAAAATGACTCAGTTCTCCCGTTGGAAAGAGCTTTGTTGGGGCGTGGAGGACAGACGATAGGTCACAAAAGTAAAATGTAACAGTTGGAGAAACTTCCATTCTTACTAGCACAACTTGAAATAATGGAGCTCAGTTGGAATGCCATCTGCGAGATGCTATGACCTTGAGCCAATGGGAGTTTGAAGAGTTTGGATTTAATATCCCGCTTTATCACTACCCGAAGGTGTCTCAAAGTGACTAACATTCTCCTTCTCCTTCCTCCCCCACAACAAACAATCTGTGAAGTGAGTGGGGCTGAGAGACTTCAGAGAAGTGTGACTAGCCCAAGGTCACCCAGCAGCTGCATGTGGAGGAGCAGAGACACGAACCCGGTTCACCAGATTACTAGTCTACCACTCTTAACCACTACACCACACTGGCTCTCACTCCACGCTGGAATTCATGAGGTGCTGAAAGGCTTATGAAAGGAAGGAATTGAAGGTGATGTTGTCCCAGTAATAGTCATATTCTTTCCCACCCCATGTTCCATGGTTGCATTCAGACATGGGAATAATGTGTCCCATTTTCTTATGTTCCTTTCCCACTGCAGTACCTGTTGGACTATGGAACTGTGGCTCTTTGACCAATATACCGCTGTGTCATGCTAAATTTCATTCACACCAGTGGGCATGGTGTGGCACCACAGTGAATGTCACTGGACAAACCTGCACCCAAATGCTGATGAATTATCATTATGATAGATAGATCACACACAATCACACACACACACACACACACACACACACACAATCACACACACACACACACACACTAATGTGGGCACATGAAGAACTGGATTTAAGATTGGAAAAATGGGAAACTGAGAGAAACTTTCACGGGCAGATTCACCCATACCAGCCCCACATAGATGTCATTGCAACTTTGAGGTTACCAATGACAGTGGTGGTCAGTGACTATCTCCATCCATGAACAGTCACAACCATTTTACCAGCTGAAGCTGGGACAAGGCATTCCTAGCCACTGATGACATCTGTAGGTACAGAGCTGGATTTAGGAGCAAGCCTTGACTATGTACCTGCTCAGAGAAAATGTGACTCCATTCAGGCCAGGCAAATTATACACTTACCAGAGCTGGGAACCACTTGCCCATAGTGCTTCTGTCTTTCCAGAATTCAGAGTAAGTTTATTAACTCCAGATCCAGGCCACAGTTACATCGAGACACCAACCTACACAACCATTCCCATTTTAGGTGTTACAGAGAAATAGAAATGTGTGTCATTATTGTGTAGAGCAGTGTTCCCCAACCTTGGGCCTCCAGCTGTTTTTGGCCTACAACTCCCATCATCCCTGACCACTGGCCTTGCTAGCTAGGGATGATGGGAGCTGTAGGCCAAAAACAGCTGGAGGCCCAAGGTTGGGGAACACTGGTGTAGAGGACAGCTCACACCAAATCTCCTGATGGCCACCACCAACAGCTTCATATAGATGTTAAATAGCATTTGAGGTGAGGTGGTGCCCTGCAGCGCCCCATTGTTGAAGAGAGAGAGTCCCAAGAGGCACTTATCTCATGATACCTTCCATGAGTTGTTGTTGTTATCATTGTTGTTGTTTAGTTGTTTAGTTGTGTCCGACTCTTCGTGACCCCATGGACCAGAGCACGCCAGGCACTCCTGTCTTCCACTGCTGCCCACAGTTTGGGCAGACTCAGGTTGGTAGCTTTGAGAACACTGCCCAACCATCTTGTCCTCTGCCCCCCCTTCTCCTTGTGCCCTCCATCTTTCCCAACATCAGGGTCTTTTCCAGGGAGTCTTCTCTTCTCATGAGGTGGCCAAAGTACTGGAGCCTCAGCTTCAGGATCTGTCCTTCCAGTGAGCACTCAGGGTTGATTTCCTTCAGAATGGATCAGTTTGATCTTCTTGCAGTCCATGAGACTCTCAAGAGTCTCCTCCAGCACCATAATTCAAAAGCATCAATTCTTCGGCGATCAGTCCTCTTTATGGTCCAGCTCTCACTTCCATACATTACTACTGGGAAAACCATGGCTTTAACTATACGGACCTTTAGTTGATGACTGTTAACGACTGCAATTAGTCCTAAAGGAAAAAGCAAGGGGTGAGATGGCTAAAGATAGCTTTGTCCTGTATAATGAGATAAGAATTTTGTTTTGACTATGGCAGACCAACATGGCTACCTACCTGTAACTGTTTCCTCCAAGAATGCCTGAAATTGCATCACCATAACCCTTTCTAGTACTTTTCTCCAAAAGGGGGCATTTGTGACTAGGCAGTAGTTTTTAAGCACCATCAAGTATTTAGATGGTGTGGGGACTCAGAGGCGAGTCACCTGACTCATCTATAAATCCCCAGTTTCCCCAATTCATTTTGTTTCTGCTGTATTTGGAAATGAGGAATGAACTAACCTGGGCACTATCCACCATGCATTGTTCACTGGGGACTTCTTGAAGTTAATACAGTTTGACTACTTATTTTACTCGCAGTGAGCTGGTGGCCTTTTACAAGCAGGAAAATTAATTTTGAACCCGCATAGCTCAGCTGTAGCCTCTGCTCAGGAGCAACTGGACTTCAGTATAAAAATATATTTGTGCAGAAGAAAACTGCCATTGGCGCTTACACGGGACATTCTTCCACCATAGCTCAGTTGTAGAGCATCTGCCTTGAGAGCAGAAGGTCGCAGGTTTAATCCCCAGCATCTCCAGGTAGGACTGGGAGAGACTCCTGTCTGCCTGGAATCCCGGAGAGCTGCTGCCAGTCAGGGTAGACAATGCTGAACTAGGTGGACCAATTGTCTGACTCCGTATAAGGCATCCTCCTAGGTTCCATTGCTGCTCCACCTGCTCCACCTGCACAAGGGTGGGCCTCCCACCCAGCAACGCCTTACTCTGACAGAGGGCATTAAGGAATAGTAAGGTGGAAGCAGAAAAGGCAATCTGTAGTTCCACCTCACCCTGAATGCCTTGTTCTGATCTAGGATCCTGGGGACTGTACAATGTCTGGGATCGGGGTGGAGACATTTTTATATATATAATATTTTTTAAATTAAATTTTACATACACCATTTAACATTTCTTCAAATCTTATACAACATTTTTGGACTTCCCTCAACCACGTCTAAAAATTTCCATTTTCTTGTATTTTCATATCTTCACTGTTACTTTAAAAATCATAACTAAATTATCATATTCCTAAATTTTCTTTATAACCTTTCATATAACCCACCTTACAAAACTTCCTGAAAACCTACTAGCGTAATTTGTTGAATTGTTTTTCAAATAATTCTCAAATTTTCCCCATTCCTTTCAGAATCTCTGGTCCTATCGGTTTCGGATTCTTCCTTTCATCTTATCCAATTTTGCGTAATCCATCATCTTCATGTGCCATTCTTCTATCATCAGTAATTCTTCTTGTTTCCATTTCTGTGTCAATAATACGCATGTGGCTATTGTCGCATATAAAAACAGTTTGTTTGTTTTTTATCTTGTCTGTTAATATCTTTACCTACAATACCAAGAAGAAAGGCTTCTGGTTTTTGTTTTTGTTTTGTTTTTAATAAATGTATATTTCAACATCTTTTTCATCTCATTATATATCATTTCCCAAAAGCCTTTCACTTTCTTACATTCCCACCACATATGATAAAGCATACTTTCTTTATCTGTACATTTCTAACATTTATTACTTGTTTTATACATTTTAGCTAATTTCACTGGTGTAATATACCATCTATGCATCATTTTCATTATATTCTCTTTCAATGCACTACAAGCAGTGAATTTTATCATTTCTTTCCACAATTTCTCCCAATCCTTTAACTGTAGGTTATACCCAAAATCTTTGGCCCAATGTATCATGACCGACTTAACTTCTTCATCTTTCAGATGCCACGAGGGGGGTGACATTTAGCAGTCGCGGGTGGGTGGAGCACCGAATGTCTGCCGTCAATGGCTAGCTTCGCCCCCATGGGTGGCTCGCTCTGCCCCCAGCTACAGGGCATGCATGCTGCTCCATGCACCCAAGCAGCTATCCTGTGCCTGGAAGGGCACCCTCCGCACCCGGAAGGGCACCCTCCGCGCTCCGCACCCCTCGGGAGCCCGCCCCATGCTCGGCCACCTTTGGTAGCGTGTCTTCCCTGGGCAGCACGGGCATATGCTCCGCCACTGCCTGGGATAGCTCAGGGTTGTGGGTTTGAGCCCCACCTTGGATGAAAGATTCCTGCCTTGCTGATCTCCAGGATCCTTTCTAACTCTACAATTATATCTGACCTTCTGTGGTGAGGCACTGTGGGTGGGGAAGTCTTGAAGACCAGCTGTGCTGCTGGCACTTTGCCACCGTTCCGGCAGATACCATTTGAAGTTTAAGTGCAGTAAACCGGTGCACTTTATACTTTAAAGAACATTTACTAAGCCAAGGTGGTGACAGTATAGGGAATCTCTGAGGATGCCACTTCCAGAATGCCTCACTCTGACAAACAGCCATAGCTTTGCATGCAGAACGTATCAGGTTGAGTCCCAACCATCTCTGAGTAGAGAACTCTTGTCGGTACCCCTGGAGAGAAGCTGCCATTCTGGTGATGGCAATGATTTATTACCTGCTCATCTCCTGAGGGTCCCAGGGTAGGTTACAAAATTAAAGCGCAATATTAAAAACAATTTAAAACAACTAACAATCACAGAAAGGGGGGGGGCATGCTAAATATATACGTCTCAAGTGCCAAAAGCCAGGGTGAAATGCTAGATACCCAATGGCCTGTTGTGGTACAAGGTGTCTTCCTATGCTCCTTGAGAGATTCTGGGGTGGGTGCCATGGGAGAGCCCTGCAGGAGGGCCCAATCAGTGACCAGGTGAAGGTGCTCAAATCTCCCATGCTTCTCCTTGAGCTCCTTGAAGGAACGATCTCCGGTTGGTTAATGGATGCTGGTGTGATAGGATATTCTGCTGCATGGTTTGGCGTTGTCCATCTGAGGTCACCCCCTTTGTCCTTTTCCCCACTGAAATAGATTAGGAACATATTTGCATTTGTTGTTGTTCAGTCATTCAGTCGTGTCCAACTCTTTGTGACCCCATGGACCAGAGCACGCCAGGCACGCCTATCCTCCACTGCCTCCCGCAGTTTGGCCAAACTCATGCCAGTCGCTTCGAGAACACTGTCCAACTATCTCATCCTCTGTCGTCCCCTTCTCCTTGTGCCCTCCATCTTTCCCAACATCAGGGTCTTTTCCAGGGAGTCTTCTCTTCTCATGAGGTGGCCAAAGTACTGGGGCCTCAACTTCAGGATCTGCCCTTCCAGTGAGCACTCAGGGCTGATTTCTTTAAGGATGGATAGGTTTGAAATTTTTGCAGTCCATGGGACACTCAAGTGCTGATTACCACAGATAAAATAAACGGAAACGGGGTGTGCGTGTGTTGGGGGGGGGGGTAGAGGATAAAGACTGAGCCTGATGGCCAAATTTATCTTTGCTTTCAGGAGTAAGATGCTGAAATGCTCAGTGCATCGGATGAAATTATCAGCCATCTGTGAGCTGAGCATCAAAGATACAATTTAAAACAAAACAAAACACCATGCATTCCTTTGAAATAATTTATAACAATCCTGCGCTCGTGCATCTGAAACCTTCCTCACACCTCAGCACTCTTTGGAGTGATCTGCTCATTTGCATCAAGCATGCTGAGGGAAAAAATAATAATTATAACTGGGGAGACAGAGGAGAAGCGGGAGAATATTTAGGCACGCCAGCAGATTAAGGTACCACTGTGACGTGAATGCCACCGGAGAGCTAGGGATCCTGGTATTTTTGTAGTCATTCCACTGCAAGCAGTTTCAGAGCCCTCTGGGAGAATCCGCTATGCAAACAAGGCAAGGCAGATCAGTGTTGGTGCTGGTGACAGCATCAGGGGGAAGATAATTTTACTTTTGCTTGGAAACAGGACTGGCACACCAGCTCACACCCAAATGCAATTTGTTTGATCAGCAAAAAACGAACATTTCTCTAGTTGACCACGTGATGATGCAGGGAAATCAAAGATGGTAACAAGGGGAAGCATGCAGAAAGGGGTAGGGGGAGAAGACAAGAAATAAAATGCATAACAATGCTGTTTTTGGCCATGTTGTTGGGTAACTGTGGGTTTATCAAATATTGACAAACACGAAATGATTGTGATCAATCACTGTCGGAGGAGAACAGGTACCCTCCTCTCTTTTACAAATGATCCAATTAAAGGAAACATGTTGGCTATAAAAGTCAAAATCAACAATGCACTGTACACTGACAGCCCATCCAACATACAAAAATCAATAGTGCATTCTTCTTTCATCCAGCGCCAGGCAACAGTAGCAACTTTCCCACCTCTTTAGTCAAATATGACACAGCATCAATCGATCAAAACTTAGTACTTATTGAACACTGGCTTCTGAAGAATGCAAAACGTATTGTTCTTTGCCTATTTTATTTCAATAAAGTTTAACTTAAAGGCATAATGCTTGCCAGGTGCCCCGACTCGTGCATCGGGATAAAACATCATTACAGCTTCAGCACGCGGCTACATCTAAATATACATGACTGCCGGCTCCGCGAACAGCCTTTTACTCGCCATTCAGGTGCATTAGTAATAGCTAGAGCAGTGGGAATTGTTAGAGATGGCTTAGGGCAGAAAAATGACTGTTTTTGTTGGGTTTGATATGTCTCCTCTGCCCACCCCTTAAAAGTATGTTTCCAGTGCTGTTGTTTAAATCCCCTGTTCCATCCATCTATTCATCCATTCATCCAGGAAGCAGAGGCGCATGCCCCTTGTAATGACATCAAGTTCTACCCATAGAGTGTCCACATCATTGGACTATAGCTTGTTCTGCACACTAAGACTGTACCACTTTAGGCTGCAGGTGGGTGTACATTGTTTGAATTTTATTTTATTTATCCTGCTCTTCTGCCAAAAATTCTTCTTCTTAAGTCTTCTTAAGTCCGTGCAAGAAGGAATCTTGTGCAATTGTGCAATTGACTCAGGATTCCTTTCAGGGTTCTGATCTAATCAATGCACTTCTTCTTCTTCTTCTTCTTCTTCTTCTTCTTCTTCTTCTTCTTCTTCTTCTTCTTCTTCTTCTTCTCCTCCTCCTCCTCCTCCTCCTCCTCCTCCTCCTCCTCCTCCTCCTCTTCCACCTCCTCAGGAGATAAAATATCAACCAGCTCTAATGGAAACAGTGCAGAGAGAAGAAAACCAAAAATGCTGGTGTCACAGCATTACCGATAGACTTGCCCTGGGACAGATTGGGAAGCCTCGACGCAGCCCTACTTTTCATAGCTCTTCACCCCTATCTTCAGATACTTGCCATACTTTTTGCTGCTATTTCACAGCCATTTTGTCTCTGGTTTAAGTGCTTCCAACCAATCAGGAACCACATACTTAAGTGCTTCCAACCAATCAGAAACATATTCTTAGTGTGATGATGCTCCAAACCTTATGCTACCAAAATAAATTGTCTTTTTATTGACGGCACTTGGGCAAATGAAACCAATGTAGCTTGAGGACAAAGTTTCCACATAGGTTGAACGGGTAACCAGAGCCAACCAGGGATCACAAAACGAATCCTTTTGCTATCCTTTCATAGTGATCTCTGAAACGTGTTTTTTTTTTTTTTTTTTTTTTTTTTTTTTAAGAAGACTGCTTTGGATTCGATTCTGATGAATATTTCACTGAATCTCACCTTTTGGCACAGCTCAGACACGTTTCCTTCTCTCCGACACAAAAGAAAAGTAGTTAAATCTTCAACAAAGATTCTCCTTTTGTGAGGATGTTCCCTTCATTAAAGTACTCTCCCTTTTTATAATGATAAAAAACCAACACACCATCCTTCCCACATTTATTCTTTCTTTGCTCTCACCCTTTGCAATGTGATATTAAGTGTAGAGAAAGAAACCACTGGCGGAAGAGCCCCATCCTCCTCATTCCTCCACAGCAGTATTCTCATATGTCTATTTTTTACCACTTTGTGTCAAGTGTTGTTCTTAATGACTCCACCGACGGGACTTGCAGCTTTGAGAAACCATAATAGATCATACGGTTATAGAGAGTTTCTTCTGAAATTCAGCAGAATGAGAGCATTGCTTAGTGGCTTCCCTTAGGGTTCACTGAAAAGCTATCTTGGGCCACTGGACTTGCTTTGTTGAAAAGTTCACACTATGGATATGTGTGAAACTTTTCCTATTAGGTTTTCCACCTCATCTAAGAACAATACCACATGTCCAGAATGCCTGTCTTCAAAGGTTTCTATTGAATTCCCAAATAAACATGTGCCGTTCCCCATCCCACGTGCTGCTCAGATCCTTGTTTCATGTCGTGCTGGACTATTGTTTACTTGCTATAGCCTAAGGCAATAGTACAACTCTCCCTATGAACAAAGGTTGCAACGTTTGCGACTTTTTAGCTTAGAGAGGAGGTGAGTAACAGGTGACATGATAGAAGTTTATAGAATTGTGCATGGCCTGGGTGGGGGGTGGTAGAGAAAAGTATTCTCTCCCTCTCTCATCATGCCAGAGCTCATGGACATACAATGAAAGGGAATGTTGGAAGTTTGAGGATGGATGAAAGAATGTATTTCCTCGTGCAGCAAATCTTCAGACTATGGAACTCACGCCCACAGGAGGCAGTGATGACCACCAATTTGGATGGCTTAGAAAGAGAATTAGACAAATTCACAGGGGAGGAGAGGGCTACGGGTGGCCACTAGCCACGGCAGCTATGCTCTACCTGCACAGTTGGAGGCAGCAATGCTTCTGAATACCAGTTGCTGGAAGCAACCAGAAGAGAGAGGGCTCTTGTGCTTGAATCTAAATTGTGGGTTTGCCACAGGCAATTGTTCAGCCACTGTGAGAGTAGGATGCTGGACTAGATGGGGCATTGGCCTGATCCAGCAATGTTTGTTTGTTTGTTTTGCTCCCCCCCCCCCCATCATAACTTTAGTTCTTCACATTTCTATGTCAGGTTTAAAGACTTTATAATTATTAATCCATGTTTGGGTTTGATTTCCTCCAAATATATCACATATATCATGTCATTTTGGCATACATATGTGTGTGTGTGTGTGTGTGAAACTCGAAAAATTAGAATATCGTGGAAAGGTTCGTTTCTTTCAGTAATTCAACTTAAAAGGTGAAACTAATATATGAGATAGACTCATGACATGCAAAGTGAGATACGTCAAGCCTTTGTTTGTTATAATTGTGATGATTATGGTGTACAGCTGATGAGAACCCCAAATTAACAATTTCAACTTTGGGGTTTTCATCAGCTGTGATTGAATTGTTCTCGGAAACGTACTCTCTCGCTCTCTCTCCCTCTCTCCCCCGCTCTCCCTCTCTCCCTCTTTCCCTTTCCCTCTTCCATAACCTTCCTAGCTCTCAGGGTTCCTGTGAGGATAGAAAAGGGGAAGAGGAATTGTGTGTGCTGTCTTGAGCTCCTTGCAGGAAAGGTGGACTATCAGAGCAACCACTGATGACATCTGCCTGCTGCTGTTTTAAGTTATTGTGATGGATTTGAGCAGATTTGAGGTTGTTGGTCAGGATTTTCGTGAGTTATTTGCTTCCCCCTCTTGTTGTTGTTCCCTGTCACTTTGAAGCTTTCCAAAATCTGTAGAAAAATGCTCCAATTAATGAAACATACCCTGGTGTCCTTGCCCACTTCCAGGTCATTTTGATCGAGCTTCTGTGGGACACTTCCCCAAGAAATTGCCTGATAATGCCTGGTTCTAGGAAACTTTGATGATGAAAATGCAGTGAAACCAGGGCAGATTTAATGAACCTGGGTGGATGTAAATCCTTTGAAATGAACACTCCAGGTTTTTATCTGTGCTTCCTGTTATTCTCCTGTTTAAAAGATTTCTTAGGACATTTGAGGAAAAAATGAGATTGCACTGTATAATAATGCTTTCTTTTCATTGCATTGCATTGTATTTTATGCGAGCAAACATTTAAAGCAGACAAATGAAATTGCCAAGGCTGTTTCTGTAAAATAACTGCAACTCCCCCCCCCAGAAAAAAACAGCACCCTAAACACATCAAATATATTAGGTGCTAGGCAGAAATGAAATAAAATCGAGATCTAAACAGATGTATTGACATAACCATTGCTTCATTTTCTATTCAGCGAAAAAATCATAATAATACTAATAATACCTAAACACATAAGGAAATGTCATTAAGCCTACTTTTCTCTATCACGCAAGCATAAGGGGAGTAAAGTGTGTATATCTCCCTGTAGTGGGAAAAGTGATAAAAGCAAAACATGACTATTCTCAAGGGATGTGTTCCAAATCCACTCATCTCAAAGGGTTGCCAAGATTAGTCTTGTTTTATTGTATTACTACATTTCTACCCCACCTTTCCTGCAAGGAGTTTAGGGTGGTTCAAATGGTTCTCCACATTCCCCAATGTATCCTCACAACAACCCTTGTGAGGTAGGATCTGAACCTACATCAAAACCCACATTTCTCTCTCTCTCTCTCTCTCTCTCTCTCTCTCTCTCTCTCTCTCTCTCTCTCTCACACACACACACACACACACACACACACTACGGCAAATAGAAGAAGAAGGTTACGCCAAAATGGCTGCTGGGAAGCAGCCGGGGGGGGGGGGAGATGAAAAGAGTTGGTGGTGTGCCAATATTTAACATTAGAACAGAAGGAGAACATTTTCCCTCTAGCACATTTCCCAGATGTGGGTTCTGCACCTCATGAGCCCAGGTATCTTATCAACAGCCACTCACCTAGATTCTTTCCCTTCTTCTTGAACATGGTTTTAGAAGAAGAAGAAGAAGAAGAAGAAGAAGAAGAAGAAGAAGAAGAAGAAGAAGAAGAAGAAGAGGAGTTTGGATTTGATATCCCGCTTTATCACTACCCTAAGGAGTCTCAAAACGGCCTCAGCCCTGTATACCTGAAGGAGTGTCTCCATCCCCATCGTTCAGCCCAGACACTGAGATCCAGCGCCGAGGGCCTTCTGGTGGTTCCCTCATTGCGAGAAGCAAAGCTACAGGGAACCAGGCAGAGGGCCTTCTCGGTAGGGGCACCCACCCTGTGGAAAGCCCTCCCATCAGAGGTCAAAGAGATAAGCAACTACTTGACATTCAGAAAATACCTGAAGGCAGCCCTGTTTAGGGAAGTTTTTAATGTGTGACATTTTAATGTATTTAATATCTGTTGGAAGCTGCCCAGAATGGCTGGGGGAACCCAGCCAGATGGGTGGGGTACAAATAAAACAACAACAACAACAACAACAACAACAACAACAACAACAACAACATTCTCCTTGCCTTTCCTCCCCCACAACAATCACTCTGTGAAGTGAGTGGGGCTGAGTCACTTCAGAGAAGTTTGACTAGCCCAAGGTCACCCAGCAGCTGCATGTGGAGGAGCGGAGACGCGAACCTGGTTCACCAGATTACAAGTCCACTGCTCTTAACCACTACACCACACTGGCTCTCCCACTCTTTCCACTGCAAACAAGAAAAAGGTGTCCAGTGTATCACGCAACAACCTTAGAGAGGTAACTTGGCCAGAAGGTGGGTGAGAGAAGCAAAGTTATGATCCTCCTTGCTCCAGCAGCCTCATCTTGTGGAACAAAAGGTTGCAGTCTTGCTTGCTTGAAGAATTTTTTTTTTAAAAAAAGAAGATCCATAATGAGAACATCCCTGAGAACTAATGTCACAGATGGAATATGAAAAACCAAAACAATGTAATGAAGCTCATCAACCTAGGAAGGGAGCCCATCTATGAGCAGGAAAGCTCTGATCCTAAATCTCTGCCGTCTTGAGGGATATCTTCAGGAGAAGAAAAGGCTATGGAGTAAACCCTACACAAATCCAGAGTGGAGTCCCCAACACTGTTGGATGGTGCCTTGTATGCAATTCTGGCAACTCCTGCAGCTAATCTGGTGCCAAAGGTTCCAAAGGCATTCCTTTGGGCCACATCAGCGAGCATGAGATCATGTTCTTGTCATATGTGCAGCCCAGGACATCCAGACACACTGCCCAGGCTTGCAACCTGGAGAGGTATAGCGCTGCGCCAGACTGGGGTGCCGAGTTGACTCCCACATGCGGGGGCTGTCACCCGTGTAAGTCATCACACATGTGATGCCTTGCCCCCATTTTGGCCATGCCTGCTGGGATGTACGGGCGCATGGTGATTTGGGGACAGCGAAAGTCGCCCTCCAAGCTTGCTGACACCGCCTGGCACACTGACGCTCAGCCTTGAGTGGCGGGGGATGGCGGCCCCCTCAATATTGGGAGGGCCTAGCTCTCTGTCTCAAAATATTGAGGGGGCTGAAGCCCCTTGCGTCCCCTATAGCTGGCACCACTGCCTCTCCAGGCGGACAGATGTCAACAACAGTAATTACTCAGTTGTTCAAATGTTTCGTAGTCCCATGAACCTGGGACTCTGTAGGTAAGTTCCACTGAATTCTGTGCGACTTCTGTGTAGACATGGTTAGAATTGCATTGGAAACTGCTTTGCAAATAGCATTTGTCAGCACACCCTTGAAGAAGACTGAAGGAACCATACCAGTTCCACAGGAGTTGCTCGTGAAGAGGGATTGTTTGCTAAGCCACTCTGGAAAGTGTAACCCTGTGTGGGGACTATGGGTCTCTTAACAGCTCTCAGCACTCTTCACAAACCACAGCTCCCAGGATTCTTTTGGGGAAACCATGACTGTTTAAAGTGGTATCATAGCACGGTGTTGTAAATGTTGCCTATGCCATTTCTGAGCTCGTGCACACTGTTGTATGTATTTAAAGGAGATTTTGGTGGGGAGGGAGGTAGAAAAAGAAAGGAAGGGGAAAAGAAAGAGGAAGGAAGGGGGGAGGGATGGATGGATGGATGGATGGAAGGACAAGGAACTGGTTCAGGTAATATTACAGTTTCTGTTGTTCTGCCAAAGGTATTTGCATGGCCAGGCAGAGTCCCCCAAACCCCATGCAGCCCTTGAGAGGAATAATGTCACAAGACAATGTTCTATGGGATTAAAATTGGCCACAACTTTATTAAGATTCAGATGTAGGAAGACCTTGGCTCAGGCATTGGGCGTTTATCCTTCCCAGCCCCCCAGCTGGGGATCTGGCTAACTTCAGGGTTACCCAGCATGCGTGGGGATGGGGCTAAATCTGGAGAACATGTGTTCAAGCAGATAGCCCCCCCCCAGTTCGCTGCCGCTGGAGGGGGAGGGCAGTGACAACCTCTGGGCGTATGGCCAATGCCTCCCCCCAGCCCCTTTAATGGGAACCCTGTTATCGCCGCTGCACTGGGGGCGTGGAGTCACCACCCCAGGACACCCCCCCCCCCATTTAGGAAGGGGAGAGGGATGGAAGGACGGACGGACAAGGAAATCTTACAGTTTCTGTTGTTCTGCCAAAGGTATTTGTGCAACATTTCTTCAACGAGAGGTGAAATATATAATGAAGCTGACAGGGTTGTTAGCATTCTAGATAAACCCTGGCTTTGTTCAAACACACCTAATTCATTCCACTGCAATCCCCACATTGTCTGTAAAGGTTCAAAATGTAATTTATGGGGGGAGGGGGTTGCGTGTGTGTGTGTGTGTGTGTGTGTGTTTTAAAAAGACACACTTATTAAAAACAAATCTTCTTGTAATCTCTTTTGCTTCCTCTACAGTACACAACATTTTCCTTGCTGAAAGAGAAAAAAGAAATCAGCGGAACTGTCGGCAGAGCCCTCATGTAATCCTGACCACAAAGATGATCTCTGGTTAATGAATAAGTGTTAAATAAAACAAGTTTTTATGTTAATTCAGCTAGGGGTGAATATTTAGACGGCAACCTCTCCTTTTCTTTCTTTCTTTCTTTCTTTTTTAAAAGGAAGATGCTCATTTCACTTGTTAGATTCATAATTGTGTGGTAACACACAGCACACAAGGCAAATACGAGAGCTGAGGCAAAGAGGAGGGGAAATTGGCAAACACAGTTGGCAGGAGTGAAAAGCACACACTCTGAGGATATTTTATTAATCGTTCTTGTTTATTTATATATCCCCTTTCCCCCCAAGGAGCTTAAGTTGATGTACATGCTTCCCCTGACCCACATTTCATCCCCACAAAAGCCCCGTGGTCCTAACTGAGTGGTATTTCTTACTGGTTGGAATCATTGATGTGTTGAGTCAAGGAAACATCAACGTCACTTCATTGGCATCCCTTTATAAATTGGCTTTTATTGCTCTGGTGACATCATTGCACAACTAAATACATGGTGCTGTGACACCATGCCACATGTTACGTCATTCCCAGTTGGCTGGGCATCACTTTTTGTGATTAACGCACAGTGACGGGTGGGCACACATAATAAAAGGATAAAAATGGAGCAGATGGAGTGGCACCAGAAAAGGGGGGGGGATCCAATGTTTGAAAACAACCATGGGGAAAGGTGGTCATTTGCATCACGGAGGGTAGGGAAGAGTTTGGGAACCATATCTGTCCCTTCAAAAAGTCGGATTTTTGATTCAGAATCGCAATGGGCAAGCATTTAGCAAACTCTCTCTGTCACACACAAACACACCAACCGGATTTTATTGAAGTGTCCTTGGTGGCTTTTACCAGCTTGGTCCCCACTACACTGATTTCAATGGGTCTGCTCTGAGTATGACAATGCATGTCAAATTGGAGAGTTGGAAGGGACCATGAGGGTCATCTAGTCCAACCCCCTTGCAATGCAGGAATCTTTCACCCAACGTGGGGCTTGAAGCCACAACCCTGAGATTAAGAGTCTCATGCCCTACCAATTGAGCTATGTGGGCACACCCTGTTTTGCCAGATACAGCGATAGCCTGACCTCCATAGTCCATGCACTGGTAACCTCGAGGCTGGACCACTGTAATGCGATCTACGTGGGGCTGCCCTTGGGCCTGGTTGGGAAGCTCCAGCTGTTGCAGAATGTAGCAGCCAGACTGCTGACAGGGGCCATCTGGCTAGCAACATGTCTTCTTCTTTGGCGATTCATCATAGCTGAGTAAGATTGTCTTTCATAAACATGGTTTTAACAATGAGTCCGTCAGTGACTGTGGAGGCCAATTCTGGATCCACGTGTCCTTCCACAGTGGGGACATTGGTTTCTGGGTGGGAGTTGACCACGGTGTGGATTTGCCAAGTGTGCCTTCCTCTTAGCATGTTTCTCTCTTCTGTCCTGAGTTTGAGTGTCTTCCAAGTCCATGACACCTTTGATAGAGGCTGTTCTCCAATTGGAGCACTCACAGGTAAGTGTTTCCCAATTGTTTTTTGTTGTTTTTTTAAAAAATAATGCCTTGAGACAGTCTTTAAAACTCTTTTGCTGACCACCAGCAGTACACTTTCCATTTTTAAGTTCAGAATAAAGTAGTTGCTTTGCAAGACGATAATCAGGCATCCGCACAACATGACCAGTCCAACAAAGTTGATGTTGAAGTATCATTGCTTCAACACAGGTGATCTCTGCTTCCTCCAGTACACTGGTATTAGTTCACCTTTCTTCCTAAGTGATGTGTAAATTTTTTCGGAGACACCATTGATGGAATCTTTTGAGGAGTTGGAGATGCTGTTTATAAGTGGTCCATGTTTCAAAACCATATAGTAAGGTTGATAGTACAGGCATAGGCAAACTCGGCCCTCCAGATGTTTTGGGACTACAACTCCCATCATCCCTAGCTAACAGGACCAGTGGTCAAGGATGATGGGAACTGTAGTCCCAAAACAGCTGGAGGGCTGAGTTTGCCTATGGCTGTTGGTAGTACATGTGACACCACTGTTAAAGTACTGTATCTGCATTGGCTACTCACTTACAACTGAGCCACATTCAAGGTCCTTGTATTAAGTTACAAAGCCCTGAACAATGTAAGTTGAAGGAACACCCAAACCCTTTGTAATCAAGCTCAATCACTAACATAAACTGCAGGAACGTCGCTGGTCATTCCACAAGTTGCTGAGGCTCATTTCACCAAGAATATATATATTATTATTATTATTTTTTGAGCTTTAGTGCCATTGGCCCAGTCCTGTGGAATAGGACTGGTATGTCCCGTGTAGGACCTTAAGGTCCTCAAATAATTATCTTTTGGAGGTCCCGAGCAACAAAGATGCTAGGTTGGCCTCAACTAGGGCCAGGGCCTTCTCAGTATTGGCCCCGACTTGGTGGAACAGTCTGTCACAAGAGACCAGGGCCTCTGCGGGATTTGGCATCTTTCCGCAGGGCCTGCAAGACGGAGCTGTTCCACCTGGCCTTTGGGTTGGTTTCTGTTTAATATTTATGCTTCATTCTTTTATTGGTGGGTTATTTGAAAATGAGACTGCAGTTTTAATATTGAATTTTTAAATTTGTATTTTAATCTGTTATTTTAAATTGATTGTTTTTATGTTTTTTGCTGTGATTTTAATTGGTGTTAGCCGCCCTGAGCCCGGATTTTTTGGCTGGGAAGGGCGGGGTATAAATAAAATTATTATTATTATTATTATTATTATTATTACTCTGCCAACAGAGTTTTAGAAGGCAACTTTTGTTCCTACTTTTAAATGCCTGCTAAAAACTTTCCCATCTGGAGGCAAGTCAGAATACCTTAACTGATGCCTGATTTTGACATTTTATATGCTTTTAAGTGTATGATTTGTTGCAAACCGCTCTGATATATAAATATTTTTTTATCAATAAAAATAAATAACATCAAGCTGCATTCTAATGTTTGATAAATGACAACAATGAAAATATCAGCATACTTTGTGTGGCGGACTGCTCAATATAATCCATCTATAATGTGGGTTTGGGAGGGTGTTTTCACTAAAGAGTTTTCGCCAGTGGGTATATAAAATTAGGCATGGCATCCAGGAAGTGGAAAGAGAATTTTCCCCTCCATCTTTCCTAATAGTAGAACCCAGTGGAGCCATCCATTGAAGCTTAATCTTGGGAGATGCAGAACTGGCAAAAGGGAACATTTCCGCACACAGCACATAATTAAATGTGTAATAACCACTGCTGTCTGTGGAAGATCTTCTCCTTCAACTTCCAAAGATATCAGAAGCCCTGCTGGATGAATAAGGTCTCCGCCATGGGTCTCTACATTGAATTCTTATTAAAATTATCTGCTTGTGCTGTTTTTGACTGCTTTTTTTTTTTTTTTTTTTTAGAACATCAGAAGAGCCTGCTGGAACAGGCCAATGGCATCCTGTTCTCACAGTGGCCAACCACATACCTGTGGGGAAATTGCAAGCAGGATTGAAACACAAGAACACTTTCCACCCTCTGTGGTTTTCCAGTATATGGTATCCATAAGCAACACTACCTCCATTCACCACAGCCAGTGTGGTGTAGTGGTTAAGAGCGGCAGACTCGTAATCTGGTGAACTGGGTTCGCGTCCCCGCTCCTCCACATGCAGCTGCTGGGTGACCTTGGGCTAGTCACACTTCTCTGAAGTCTCTCAGCCCCACTCACCTCACAGAGTGTTTGTTGTGGGGGAGGAAGGGAAAGGAGAATGTTAGCAGCTTTGAGATTCCGTTGGGTAGTGATAAAGCGGGATATCAAATCCAAACTCCTCCTCTTCTTCTTCTTCTTCTTCTTCTTCTTCTTCTTCTGTATCATTTTTTTATTGGTTTTATAAAAAATACATTGATTAAATCCATCACATTATCCTTCCTTTTAACATTTTGGCTTTTTCAAGCCATGACTTCCCTCAAACCCTTCACATGATTTTGTAACATCTATTACTTATATTTATACTTCTTAAATCTATCATTGCTATAAATCATCACGTGCAACTTAATCACTATAATTACATATTTGCAACAAAATTTCTTCATTGATCTACAAAGCTTCTTGTAATCCTATCAACTTATTTAACTGATTACAATTGTCTTTTAAATAATCAGTAAACTTAGTCCAGTCTTTGCTGAATTTCTAGTCCCGCTGTTCTTGGATTCTTCCCGTCATTTTGTCCAGTTCCACACACTCCATTAGTTTCACTGTCCATTCCTCTTCCTCTTCTTCTTCTTTAGGCTAAGCATACCCTGAATGTTTTTGGGCAATCTAATATCCTGGTTTGATCTCTTGAACCTGACACCTCCTGTTTTATGGAGGTGAGAGGGACGTGGCAATCATTTATTTATTTACAACTTGGGATGGGTGAGTCTGCAATTCTGCTTTCTCTCACTTTCCCATTTTTCCAGCCTTTTCCTAGTTCTCCGCGTTTCCGCATCAGTTTGCCGTTTCAAATAAGTAAGTAAATAAATAAATAAATAAATCACTTGGAAATCCACTATCAAAGCAAAGCAAAGCACCATAATATACCATATTGGTCCGAATATAAGCCACACCTGAATATAAGCCAAGCCTTTAAAACTGGAGGGGGGAGAGTAAAACGAGAAAAAAAACCTGAATATAAGCTGCTCCATTCCTTGCTGCTCCTGGTTGCATATTGGGCCGGGGAGCCGTGCTGCCTTGCCGGCGGCCTTTCCCCTTCCTCACTCTCTCCCTTCCCAGCCTTGGGGGGAGAAGATGGGGGGTTACACACAGAGCAGGGGCCGCTTTGCCACGCTCCTGGTGCTGTTCGCTCCTGGTGCTGTACTCCTGGCTGCATGCCGTAAGGTCGCGAGTATAAGCCACACTTTAACTTTTAATGGTCGGAATTTGGGGGGGAAAGTGAGGCTTATATTAAGGCCAATATGGTAATGCCTTTTGTGCATGCTGTTTCCACTGCTATATGCATTTTTATGCATGATTTACTCCACCATATGCATTTTTGTCCACATTCTTTTGCAGGAGAGCTGCATTGCAAAATTCAGAGATGTGTAAATTTCAAAGGACATCTGTGTTTTGGTTCCTGCCTTCGTTTCAAAAAGTGCAATTTGGGTTTGTCTTGAAATGTGAACTGAATCAAATTTCTCCCCATCCCTACTCTCGAGAAGGGCACCATAAGTAACAAGGTGGTAGAGGATACAACAGGGCTCATTTAAAATTATTAAACTGATTAACATTTGACCCACTTCTCTGGGCACTGAAGCATTTCTGGGGTGCACAACTGAATTGAACTTATCCAGTATCCCCACACACTTCAAAACTTCTTTGTCCTCGTCCCTTTGCAGGCTTTCTTGTGGCTTCCATTTCCTTTGTTTTCTCTTCAAGTCAATGAGACAACAGCATCATCACAGGGCCTCCTTTGTCCCACAGAACCAGTCAGATTCAGTCTTTGTTGGTACGTAGACATCTGCAATTTGCCTTCCTTTCCTGTCCTGTTACATTTATTTGCTTGAAACCAAAAGGTCATCACAAACCAGTAACTTTGCATGTCAAAACATGCCAAGGCGATTTGAAAGAAGACGTAGAAATGCATTTCAGTTATAGCTGAACAAAGAAGGCCAAACAAGACAAGTGTTTTAACTTAACCAGACCCATGGCTGCAAAGGCCCCAGCCTTTACCCAGATCTTATAGCTGGGGGAACAGGGATGATACAAGTCAGAAGGAATGGTTGCATCTGTCAGTTTTGGGCTGCCTCCATTTCTCTTATTTCCATTCCCCTCCCCCTTTTTAAAAATGTTTTTTTTTTTTAATTAAAGATTTTCTTGTCTTTTTCTTCTTCAAGTAACCTTTTTTATAGATCAATTTTGTTTGTTGAGACATTAGGAAGAAAATGAAGGGAGAGGAGAGGTGAGTGGGGGGAAGTTCAGTTCTCCACATATCTGCATCAGTTTGCAGTACACACACACACACACACACACATATATTGCTCATGGAAATTTATTAGCATTCTAAAGAAGCCAGCTCACAACTTATGCTTATTTAACTTGTGCAAATTCAGCTTTACACACTTGACAAAATAAAAATATAAAATGGGTGGAAAGCGGGTGGGCATCCAGGCAGGGGCGTTCCTAGCCCCTTGGCTGCCCGGGGCGGGAAGCCAAGAGGCACCCCTGGAGGCGGGGCATCGCGACGTGTGCGTGCGTCATGACGTCATGACACACATTCACAGCGCGACGCCACGCCCCCAGGGGAAAAAAGAGAAGCATAGCGGGCACTTGAGCATGCCCACTTTGCTTCCCCCCTTCCCTTTCGGCCGCTTCTTTCGGCGCTGGCTTGAGCGTGCCCACTTTGCTTCCTTTTTGTCCCCTTTTGGTCACTTCTTTCGGCGCGAGGGGCGGGCCAGCGAGGAGGGGGCGTCACGCTTGTCGCTGGCATGACACCCCCTCCTCGATGGCCCACCCCTTGCACAGAAAAAAAGCCATTGGAAGGGGGGAAATTCGGCATGCCCCCATTTGGGGCCCGCCCGGCGGTGCAGGGTGATGGGGGGCGGCCAAAGTGTCACCCCCCTCCCCTGGAACCCGGGGAGGCCCCCCTGCCCCCCTTGCTACACCCCTGCATCCGGGGGGGGGGACTTTGGCAATCCCACTCACCATTGAACCCAATGTGCTTTGACTATACACTATTTAGGCTTCAGGTGCTATATGTGAACACAACCCCAGTGTAAGTTGAAAGTCACCTTTTAGTACATCTTACTATGTTATTAGGCTGTTTCCTCTAATATAAACATCTTTAAAAAGCAATTTCCCCTAATATAGTATGATTTTGTAGGTTATTTTAATCAATATATGCACCTAATGCATACACTATGTTAGCATATGCATCTTTGGATACATCACTTGGCAGATGAACTGCACTGCAAAATTCAGGGAAGTGCAGATTCTGAAGGCTGGCTTTGTTTTGGTTCAGGTGTTCCTTTGGAAAGTGAGAATTAGGTGAATGTGAGCTGAATTGGATTTCTCCCCCATCCTATAAGTCAGTGTCTTTACTTTAAATACCCCTTTGCAAGCCTTCGTGAACAATGCAGTCTTGAAGTTGTTCCATGAAATTTACAGAGGAATCAGGAGCTCAAACATCGTGCAATTTATCATAATTGTAGAAGCAAATAGCTTGCAACTCAAACATTCATAAAAGCACCATGTTGCTATGCTAGGGATGTAGCAGCCTCCAGAACTGAGAAAATCTTACGTATCTCTTCTACAAGGGGCCAGAACACACAACAAGCGCGCTATGAAGGATAACCAGGATTACAGAAGCCCTTTGCCCCCCAAATAGGTTCATGGCTGGGTGCTGCCGCTGGATCCTTCTTTGTAATTTGAGACTCAACAGTCATTGTTGGATGGGATTGCCTGGCCACTGTGATTCATGCATTGGTAACCTCAGTGCTTGATTACTGCAATGAGTAAATTGAGGAAGACTTCATTTTGAATCAAGCATTAGCTATATTGGAATGATGGGAGTCTGAGGCACTTTGAATAGCTTAGCTATGTTTAATATCCTAGTTCTGATTTGATGGTGAGTACATGAATTTTTATTAAGCCTTTTTATTGTATAATTGAACTTATATCTCTAGTAAAGTTGATGGTTTGTATTGTTGTTATCAAAGATAAAGTCCAGACCTTGAAGAAACTGCTGGTGAAACGGGAAGTTTTGAAGCTGGCCACCCGTCGGGAGGACATACCCACATGTTTGAGTGACTTTGTGTAACCTTCTCCAACATTGGGAGGATGGACCCATGCGTCTTATAGACTTTTGCATAACCATCTTTAACATTATATTGAACATTATATTTCACTTTGTATATTGCGCATTGTATATTGCACTTTGTATCAGCACTTTGATGTTTTAAAGCATATATAGCCTCTGAGGAAATATCTATGAATGCTTTTTGTATGACGATATTGTCAGTTTAGTTCCATATTAATATATTTCTATCCATTGATCTCAATGGGGCAGCAGCATGGATTCTGCTTGCATCAGCACCCTTTCTGGATCCAGATTCAAAACATTAAGAAGTACAATAAAGGGAGATGGCATTAGTTATGGTCCAGAATACCTTCTGACATTGCACCTTTATATTTAGTTGTGATTCCTGCATTGCAGGGGGTTGAACTACAAAACCCTTGGGGTCCCTTCCAGCTCTACTATTATGAGAATCTATGATCAGAATGCAGTTTTGTTCATCTCCTTCTTTCCACACGGAGAGCGAGAAGGAGAGAGAGAAAGCACTGATTCAAAGCTAGGCCATACTTCATCTTCATACAATTCAAAAAGACATTCATCATTACACAATGCTTAATTAACTTATGAAGCTCACACTGCCAGACTCCAAAATATGCTGAAAACTCAACTCTAATTTCAGAGCTGCAGGGTCCTGTGTGAATCCACATGGCTGCAGAGGATGACAGGGGCATGGATGGTTGCACTGGAATCCCTGAGGGGAAGATGCTGGATGCAGGGGCAACTTCGATTAACCACTTTCCCTCTTGCCACAATTATTTAATTCCGGGGTAGCCAACACAGGGCCCTCCAGATATTGTAGGACTACATCAACCCTAGCCACTGCGGTAAACAATCGGGGTGTGGTGGGAATTGCAATCCACAACTTTGATTGTGATGCACCACAAAAGCTTAAGAAGCCATGTTCTACAGAGCAAAACAATTGTCTATACGGTGTTTTGCCACATTGACTGACAGTGGCTCTCCAGGGTCTGAGTGATGAGTCTTTCCTAGCTCTTCCTGGAGGTGCCAGGAATTGAACCTGAGAGCTTTTGCATGGGTTTTTACACACAAGGCTGCAGCCTTTCCAACACCTGGTCGATTGGATCATTGTGTAGCAGAGGGAGCAAGGTTCAGGGGAGAGCACAGTTCCAGTTTTTCAGGACATGGGTGATGATGTCAGTGGCAGAACACCAGGACAATTAATGGACCTTTCCTGCTTTTTGCAACTGGATGAAGTGATGACAGTTCTCCTGTTACATTAGCATTTGAGGGGGGCGCACAGAGAATGGGAAAGATATTCAGCAAGTCCTCACTACTTCTTTCCTCTCATGGAGATCCTTCCACTTAAATGGCAACACTTCTTTGAAAGATTGTCTGCATTTCTACTGGAAAAACAAAAGGCGGCATTTCATTCAGCAGGAAACTTTTGTTGAAAATCAGCATATTTTACATGTCGAACCTATGTGGCCAGAGGTAACTAGCCACTGAGTTAAATGGAACTTATTCACAGGGCATTGTAGATTTGCAGTCCTGCCAGATGGATGGTCTGGGATGTGAACTCAGGTCTCCTCCGCGGCCCAATTCCAACATGTGAATTCTATGTTGTGAACTGCTTTGAGATCTGTGGATGGTGGGCAGTATAACAAACAAACAAACAAACAACAACAACAACAACAACAACTTACAGCTGTTCCTTCCTGTTTGCCTGTGCATTGCAGCTCTTGCTTGTGTTTAACAACCTTCACCAGCCTGGAGCCTTCCAGAGGTTTTGGATTACAACTCTTTTCAGCCCCAGGCAGCACACACACACACATACACACACAATCAACACCATTCCCTATAATTTTTGGTTTTCTCTGGAGGCATGACTCCTCCTAACAAGCAACCTGTCACTATGATCTCCTGTACCTCAAAATATAGCATTACACCACTTCTGGTTGGCTGTGAGCAGGAAGCCTATACGATACATACATTCATGTCTATCAGAATGGTATCCTGCAACCTTGTGATTAACACAGTGTATTGTATATTGGGCTTGCCCATTTGGTCACCAACAAAAGAACACAAGAAGAGTCTGCTGGATCAGGCCAGTGGCCTGTCTAGTTGAATACCCAGTTCTCAAAGTGGCCAACAAGATGCTTGTAGGAAACCCACAAGCAGCACCCAATGACAAAAGCACCCTGCCCTCTTGTGGCTTCCAGCATCTAGTATTTGCCAGCATTGCTGCCTCCAGCTGTGAGGGCAGAGCATAGCCATCATGGCTAGTAATCATCAACAGCCTTTTCCTCTATGAATTTGTCCAATATTCATTTAAAGCTACCTAACTTGGGGGCCATCACTGCCTCCTATAGGGGTGAGTTCCATGGTTTAACCAAAGTGACCTTGAAGGTAGCAAACAGGCCCATGGGTTTCACCCAACATATCTGCATGTGTGAAAGAGGTCCAGGCTCACTAAGTAGGTGCAAATTCAGGTCAGGATCATGTGCCCTCAACTGCCTAGACTCTTGCGACTCCTGTGTCCAGTTTGCACGGGTGCTAACTTACATGTGGATTATGCAAATGCCCGCCTCTCCTTAATCACACAGAAGAAGGCCCTCATTTGCATCCTCTTCATAATTCAATTTATTTTATTTTTTGTCAAGAGTTGTGAATGCTCCGTGTTTGCTTTAATCAGAATGTTGACATTTACACTGAAGCCAATTTCTCTTTTTCTATTCCGTGTTTTGTTTAACCACGACAAGTGACAGCAAACTGGAGAGAACAGACTTTTCAAATTGGCTCTTTGCCCGGAAAGCATCATTCCTCTTGTAGCTGTTCGCTGCTGCCGCCCCACCACCCCCTTTATCCTAGGCGCTGCAAGAGGAAATGTGAAAACATCATCGACGAACACAGGAGTGAGGTGTTAGTGCTCTTAGATAAAGATTTGTGTTGTATTTTAAAACAAGATTGCTGTACAGTTTCAAGCTATTAGCAGGAACCTATTACACCATTGCTTTGGGTCCTTGGAGAGATATGCTTAGTGTATTTCAGTAATTCAAAGCAAATGGAAAACCTACATGTGAAAATATTTAATAGCAACAGCACCAACTGCTCAAGGCTGCTGCAAGGAGTGAGCAACTGTGGTGGGTTAACTCTTTCCTTCTAGCCAGGGACATCTCACAAGAGGTTCTTCTTCACACTTTGCAGAGCGAAACCATAAAATTTGCAATGGCCACCAGCTTGGTCGGCTTTAGAAAGGGACTAGACAAATCCATAGAAGATGGGCCATCAATATCTACTGGTCATGGCGGGTATATATTATGTTCAGGATCAGAGGCAGCATGCCTCTCAATACCAGCTGCTCATCAACACAGCATTGAAAGATTCAGGACTGCATCAGTCCCTGCATCTCTCTCCTGACATCCATCAGAAGAAGAGTTTGGACTTGATATCCCACCTTTCACTCCCCTTAAGGAGTCCCAAAGCGTCTAACAATCTCCTTTCCCTTCCTCCCCGACAACAAACACTCTGTGAGGTGAGTGGGGCTGAGAGACTTCAGAGAAGTGTGACTAGCCCAAGGTCACCCAGCAGCTGCATGTGGAGGAGCGGGGAAGCAAACCCGGTTCAGGGGCGGAGGAAGCCACTTCGTCACCCGGGGCGGCAAACCCAGGGGTGGAGTCACTCCGTAGCCCGCATGTGCAATGTCGCTACATTCGACACATGCATAGCAATGCTGTGCATGCACGCTACCAGTGGAGGTGAGCCAGGGAGGGACGTCAATGGCCCAAGAGAAGCCCACCCTGCCCCTCCCCTGCACCCACAGCTCAGGCTGTGGGTGGAGGGGAGAGGCAGGGCCTGGCCCGCAGCTCGCCTCCACCCACAGCCCAAGCAGCAAAGCATGCACCGAGCAGGTTTGCGAGCCCTGCCGCTGAGCGTGGCTTTTTCCCGGCATCCGTGGGGCTCGGCTTGGGTGTGGTGCTGGGGGGTGCCCAGAGTGTCACCCCCTCCAGACTGGAACACAGGGCGACCCACCCCCTTCGCCCCCTTCCTACGCCACTGACCCGGTTCACCAGATTACGAGTCCACTGCTCTTAACCACTACACCACACTAGTGTGTAGTGTCAGTGTCAGTGGCGTGGGTAGCCAGTGCTGTCTCAGAGACAAAACAGGGTATGAATCCAGATTGAAATGGATGTAGATGATCCAATTAATCCAAACATGTTGGGAGCTGAAACACCCCTCCCTTTCCAAGCACCTTGACTGCAAAGAAGTTATGTATGACTTTGCCATAGTGATTACTGTATCACAGGTCAAGAAAGGACTTCTTAAGGAGTGGCCACACCGTCTCCATCAAGACAACTGACACCATTATGCCTTGCAAGAGATATTAAGCCCTTCTTTCGACCACACAAAGAATCCCACCAGCTGGCTATTAATATCCAAAATGGGCATGGTCTTACACATGATTGGTCAAACACCCCATCAAACAGCATTAACTGAGATTAACCTCCTTTTGGGGCCAAAAAATAAAATAAAATTGGGTTCTCTACAGGAACTGACTCCTTGGATAAAAAAAATAAATATTGCTTTTTACATACTGTGGCTGATCTCCCCCCACTCCAGGGTTGTAAGCGTGATCTATCATTCTTTTTCCACGATGTGCCACAGTCTTCTCCAAGTAGCTCTTACTTGTCTTATAAAAGACACGTTGTAAGCAACTCACTTCAAATCTATGTGGAACAGGAAAATTTGCGGTGGGCTCTGGGTTTGATGGATTCCTGTTGTTGTTGTTGTTGTTGTTGTTTGTTTATCGCCCCATGCTCACAGGTCTCAAGGCAGTTCACAAGATAAAATCACAATAATATGAAAACACAAAACAAAAACAACCCAACAACATTTTAAGGGGCATCAGCCAAAGACCAGGTTAAAGAGGAACTTTCTGCCTGACACCTAAAAGTGCATAATTCCTCCTTATTCCTATTCAACAGAAAACTCACCAGGGAAAGCTACAGATTCAGACTGCAACCATCACTGGAGCCAAATATCTTAATACCTCCATTACCCTTGAGAACGGGATTTGCAACTGACATTCTAAACCACCAAGAAGTTGTCTGACCATGAAAACATGTTTGTAAAAACCCTCCTCATTTCAGGAGACAAACTTCCTACTAGATTAAGAGTGTGTTCTTAAGTCTCTTACCTCCTTGTTTCTGTATGTGAGAAGACTAACCATGAACTTCCATTTCTGAAGGAAAGGTTCTCTGCACCTGTTTCATAGCATGATGTTCTTTATCATTTTGCATGCTGCAGAAATGAGTTTTGACCGGAGAAAGAACCTCCAAGTTCCATGGCTAATCTGCAGAAGATCCTGGCCTAAATTAACTCCTAAGAAGGTCTGGGAGTTTGCATGAACAGAATTCTCTGACTCAGCATGGCTCAGAGGGACCTCAGTTAGGGTCAGAATCAGAATCTCGAAAGATGGCTAGTATTAACAGGCCAACACAAAGAAGCCAATTCTCGCATTACAGCTCTTGTGTAGAAAGCCACAGGAGATGTTGCCATGTGTCAGTGCCTCCATGCAGGTGTGATAACAGGTGAAGCTGTCCAATGCATAAGAATCTTCCAATTGGCTTCACAGTCTCTACTTGGGCGTTCTTATTGAGTTTTTTTTTTAAATTCCTTTTTAAAAAGAAAATCTTTCCATTTCTTCTTCTTTTATTTTTTGCTTTGGTTTTTATTACAGTGGTACCCCAGGTTACAGGGACGCAGGTGGTGCTGTAGTCTAAACCACAGAGCCTAGGGCTTGCTGATCAGAAGGTCAGCGGTTCAAATCCCCATGTCGGGGTGAGCTCCTGTGGCTCGGTCCCTACTCCTGCCCACCTAGCAGTTCGAAAGCACATCAAAGTGCAAGTAGATAAATAGGTACTGCTCCAGCGGAAAGGTAAACGGTGTTTCCATGCGCTGCTCTGGTGCACCAGAAGTGGCTTAGTCATGCTGGCCACATGACCCAGAAGCTGTCTGTGGACAAACGCCGGCTCCCTCGGCCTATAGAGTGAGATGAGTGCCACAACCCCAGAGTCATCTGCGACTGGACCTAATGGTCAGGGGTACCTTTACCTTTACCTTTACCTTGGGTTACAGACCCTTCAGGTTACAGACGCTTCAGGTTACAGACTCCGCTAACCCAGTAATAGTACCTCAGCTTATGAACTTTGCTTCAGGATGAGAACAGAAATTGTGCTCTGGCGGTACAGCGGCAGCAGGAGGTCCCATTAGCTAAAGTGGTACCTCAGGTTAAGAACAGTTTCAGGTTAAGAACGGACCTCCAGAACGAATTAAGTTCTTAACCCCAGGTACCACTGTATTATTATTTTATTCTTGTTGGTTATCATCATTTGTTCACATTCACAGTCCTAACTTTTTGGCTGAAATCTTTACAGTACAACTGACTACATCTACCCAGGAGCAAATCCCACTGAATTCAATGGGGCTTACTGCCAGAGGCTGTGTCTATGGCCTCCACAGATTAAATATGGGATTTCGAAGAAGTGCTTTGTTGTTTGGTGGTACAGCATCAGTTTTGTAGGTAGAAAGTCCCATGTTCAATTCCCAGCATATCTAGATAAGAGATGCCCTTTCCCCAAACCCTGGAGACCCACTGCCAGACAGAGTAGGCAGTACAGTATATGGACCAAAGTCCTGACTTGGTATAAGGAAGATTGCTATGTTGCTAAGCAATTGATAGTCATGAGTTTCATTGGATGATGGCAATATTGGAATTTTGAGAGAAGTTGGTATTTATAGCCAAAATATAACTCACAGGTTCTTTTCATGGGAATCAGACATTTCACCACCATCTCTGAGATAGTTTTGGATTTCTTCAAAACCCACATATTTTTCCCCCTTGGTCAGTCTTCTACAGCCTGGTATCTTTCAGGTCCTTTGAACTACAACTCTCATCAGCCCCCATCTGCATGGCCAATGGCCATGGATGATGGTATTTGTAGTCCAAAGCACCTAGAGGGTCTGAGTTGGGGTAACACTGGTCTAGTTTATCTGAGGAAGAACCTCCAAACTTGTTTTAGATTGTGCTGTGGGTGAGGGAGGGAATTTTTGCTACTTCTCAGGAAATTATTTACAGAGTCTGAAGTTGTTCAGATGCTTTTTCCTGTGGTGTGTTTTCCTTCAAATTTAAGAACATAAGCAGAGCCTGGTGAATCAGGCCAAGCACCAAACTAGACCAGCATCCTGTTCTCACAGGAGCCTCCTAGATGCCTATGGGAAACTAGCGAACAGGATCTGAGCACAAGAGCACTTACTCCTCCTCCTGTTGTTGTTCAGTCGTTCAGTCGTGTCCGACTCTTCGTGACCCCATGGACCAGAGCATGCCAGGCACCCCTATCCTCCGCTGCCTCCCGCTGTTTGGCCAAACTCATGCTAGTCACTTTGAGAACACTGTACAACCATCTCATCCTCTGTCGTCCCCTTCTCCTTGTGCCCTCCATCTTTCCCAACATCAGGGTCCTCCTGTAGCTTCCAGCAAATGATTACTGCCTATGGCTATGGATCCATTGATAGCATTATCATCCATGAATTTGTCAGATCGTCTTTTAAAGTGTTCCATGTTGGCGGCCATCACTGGCTCCTGTAGGGGGCAACTTCCAGAGTTTAACTATGCACCATGTAAAGAAGTCCTTTCCTTTATCTGTCTTGAATCTTCTGACATTCATCTTCATTGTTGTTGTTGTTCAGTCGTTCAGTCGTGGCCAACTCTTTGTGACCCCATGGACCAGAGGACGCCAGGCACGCCTATCCTTCACTGCCTCCCGCAGTTTGGTGAGGCTCATGTTGGTAGCTTTGAGAACACTGTCCAACCATCTCATCCTCTGTTGTCCCCTTCTCCTTGTGCCCTCCATCTTTCCCAACATCCAGGGTCTTTTCCAGGGAGTCTTCTCTTCTCACGAGGTGGACAAAGTCCTGGAGCCTCAACTTCAGGATCTGTCCTTCTAGTGAGCACTCAGGGCCGATTTCCTTGAGAATGGATAGGTTTCATCTTCATTAGTTGCCCACAATTTTGATGGTGAACCTAGCTTCGGACATTCATACGAGCCATCGGATTGTGAGGCTTAATGCTCCCCGAGTGTTTCAGGCCGCCTTAATATGCATGTTATGGTATGAATTGCACTTTCTTGTGGCAAAGTGATAGGACACACTATAATTATTTATTGCCAGCTTAGCACAGTAATAACATTCTCAGAAAGCCGACTAGACAAAATGAGTCCAAGGCAATGTGGGGATATCTAGAGGAGCCAATGGGAGAGAAGTTATAAATAACTTTTCATTATCCTAATAATAACTTGTGTGCGTGGGTGCATTTCTTCAACCTTGACCTTGGTTTAAATAAAGAGAATTAATAATAAAATAAAAGGAAATCAGTTTTTGTTTTACAATGGAGGCTTATAATTCAGTTTCCGTAAGGGCCCTTCGGTGCATGAAACTGCATTTGAAAGAGAAAGGGGGAAAAGCTATAACAATGCAGAGATGCTGAGCCAATATATAACGGTCTCCTGGAGTGAATGATTGGATGATAGCTAATAGCAGAAAGTTTGCAATGGTACAAGATTATCCTCTGATAATTCTTCAATTCTGACTGCGGATGCCTGATAATCCTGTGAGCCGCTAATCTGTAGCATCTGAATCCATAAAGAATGACAAAAAAAGGAGCCCTTTACAATCAATTATAGTTACTGCTACGGAGCCATTAGTGAGCAGAGGAAACAAATATGACCTTTTAAAACTTCAAAGTCACAGGGGAAAGCATGGAGGGAATTGTGGGGGGGGGGAGAAATCACCACTTCTTGAAATTCACTGTAAATACTTGGCTTTCTAAAATCTTTCTTTTCAAGCTATAAAAGATTTGCAGGGGTCTCGCTTTTTTTCTTCTTTCTCCTAAGGGGAAGTTAAAGTCTTCCTTCTTCCTAATCTGGTTAGCCAAAGTTTAGCAGGGAGATTAGAGGATGGGGACGGCGGTGTGGAGTCACTCATCTTTCTTCCCCTCCAAAACAAAATATTTCATCACTGATGCAGAACATGATGTCACATGCGCTAGGCTTACGTAAAGACATATTTCCTTAGATACGCAGCCAAAACCTCAGAATTACACTTTATGCATCTTATAAAATGGACGGTAAAACTTGAAAACTTGTTACAATCTTTATTTAAAAAAAACAAACAACAACAACAGTTAAGGTGCCTGAGATGGTTTGTTGTTTCAGACACTAGCAATTAATGTGTCTGGTTCCCCTTTCTTTTTCCACTACTGGGTATATTATTCCCTATACTACCCTGACAATATGGAAGTACCTGTGGGAATGTTAACGATAGTAGGAAAGGATATGTTGAATAAGTATAGTCCTTCCTTCACTCATGCTAGTAAGTGATGAAACAGAGCAGATTCCCCTCAATATACCACATTTCCCGGCGTATAAGACGACTGGGCATATAAGACGACCCCCAACTTTTCCAGTTAAAATATAGAGTTTGAGATATACTCGACCGCAGATTCTCCACCCGATGTATAAGACAACCTCCAACTTTTGAGAAGAATTTCCTGGATTAAAAAGTAGTTTTATATGCCAGAATATACAGTAGCTGGAAGCTAGTTTGCAGATTCTTTTGAATCTCTTAGTTAAGATTATTTCCTGGTGTCCCCTTTGACCCCTCTTCAAATAATAAAGGAAGAAGAGTCTTTCTGAGTAAAGTAACAAAAAGTTTACTCACATTTCAGTTTATGATTTGATCCATGAAAGGCAAACTTTAATTGGTAGTTACATAAACGAAGTGTGAAAACAAAATAAAAAAGTTCCTTCTAGTAGCACCTTAGAGACCAACTAAGTTTGTTCTTGGTATAAGCTTCTGTGTGAATACCTGAAGAAAGCTCATACCAAGAACAAAATTATTTGG
Source organism: Lacerta agilis (assembly GCF_009819535.1). Lineage (NCBI taxonomy): Eukaryota > Metazoa > Chordata > Lepidosauria > Squamata > Lacertidae > Lacerta > Lacerta agilis. The sequence goes on from NC_046322.1 coordinate 5,156,369, forward strand.
TCTGTAAGGTGCTACTGGAAGGAACTTTTTTTTATTTTTTATTTTTTATTTATTTTACTATGGCAGACCAACACGGCTACCTACCTGTAAACAAAGTGTGAATTCATCTCATATGGAGGCTGAACTCATGTGCTGCTGGCTGAGAGCCAGCAGACAGCAAAATTACATTAATAGAACAAAATGGCTGAAGGAGAGCAGAATTGCAGCAAAAGACAGAACAAGACAGCACCAGTATCAAGACGAACTGGAGACAAGACAAAAACAGGACTGAGAAGATGGCTGTGTGACTCGGCTCTTTTGTGGAGTCGGCCAGGGCCGGGCGCATCTCCCAGGTCACATGCAGGGGGAGGGTGCTCCAAACCAGCGGAAAAGGAAGTTACACTGCATGGATGTCCCCCTGCCTGTGCCCACTCTAGGGAAACAAGGAATGTTGCATTTCACTGTACCGGGGTGTGGCAAGGTGGATTTTAGTTCACGCCACAATTCCGTTTCCACCCGCAAGCGGGGGGTGGGGAGGTTTGCTACATCCAAACTCCCCTGGGGAGAAGACTAAGAATGGTTTTGCCCTAGGAAGTGGTTTTGGGGAGGGATCAGATGGGCTGTCAGGCTGAACAGGATGGAGAAGAAGTCAGTCCTTTCCAAATACAAATGAGGAAACAGTGGCAGGGAAAAGACTGAGATAATTGCAGGTGTACACAAATATTGCATTTTGAGGAAATAGCCATATATCATGCCTTAAGATCACTATTTTTGTCTTTAAAAAAATTTCAGTAGAGGGTGAATGAGCACAGCCTCATTGACTCAAAACGATAAGCCCCATCATCTCCTTTAAATATGCCTAACAAACGAATATGTTAATGTGTGTGTGTATGTGTGTGTGTGTGTGTGTGTGTGTGTGTGTGTGTATACATACATACAGAAATCAGGACACATGAAATAGCTCTCAGAATACTTTACTGTGTCTTTCAACATATACCATGACATTTGCTTGACTATAGAGGCTATTTATTGATTAACAGTGGGTATAGAAAACTGAATGAGACACTTGATTAGGTGCAAAACTATCACCAGAAACTAATTGCTTCTTAACTATTGCTTAAAAAAAAATACAAAACACCAGCCAATACGTACATAAAACAGAGTGTTGCCTTTAAGTGAATGTTTTGATCTAGATAATGAGAAAAGATTGGAGTGATGCCGAAGTAGTTAAGGATGGAATCTTGCCCCGAGGATACACTGTAGATAGGAACATCCTTCCTTGCCATTACAAAGGATAAAAGATGGCCATTTTTGAGCAGGTCCTCTGAAATGAGCACCAAGGAGGAAATTCTACACATCTTGTTCTTCCAAAAGGTGCAAGGTGAAATATGACCTCTTGTTTCTTTCTGTGGGATTTTTATTTCTCAGCAATGCTTTGTCATTATCGCTTAATAAACCGTACGCAGAGTCTGGACCTCCAAGGCAATCATTGCTATGACTGCCGACCTGTTTCTCTCTCTCTCTCTCTCTCTCTCTCTCTCTCTCTCTCTCTCTCTCTCTCTCTCTCTCTTTCTCTCTCTCTCTCTCTCTCTCCCTTTTCTTTTTCCACTTCTTGCTCCACAATATAAAATTGAACATATGGAATTCACTACCCAAAGATGTGGTGATGTTCTCCGGTTTGGAGACAAATGTGACACCCAGCTAAATAAATGCATCCCAATGAAGTTTCAAGAGGTTTTGCACTTGGACCCCCCAAAATGAGATTACAACAGTGGTTTGGGTTCAAAATGGGCAAACATTTCATTAAGAACAGTTAAGGATATATATCTGAGCGAGACAGCATATAAATAATTATTTATCAACTGGGTGGGCTTCTATAAACTTGAGGGATACAATAATAATACCCGTATTTTCCGGCGAATAAGACGACTGGGCGTATAAGATGACCCCCGACTTTTCCAGTTAAAATATAGAGTTTGAGATATACTCGACCGCAGATTCTCCACCCGCCGTATAAGATGACCCCCGACTTTTGAGAAGATTTTCCTGGATTAAAGAGTAGTCTTATATGCCAGAATATACAGTAATTGTGTTGTTGTTGTTGTTGTTGTTGTTGTTGTTAGTACCCAACCCATCTGGCTGGGTTTCTCCAGCCACTCTGGGCAGATTATAGCATAAAAGCATAGCAAAACATCAAGCATGAAAAACTTCCCAATACAGGGCTGCCTTCAGATGTCTTCTAAAAGTTATGTAGTTCTTTATCTCCTTGACATCTGAAGGGAGGGTGCCACTACTGAGAAGACCCTCTGCCTGGTCCCCTGTAACTTCACTTCTCGCAGTGAGGGAACCAGCAGAAGACCCTTGGAGGAGGGCTTCAATGTCTGAGCTGGGTGCTGGTGGTGGAGACGCTCCTTCAGGTTTACTCCTTCAGGTACTTAAGTACTCTGGGTTCCCAAGGCAAGACAGCCTGCCCAAAATTCATATCCCTCAGAGTTTGCTTGCTGGGACATTAATTGTGTAGAGGGGATTCTGCTGCTCCATCCCCAGTTAGCCTTGAGGCACTGAACGTGTGAGTTGAGCAGCCCTAAAGGTGGGCTCCCTGTTCCCTTGTCTTGAGATACTGATGGTTGGTCTGTTCCCCACAGTAGACTGACCTGATCCTATGTTCTGAAGTACATAAAGTGAATCCTATGAGAACAAGTCAAAGGACCATCTAGTCCAGCATCCTGTTCTTGCATTGGCCAACCAGATGCCTGTGGGAAGCCTGCAATGCAATAACCCTCTCTCCACTATTGATTCCTAGCAGCTGGTATTTAGAGCCATACTGCTTCTGACAGTGGAGGTACAACATAGCCATTGTGGCTAGTAGCCATTCCTTGTCCTGTCTTGCGTGTATCAGTCTTGTCAGGTTGGCTTAGGGTTGCTCACGAGTAAGCAGGCATGAGTCCGAACTGTCTTTTAACAATTTTATTTTGCAAAGTTATTTACAGTGCTGAGAACCTAAAAACATGACTGTATCAGTCGCTAGCAGAATGCGGGAGTGCCTGTTTCTGGCTGTGACCCCAACACAGGAATTTCAGCATTCCCAGGTGCCTCCTTCCCTGTATCCTTTTGACCCCCCCCTGCGCAACTGGGGCGACGGAAGTGGCGTGCTCCCCTCAGAGCGAATGTCGCGAAATGTGCTGGGGCTCCCACAACATCCCCAAGCTGCTGTCTCTCAGGACTGCTGGTTCCCTGTCCCTCCCCACTGGAGGAGGAGTCGCTCTGCCCGCTGGGAGAGGTATCACTGCTGAGGAGGTGGCAGGGCTCTCTATACATTGCTGACACTTCCTCCGGGGCCGAGGGCAGTTCCCTGACAAGTCTTATCTTATTTTTTACAGTCTTCCACACTGGTGGTCATCACTACATCTTGTGGGAGCAAACTCCATAGCTCAGCTACACACTGTGTGAAGAAGTATCTTATTCTGTTTTAAACTAAACCTTGTATATTGCTCCCAAACTTGCTTGTGGATCGAAACACAACCCTCAGATGGATTGAAGAATACATTTTTGGTGCAGGAAAAAAAATGCACAGAAAAACATGCCTTTATAATCGATGGCCACTAGCCATGATGGCTATGCTTGGGCTTCACAACAATGCTTCTGAATAGCAGTCACTGGAAATCACAGAAAGGGAGAGGGCTCTTGTGCTCATGTTCTGCTTGCTAGTTTCCCACAGGCATTTGGTCAGCGACTGTGAGAACAGGATGCAGGTTGAGATGGGCAGTTGTCCTGATTCAGCAGACTCTTCTCATGTTCCGATGTTCCTACATAAAATATGCATTAAAAATGTACATTTTTTCTGGTGGTGCAGTGAAAAACGTAGAAAAGTGCACATTTTTGTCTGAAAAGTACAAATGTAATGAAGAAGAAGAAGAAGAAGAAGGATGCACAACTTGTGTACAACAGGAGAGAATGGGAGACAATAACATGAAAAGGAAGGAACAGGAAGAAGCCATATGTGACTGAGTGTCACAGAGTCCACAGCAAGACAGAATTAGTTGCTCGGCTCACCTCTAGTGATGGTTTTGTAAAAGTATTAAATGAATTCATCGAGTGGAGGTCAATCAATGGTCACTCACCATAACAGAAACTTGGAAACTCCATGTTCAGAATTCCCCCGAGTATCCGATTCAGGGAATGAACAGGAGGTGCCATAGCCATTTTTCCAGGCTTATGAGCTTCTAGAAGCATCTGGCTTTCCACTGTTGGACAGAATGCTGAACGAGATGGATGAGATCCAGCATATTCCCCCTCCCAGCCCCCCGCTCCCCGTCTCCTGCTAACTCATCATCATGAACAGTGCTATGTGGACTCTGAGCTAGAAATATTATGTGCCAAGAAAATCAGAATACTGTGACCTCTATAAGTCATGCAAATTAAAGATATTTGCATATTTTTGCTCACTTGGCATAATTCTGCTTCTCCTGATTATGAGGAGTGTGAAAGAAGGACATGTGCGCACTGAAGCATTTGTCGTGCTCTTGCTGGAACCATCAGGCCAGCCACCCCTTCAGGCTTGAAGTTTCACAAGGCATTTCCTTCATAGGCCTTGAAGTCATATGGGCTAGGAACTTCGAAAGCAGATTTTGCTACTCAGTTATAAAATGACTGTAGTGAGAATAAGAACAGAAAAAAGAGGGGAGATTAAAAAAAAAAAAACCAAAACTTTCCAGTTATCGTTTTATTACTTTGAAGGAGAGACATCCTGAAGAGCGAATTCTGCCTGATTTCCGCCTCACTGGCATATAATCGTATGTCTGTTCATCCCTTCCCATCTCATTGTATGCCACACATAGGGTGAAATTCAACTAAGTTTTACCCCGAGTAGACCTCTTTAGAAAAAGAAAAGAAACACACACACACACCCTTAGTCTTGTTCATTAATTTCAGGGGGGCAGTTCTCGGTAAAATGTTTAATGTATGCATGCACATTTTCAAAATTAAATATATAATGTGTACACTTTTTTCTAGTACACACCTTTTCCTGAACAGAAAATGCACTGCAAGACCTAGACAAGTGCACAACTACACTGGGAGTTGTTTTTCAATATTCAGGCATGTTTCGGAGCACCAGGATTGGGGTGGTCCAGCTTGAAAAAGCAAAGCAAAAGTATTTGCGTGGACAGGCGGAGTCCCCCAAACCCTAGGCGACCCCCCAGCAGAATAATGGCACAAGTCAACGTGCTATGGGAATAAAATTGGCCACAACTTTATTAAGATTCAGATGTAGGGAGACCTTGGCTCAGGCATTGACATTTATCCTTCCCAGCTCCCAGCCTGGGATATGGGAAATGTCAGGGTTATCCAGAATGTGTGGGGATTGAGTTGGCTCTGGAAAACATATGTTCAAGCAGAGAGCCCGCCACCCGTTTTGCCACCACTGGTGGGGGAGAGCAATGACAACCTCTGAGCGTATGGACAATGCCTCCCCCAATACCACTTTAACGGGGAACCCTATTATCGCAGCCACACTGGGGGCATGGAGTCACCGCCCCACCCCCCCACCCTCATTTAGGAAGTTGACTAAAGGATTCCGCCCAAGGCCTGAAACCACTAAAGTTGTGATGAATTGCTACGGGAAAGGCGAAACCTGCCAATGCAGGGAAATTCCTTTCCGGCCCTTCAACAGCAGCCTTGGCATAGCAGCGCCTGCGTGCCTGTAGAAAAAAGGTTATCCTGCAAAGTAAGTGTTAATTGAGGGATTGGAGGGTGGGAGATGCTCTGGAGCCGACTGCTGCTTCTCAGGTAAACTACACCCTCTATTGTGTGGGCTGGGTAGTCCCTCCCTTACCTGGCCAATCCCTTGGCAACGCCTCCCCCAGGTGGGATTGGAGAGTTAACTGGGCAGGCAGAGACCCCAGGTATCCCTTCTGGGGGAGGGCGCAGCCAGCTGAACTACCAGGTGTCGCCCAGGAATTCAGAGGGCTGCACGCGGCCACGCAAACATCGCACCCCCCCATTTGATGTGGGGAGCGGTCATTCTTCCCCATTGCTGCTTTGGGGGTTACAGGTTCCAAAAACTAGGGCAGCATGTGTTGGATTTGTAAAGGAGGATCAACATATTAGCAGAAAGCCTGAATCTCTGCAGCCATCCCGTTTCCCATGGCCACTTTAGCATGGTATTATTACCATTGTATCGCTTGTGCGAATGAATGCAGTTCAAATGCATTTGGGTAGGTTACTGTATTTTTTTGTGTATAACATGCCCCCGTGTATAAGACACCCCCTATTTTGGGGGACGCAAAATTAAGAAAATGGGGGAAGATTGCCCAGACTTGTTGAGCTTTTTTTTTTTTGGGGGGGGGTGACCCAGAGTTGCACTGCAAAAGCCGCCTATTGCCTGTTCTCCTACCGGCATAAGATGCCAATCACCCGCCATAATGCCACAGTGACAGCCAATAAACACCAGCCCTTGCTGCAGCCAACAATATCATGCCAAATACCCACTCGTCTTGTACACAGAAAAGTAAGGTAGTTGGAGAAGGCCTCAGTCAAAGCCAAGGAGCCTCAGGCCCATACCCTCTGATATTTCTCTGATGAAAATTAGAGATGACCCTCCAACAGTTCTTTGATGAAAGTAGGGACATCCTAAGGAAAAGCGGAACATCCCAGGATCAAACCAGAAACTGGGATGGCTTCTGTAAATCTGGGACTGTCCCTGGAAAATAGGGACACTTGAAGGGTCTGTTTTTTTGCTCAAGTGACGGCCATCACTGCAAACGGCTAATCTTACTACAGCTCAAGGAAGTCACACACTTAAGAAAGGACTGCCTGCCTTTCAGCACAGCATAGACCATCACGTTGATTTGTATTCTGGCAAGGACGGAGAAGAATGTGGAGTTTGGGGGTGGAATGGAGAGAGAAGTGAACTAACCCCAGGCTCCCTCGCTGTCAAGACAAGATTATCACACTGTCCGTGAGAAAGGCGCTACAAATGAACAATAATTTAAGTGTTGCCACTTCTTCTGGTCACCTTGGAAGAGAAAAGTACTTAACATTAAGATGAGGAACAAGGCATCAAAGAATGCTCATTAGAAAATGTGATTCCTGATGTATAATTTAAGCGTCAAGGGAAAGTCAAGGATTTCAAGCAAAAGGGGGCATGCAGCCAACCATTTTTTATTTTTATTTTTTGCACTGGTGTAGAAGAAGCCATTGGTCCTTTGATTTGATAGTAGAACCAGAACCAAGTTGTGCAAGACAGCCATCATCCCCTCCCCCCCAAAAAGTGAAGATTTCATGTTCAGACAAGCCTCGCGCATGCAAATTCAATTTAGGTAAATTTTAATCACACTTCCTGCCACCAAACTGTTTTGCCGAGAGGCAGAATATGAAAGTTTGTAGTTCAGGGAGATCTATAAAAAAAAATTTCATGTTGCTTTTCCACATGCTAACAACAAAAAAAGAACATTCAGTCCCAGTTCTGCATCACTTTGTGTTTTTAATAAAAATAATAATAATTATCTGCATTAAAATTTGCATTTAAATATGTGTTTGAACACACATTCCTAAACACACACACAGAGACAAATTCAATGGCACCCATTGATAATATAAGAAAGAGTGGGTGCTGTTAATGGAAATAGCTATACAATGTGCATCACAGTAAAATATAAAAGCACATGTAAAATAAATTACAGTGTTACATTAAAGACACATGTACGATAGACTCATGTTGTCACCAGAAAGCCTCGGAAAGAACTGAGAACACAAAATTTCCCTATGAAGCTGAAATGAGAATATTGTGAAGTTGTTGATGAGTTCTCCGTATTATATCTCATTTCATTACTTTGCCAAAGCCAACTCAGAAATGGGGGATTTCTCCTGGTTGGGAGCTGGCCTCCTATATAACTCTTCCTAAATGTGTTGCCTTATTAGAAACACAAACACAAATGATTTAGTTAGACCATTAAGTTGATTAAATGATTTTAAATTACCAAGAAGAAGAAATCCCTCATTTCTAAGTTGGTTTTCTTTATTTAAGAACCATCACCTTTTGGGTGAATGCACATTCCTTTTTTTTTTTGCAAATTCTTTTTATTTTCATCAAAAGAAATAAACACTCACAAGTCATCATACAAATGTTCCCAATGTTACATAAACTCCGCCGAGTTTTTTGGACTTCCTTCCTTCTTTACTCTGGTTTTCTAGTTTTTCATCTTTCACTCGCTTTACCTTCTTTTATACATGTTTTGTTTTCTTGTTGTAGTTATATCTCTTACCATATTTTCCCTCTGCTGCAAGATTTCTTTCATACCTGTAAATGCCTTCAGATTTTATATTCTTTCATATAGTTTATAAATTTACTCCACTCCATTTGAAACCTCTGATCTCTTTGCTCTCTTATTTTTCCAGTTAATTTCGCCAATTCTGCATATTCTAATAATTTCCTTTTCCAATCATCTATTGTAGGTACTTCTTTTACTTTCCAATTTTGCGCCAGTAACATTCGTGCCGCAGTGGTGGCATATAAAAAGAATTTTTGGTCTTCCTTTTTAATCTCCTCCCCTACTAAGCCAATTAGGAAGGCTTCCGGTTTTTTAATGAATGTATATTTAAGTATTTTCTTTAGTTCATTATAGATTGTTTCCCAAAACTTTTTAACCTTTTCACATGTCCACCACATGTGGTAAAATTCTCCATCTTTCGTTTCACATTTCCAACATTTTTTATCATGCTTCCTGTACATTTTTGCTAATCTTACCGGCGTTAAGTACCATCGGTACATCATTTTCATGATGTTTTCTTTTAAAGTTATGCAGGCTGTAAATTTCATATGCTCTTTCCAAAGTTTTTCCCACATTTCCAATTGTATGTTATGACCCACATCCATAGCCCATTTCACCATTACCTCCTTCACTTCTTCATCCTTTGTATACCATTCTAGGAAATAGTTATACATTTTTGAGAGTAATTTCTCCTTTCCTTCTAATATTTCCATCTGGAATTTCGATTTTCTAATATCAAAACCACCTCTTCTTTTATCCTCATTGAATAAATTAAATACCTGGTGGTACTGGATCCACCCAGTCAAGTTTCCTGCCACCTGGTCATACGGTTTTATTTTCCACCCTTTTTCTGTTTCAATTAATAAATCCTCATAAGTTATCCAATTTTCTTCTTCTGTATAAATTTTTTTTATTGTCAATATCTCTGTTGGGGACAACCATCTAGGTGTTTTCCTTTCTACCAAATCTTTATGCCTTTGCCACACCTCATACAGTGGTTTTCTGAATACGTGTGCCAGAAATTCTTTATGAACTCTCACTTTGTCCTGCCAGAGGTAGGCATGCCATCCATATCTGTTGTTGAAGCCTTCCAGGTCTAACAACTCTTTATCTTTCAACACTATCCATTCTTTTAACCAAATCATGCACGCAGATTCATAATAAATTTTTATATCTGGCAGTCCAAACCCTCCTCTCTCTTTTTTATCTATCAATAATTTGTGTTTAATCCTCGGGCGTTTGCCCTGCCAGATAAATTTTGACAAATTTTTCTGCCATTCTTTTAACTGGCTTGTTCCCTTAATAACTGGTACCATTTGAAAGAGAAATAAGAGTTTTGGTAGAACCATCATTTTAACACTTGCTATTCTTCCCCACAGTGATAGGTTTAATTTGTTCCAAATTTCTAAATCCTTTTTAATTTCTTTCCATGTTGGGTCATAATTATCACTAAATAAATTTATATTTTTTGGAGACAACCAGATTCCCAGATATTTTACCTTTTTAACGATCAAAATGCCATATTTTTCTTGTATTTCTTCAATTTCCTTTTTATCTAGATTTTTAACCAGTATCTTTGTTTTCCCTTTATTTAGCTTAAAGCCAGCTAACTTTCCGAACTCCTCCATCACTTCTAACACTTTCCCCAGACTTTGTGTTGGTTCCTCCAGTGTCACCACCATATCATCCGCGAATGCTTTCACTTTAAATTCTCTTTTACCGATCTTAATTCCCTTAATATTTTTTGTATCCCTTATCTTATTTGCTAAAATTTCCAAAACGATGATAAATAAGAGCGGTGATATCGGGCAACCCTGTCTTGTGCCTTTTGTTATCCCAAACCTGTCTGTTAGTGTGCCATTGATCACCAATTTTGCCGTTTGTTCTTTGTAAATGGCCAATATCCCATTCATGAATTCAGCTCCCACCTCCATCTTTCTTAAAGTCTTTATCATAAACTGCCATGATACATTGTCGAATGCCTTTTCGGCATCGACAAAGACCAAGGCTGCTTTCTTGTCTATTTTTAGATCCAAATATTCAATTAGATCGACAATTGTTCTAATGTTGTTTTTCATTTGGCGTCCAGGGAGGAACCCCATTTGATCTTTATGAATTATTGTGTTTAAGACTTTTTTCAACCTCCCTGCCAATATGTCTGTAAATAATTTATAATCTAAATTCAATAATGAGATCGGCCGATAATTTTTCACATTCAACAAATCTGTGCCTTGTTTGGGGATCAACGTCACAAATGCCTCTTTCCAGGAGTCCGGAACCTTTCCACTGGTTAAGATCTTATTCATCACTTCCAATAATCTTGGTATTAGTTGCGGTGCCAAATCTTTATAATATTTAGCCGAAAGGCCGTCAGGGCCTGGGGCTTTCCCCCCTTTTAATTTCTGTATTGCACATTTCAATTCTTCCTCTGTAATTGGGGCATTTAGTTGTTCTTGGTCTTCTCTTGAGATTTTCTTTGGTTTATTCTCTTCTAGGTATAAGTCCATTTCTTCTTCCTTCTCTTGCTCCCTCTGGTATAAATTCTTATAAAACTCCTGAAAAGCGTTTCTGATTTCTTTTGGATTATCTGTCACAACTTCTTCTTTTTTAATTTTATTTATTATGTTCTGCTCTTGTCTTTTTTTAAGCTGCCATGCTAATAATTTTCCTGATTTATTTGCATGTTCGAAATTCTTTTGCCGCAGCCATTTTAACTTCCATTCGATCTCCTGGTTTATTAATGTATCAAATTGGTTTTTTAATCCTTTAATACGCTGTTTCAGTTCCTCATTTCCTGGTTTTACAATTAATTGCCTTTCTTTGTCTTCTAGGTCTTTTAGAATCTCTTCCTTCTTCTTTTCTCTTTCTTTCCTTCTTCTAATTTCCTGCGCAATCATAAAGCCCCTTATCACCGCCTTACTAGCATCCCAAACTATATTCAAATCTGTTCCTTTATTTGCGTTTAATTCAAAGTAATCATTTATTACATTCTTTGCTTTTTCTACCACTTTTTCATCATTAAATAAGCTCTCATTCATTCTCCATTTACTCTTGGCACCTTCTCCCTTCAACTCCATGTATATGGCATTATGATCTGATAAGGTTCTCGGTTGGATCTCTATTTTATTAACTCTTGACATCACTCCTTTGGTAACCCAGATGTAATCTATTCTTCCTGAACTTTGATTGGGCTGTGAAAAGTGTGTATATTGTTTTGTCATTGGATGTTTTACTCTCCATGTGTCTATTAGGCTTAGATTATTTACCAATGTGAAGAAGGTCTTTGGTAGTTTGCCTTCTGCACCCAAACTTCTTGATGTTCTATCAATCGTTGGAGTCACTACCCCATTCAGATCTCCCATTAAGATTTGTTTTTGATCAGCATATTCCAACAATATTTCTTCAAGTTTTTTATAAAATTTAGCTTTCTTATTATTTGGGGCGTATACTCCTATTAACTGTATTTTTTCTCCCTGCCATATTATTTGCACAATTATTACTCTTCCTTCTTCATCTTTATAAACCAGTTTGGGTTCCAGCTTTTGTTTTACATAAAAAACCACCCCTCGTTTTTTCTTTTTGTCTGCTGTCACGAAATCTAAGCCTAATTTTTTATTTATCAAAATTCTTCTGTGTTTTCTAGAAATATGGGTTTCTTGCAGACATATAACATCCAACTTTTGTTTATTCAAAACATGCTCAACTTTATTTCTTTTGCATTTATTATTTAAACCATTTATATTCCATGACTGAAGCTTTAAAATCATATCTCCTTTCCGAGTTTCTTGTCCTTTAGGTCTTTTTGTTTATACTTCTTAGGTGTTGATGTTCTCCGGATCCTCTTTCTCCTGTATTTCTTCCTCTTCTCCCTCTTCACTTTCTTGACCACTTCCTTCTCCTTCTCCTTCTTCTTCCTCCTCCTCTTCTTCTACTCCTCCTGTTGCTCCTTCCTCCGTCGTTCCTTCTACTGCTTCTCTCGCCTTCTTTTCCTTCTTATCCTCCTCCAGTCCCAGCTCTTTCGGATACCGTCTTGTAAACTTCTTTAGTTCTTGCAGACTCTTAATCTTAAATCTCTTGTTTTTAAAGTAGAAGGTAAGTCCCTCAGGGAATTCCCATCGGAAACTTATCCCTTTTTTCCTCAGAATTCCTACCAATGTTTGATACGGCTCTCTCCTTTTCAAAAATCTTGTGGGGATTTCTTTATGTATGATTATTTCCCTTCCTCCTATTATTAGCTTCTGAGAATAGCTTAGTTTCAAAATTTCATTCTTAATATCCATCGAGTTAAACATTACCAAGCAATCCCCTGGTAGTTTTCTCGCTCTTGCTTTTGCTGACTTTACCCCAATCCTGAAAGCATTTGAAATAGAATATTCCACAATTTCTTCTTTGGTATTTAACCATCTGGCTAGTTCAATCACTATTTTTCTCCTTATATTTTCATTGGCTTCCACCGGAATCCCGCGAAATTTAAGATTAAGCTGTTTTTGCCTAAGTTCTAACATAGCAATATTGTCCAGCATTTCTTCCTGGACCCTGTTCAGGTCTCCTATGTCTTCTTTTACTTTTTCTGTTTCTTTCTTTGATTGTTTAACTTCTTTCTGGACTCTCTTTACTGAACTTTCTATTGTCTTAGATTTAATGGATAAATCTTTTAATTGTTCTGACAACTCTCCTACTACTTTCTCAAATTTCTGATCCATTGACTCTTGCAAGTCTACAATTTTTTTTTCAATATTCTGTTCACTTTGTCTTATCTCTTTTTTAATTTCTAATAATAGATTTTCCCATTCCTTTCCTTCCTCTTGTTTTGAAGGTCTTCTATCACCTGGTGTTGCACTCCCTTTAACTCCCTTCATTTTAATTCCTAATTTAAACTTCTGCTATTATTTTTCCAACCACCAGGGGGCTCTAATCTCACTTCTCTATTATTTTCACCTTGCAACTTAATTTGAGCCTATAGGTGGCGCCAAATAACCTATGGAGAGCGTCTAACAAACGTTCAGTCCAGCAGTCCCTTCACTTTACTTTCGATTTCTTTGTTCACCAGCTTCCCGAAGCTTCCCAAAGTTACTTTCAGTTTCTTTGTTTCAGACCTGTCCCTTTCTTCGCCACTTTGTAAACGCTAAGAAGTCTGCAAGCCACCCAAACAGTTTTTCCCAGTAACAGTCGGTTTAAGGAGATTGTCCTTAAAAAGACGATAGTCCACCTGCAAAGTAAAAACCCCCCCTCCCTCCCTAAAAGCTCCCCAAAAGCTCAGTCCAGCAGTCCAGCAGTCCGGCAGTTTATGTTCTCCGTTCTTCTCCGCAGTTCTCTTGAATCCCTCTGCGATGGTCAAGCGATGTTTGTAATCCAAGGGGTCGTTACCCCTAAACTTTAAATCAGCCCAACGCAAAAGTAAATTATAATCCACAGGGTCGATACCCCTAAATTCTTTTCCTCGTCTGCCAGATCAGTCTTCTCATGCCTGCCGGTTTAATCTTCTCGTTCTTTTAGAGAGGGGGGGGAACTATATGTTTTCAATGTCTCCAAGGGCCTCAACAAAGCAGATTCGGGGCTCTGTAAAGTTCTCATAAATCAGAAACAGCCTTTCCTTTCCGTGCCGCCAGCTCCTTCTCCTCTCGCTTACACTGTCCCGTTTACTAACACCGCGGCAAGCCTCCATTCGCTAGTACAGCGGCTTTCCCCCCCATGAGATCTTTTGGTTTCTGCTTCCTCTAAGTTCTCTCTTATTCTTTTATTTCAACTTTCCGATCAGCCCAGTACGTTACCTTCCCGGGTGATCAGTCCAAAAAATATTTACTCACTTCACAGGTACGTCGATTCTTTGTTCGCCTTGCACAGTCATGCCCAGCGCCATTTTTACGCCAGAGTAAGGACGGACTCCCTTTTTGCGTCTCTTACTCCCATTCAAGATTCTATCCGTGCCAATTCTTCAGATGCAGGCAGCTCCGATCTTTCTCGCTGTCCCGCTCTTCTTTATTTCTTAGTCTTTTAAATTGGAAGCGGGCTGCTTTCATCCGGATCTCGAGGCTTTGCGCCGCCGAGGGGGGTGCGATGTTCCCGTTTCGCGTCCGCTTCTCACCCTTTCCCCCAAAGTTTTATGCTCAAACCTTGGGTTTCGGGGTGCAGCAAATGACGCTGCCGGGTGCCTTGACCCTCAAGGTAACCCCCCTTGAGGTGACCGGGTCCGCTTTAGCCTTTGCGCGACCCCTTTTTCCCCCTCAGTACGCTCGGATCTCCCAAGAGGGAAAATCCGCGATCCGACGATGGCTGCAGCTCCACCGGAAGTCGACAGGGTGAATGCACATTCCTAGCACATTTTCTCTCTTGAAATATGCATTCCAAATGTATTTTCTCTCAATATATTCATCTTATAAGCATTTTGATACATTTTTAGAGATGGGAACTGTCTTGTAACATCCAGGCGGTATGAGAGCCGGTGGATAAAGTTGGTGGAAAACTGAGTTTCAAACTCACATTAACTGAAAAAGTTCCAGCTTCGACACTTATTGGAGGCATTCACAAAGTCTGAATTACCCAAGCAACCCTAGTTCACAGCACATAGCCTCAAAAAGTCATAAAGAACTCCATGATGTTTTAAAGCCCTAAACGGCCTTGGCTCTATATACCCAAAGGAGTGCCTCCATCTTCACCTTCCAGTCCGGACAGTGAGATCCAGCACCGTGGACAGTTCCCTCACTGTGAAAAGTGAAGTTACAGGGCCTGATGCCTGTGGAATGCATTCCCATCAGATGTCAAAGAAATAAATAATTGTTAGGACACCAACAAGTTGGCGTGCTGAAGAGCAGCAGTCAGAGTTGGATAAAGACGAGGTCAAACAGTCCGGGTCAGAAGCCTGCCGAAGACAGGCAATCACACAGGGGTCAGGAGTAGCCGAAGTCGGTTCAAGCCAGAAGTCGGGAAGCCGAGGTCAGGATTAAGCCAGGAGTCAGAAAGCCGAAGTAACAAACACAGGAACAGGACAAGCAAAAACAACCACGTGCTCCAGCACAGCAGTTGCAGGTGCTGGTGAATGGAGCAGCCGGCCTTGCTTAAGTAGCCAGCCTGTAACCACGTCTCTTATGAGCTGCAGCTGCATCTAATTGTTCCCTACGTCTCTCAGCTCTATGTTCTACAGCTGAGAAGGGAGGAGGGGAGGGGGGCCAGCCGGTTCCTCTCCTCACAAGGGCCTGATTCTGGCTCGACTTCTTCCTCCTCCTGTCCAGGTCTTTCCACTAACCTATCTGATTCTTCCTCTTCTGAGGAGTGCCTCCACCAGTCTTCTTCTGCAGGCATGAATTCCTCCATTTCCCCATGGGTGCAGCCTTGCTGGGGGGTGGGGGGTGGATTGCCACCACTCCTCCTTGTCTGGCTCAACCCTGACAATAATTATACTACCTTCCGTAGACTTCTGAAGGCAGCTCTGTCTCAGGAAGTTTTTAATGTTTGATGTTTTATTATGTTTTTATATGTGCTGCAATCCACCCACAGTGGTTGGGGAAACCCAGCCAGGTGGCTGAGGTAATAATAATAATAATAATAATAATAATAATAATAATGTTAATCAGAAAGATAGCAGAAGAGCCCAGCTGGATCAGGCCAAAAGCATCTTGTTCCAGCCAATGGCTAAGCGCACTAGCCCTTCTTCTACTGCTGTTCCCCCCAAACTGGTATATTACTTCTGATCCTGGACTTCACATTCAGACAACATGGATAGTAGCCATTGATAGCTCTGCCCTCCATGAATTTGTCTAATCACATTTTAAGCTATCCAGGTGAGTGGTCATCACCAGTCTTGCATCAGGGGATATTATACCTCATTCATGAGGTGGGTAAGGAGAATTCTGTGCATTGCCTTGGGATCTGTAACAAATTGATTGACCATTTTTCAGGGTCAAGAGTCCAAATCTCTGGGCATCAAGGAGACATGTTTTCAGATTGCACATATTCAGCCCATATATAACCGGTCTTTACAGCAGAAGCAGCCATGCCAGATCAGCTTCATAATTTCTAAAAGTGCATTTGCAAACAGAAATGGATTCTCACACACAGGGCTGGAGCCATGCATTGCAGGGGGTTAGATGGTATATATTTGACTCTAAGACATCTTAGACCATCAAGAAGGCTGATCGCCGAAGAATTGATGCTTTTGAATTATGGTGCTGGAGGAGACTCTTGAGAGTCCCATGGACTGCAAGAAGATCAAACCTATCCATTCTCAAGGAAATCGGCCCTGAGTGCTCACTAGAAGGACAGATCCTGAAGTTGAGGCTCCAGTACTTTGGCCACCTCATGAGAAGAGAAGACTCCCTGGAAAAGACCCTGATGTTGGGAAAGATGGAGGGCACAAGGAGAAGGGGACGACAAAGGATGAGATGGTTGGACAGTATTCTCGAAGCTACTAACATGAGTTTGGCCAAACTGTGGGAGGCAGTGAAGGATAGGCGTGCCTGGCATGCTCTGGTCCATGGGGTCACGAAGAGTTGGACACGACTGAACGACTGAACAACAACAAGACATCTTACTGCCTAAAATGGTGCCCCCTTCCACAGAAACAAAAATGTCTAGATACAGAATACCCCAAACTGGGCAACTGTTTGTGAAAGAAGAGGCACAACAATCCCATAATCACCTCTTCCTGAGAGTAAAAACAAAAGACAGTACAACTAAAACAAACAAACAAACAAACAAACAATGTTTCCCTCATTTTAATAAAAACTCAGTGAGCTACCTTCTACTAAGTCAAATCATTTGTCCATATAGCTCAATATCATTTACCCTCACTAGTAGTGGATCTTTGGGTTTTCAGACAAGGAGTCTCCCTCAACCTCACCTGGAAATGCCTGAAATTGATCCTGGGACTTGTCACATGCCATTAAGATCCTCTACCACTTAGCTACATCGCTTCCCCATAATAGGAAGGACAGCCCCATCTGCAAGTTCCAGTAAGAAGAGTCTTCTTCTTCTTCTTCTTCTTCTTCTTCTTCTTCTTCTTCTTCTTCTTCTTCTTCTTCTTCTTCTTCTTCTTCTTCTTCTTCTTCTTCTTCTTCTTCTTCTTCTTCTTCTTCTTCTTCTTCTTCTCCTCCTCCTCCTCCTCCTCCTCCTCCTCCTCCTCCTCCTCTTTTGCAAGCATCCCATATTGCCAGGATGAGATCTAACAAAAGCAAAGCACATTCCAGGTTCAGCAGCCTGTCAGCTGAATCAGGGAAGGAATGCAATTAGTAAGAAAGGGATAGAAGAGGAGGAATCTCTCTCTCTCTCCCTCCCTCTCTCCCCTCTGATGGCCAAGAGCTTACAAAAGCAAGGCAATCCTCAAAGCCTACACTCAGAAATTCCAGCCAACTCTTATTGCTTTGAAGTAAAATGTAATAAATCTTAGGTCTTAGGGAGCGGGGGGCAGAATATGCTGCCAGTGTCAATAATATTTACAAACACAAATGAAGGATTTTTCCATCCTGCTGCTGCAATATAGTCACATAAAACTAGTGTCTCAAACAAGGAGAAAGTGCTCCCATTTATCATACTCACTTTGGGAAAGTCACTGTTTTCAGACGCCGCGGTGCCTACCTTGGATAAGGTTATAGCTCTGTAATTCAAGAGCTTAATTGTCACTGGAGGACTCAGCCTTGTATATTGCAATATATCCCCAAGGGTGAATGAACTGGTTTATCTATGTAGTGGATGGGGACTCAGATGCTAGAAAATACCTGAGTGCTGCAGCACAAGCTTTGAATGTAAGCAAAGGGCCACATTCGAGTCCTGGCAACGACCTCCTGGTCGGAGAGCCAATACCAGTCAAAACATTATGGTGAATTAAGCGAATTAACTTTTGCATTTCCCCCTTCAGTACAACCCAGACTCCCTCTCCTTTAGCCTGAGAAAAAGCCTGCTGCAGGCCTGTATTAAGAGCCCTCCTCGAGAACTTTATAAAACACCACAACTAAACCTGTTCCGTTACCAACAGGTGCATATAGAGCCTGAATTCCACACATGGTTTGGACAGGATAAAGCTACACGAAAATAAGTATAAAATGGGCCAGGTCTGTTCCTTGTCAGAGCAACTGTGATGTACAGTGGCATCCATTGTGCATACAAAGCCTAGAAAGACCCAGCCAGAGAAAAAAGGGCTAGGCAAGAAGGATCAATGGTCTGATCCAGGACACCCTCAGATTCCCCATTGATTTATATTCATTCTGTTTCTATTCATCTATTATTTCTTTCCCATACAGCTATAGGGTGGGCTATATACAACTCAAAGACAAGGAGTAAACTGACCGTCAATTAAACCGGATTAAACCCCATGCTGGCAGGGCAGATTCAGGAAGATGCAACAGAGCATGCCCTATTGTGTCCTTTTCATATTGCCCTCCATGCCCTGCCCCCCCCCCGAATGTCCATGTGCCCCTGCCCTGGGCGCCATGAGGACACACTCCGCAGCTGTGTTATGGGGTTAGCTATAAGAAAAGAGGAAGGTAAACTAGATCCCCTCTATAGGTTGAATGCTTACATAGAAGGTGTTGTGGCTTGGGGAAGCGACCTTCTCCCCCCCTTTTTTTTTTGAAAGGACCACAGCACAGTGTCACAACATCTGTTTTAAATGCAGAATGCACCAAGTTCAATCCATGACATGTCCAGGTAGGGTGAGGATATAACCTGTCTGAAACCTCGAATAATTGCTTCCAGTGAGTGTATCCCATATTAATCTTGATGGACCAATGGTCTGGCTCAGCACGAGGCAGATTCCTTTGCCCATATTTCATATTTTTATAGCAATTGCATTTTGGGGGGTTTTTTAACCTATTTTTGCTTCCCCCCTGGCCCATCAGCTACCTGGTGTTGTCATTGCTGTTTCAGGAAAAGAGATGTACAAGTGTTTTCGGCAAACAAACAATAGAGCCATGTGGATTTCCAGAGCAGCAGCAGCAACAACAAAAACAACAACAACAACAGAGTAACATTTTCAACAGTCTTCCTCTTCCTTCCCCCTGAATGAATTTATTTCATCTATGCCTCCCCTCCCCTTCACAATTAGAATCTATTGCAGAAAGACACATGCCGACATTGTTAATGAATTCACTCCGGACGGAAGCGGGAGAGGGAGAACATATTTGCAACCCCCCCTTCTCCACATAGCAAGAACCTGTGTCCCTTTAAAGTAAATGTTGTTGTAATAACTCCCAAGCAAAATCTCTTATATATATATATATATATATATATATATATATATATATATATATATATATATATATATATATATATATATCAATCACTTCTATTAATTTCTTTGTGGTCTAATGAGCCTAAAGGTTCATTATGCTATCTGTTTCTTCTTCTCCTTCTTTCTACTCCTCTCCTCCCCTTTACCGAAGGAATGGCTGAATAGAACTATCTGGCTTAGAAGATGAGGCTGAGTGATTATTGTAATTCATAGGGCCTTAATTAGCTGCACAAACCATTAGCTACAATTAGACCATTATAAAACACTTGATATGCTGTGTCAACCAAAGGGCCTCATTTATTCTTGTGGCAGGGACGGCAGGGAGGAGGAGGGGGGGGGAGACCCACAAACTGTACAGCCGGGCATGCTAATAAAGACTGATTTTTGATTTAAGATGTTGCCGATAGAGGCTCTGAATTAATCTCAATAGCTGTCTAATTTGTGTCGGTGGATGGTATATTTATTGTAAAATGACACCAAAGCTAAATGAGTTACCTGGAGCACAAGAGCTAATGTCAGCGCCTGGGGGTTTGCCTCCATATGCCATGGCGCTGTGAAGCAGTGGGGCTGAGGAGCCCCCACAGAGCTATTTGCCTCATCTGTCTTGGGGAGATGGGGAAGGGGGGGGCACGGGACGCAGCAACCCACTTTATGAGCTAATAATAATAATAATAATAATAATAATAATAATTGTGGGGAAATGGAACTGGGGAAGCGACATTCCTGAGGAATCTTTGTGCACAGTAGGGATTTGAAAAGGGCACGGCGTAATGCAATTTGGAATTACCGATTTAGAGAAAGGAAGAAAAATCGGCTCAGACGATCCCGGTGGCCGAAGATGACTTGAAAAAAAATAATCACAATGGCAACTGGGGTCGGACTGTAACTTCTCAGTGATGTTTAGTGAGCGTTTGTGTCAATAAGAAAAACATGCTCGCTTATGGATGGTGTTTTTAAAGGGGGAGGGGAATCAGCGATAATGTTCTGAATGCCCTCACTTGCCATCATTTTTTTCTCCTGCCACCCTCACTTGCCCTCTGTTGCCTTTTAAGCTGTGTGTGTGTAAACTAAGGTATGAAATTTTGTGTTTTTATATTGTAAAAAGCCATGTGATCCTTGGATGAAGAATGGTATAGAAATTTAATAAACAAATAAAATATGTAGTTGTGCAGCAAATTCTAGTAGGGTATCTATTGCTGTTACATCCAGTTCACTATGTGACCCCTGGTCCATGCAATTAGAGGAAACAGCAGTGGCTAAGTTGGGGTGAGGGCAATGGAAGGGTGAGACACAGAATAACAACAACAAAAAAACAAAAAAACAAATTACACATCACTTGGGAAGACAAGAGAACTAATACCAGTGTATTGGAAGAAGTAAAGATCACCAGTGTTGAAGCAATGATTCTTCAACATCAACTTCGTTGGACTGGTCATGTTGTGCGGATGCCTGATTATCGCCTTCCAAAGCAACTATTTTATTCCGAAGTTAAAAATGGAAAGCGTAATGCTGGTGGTCAACAAAAGAGGTTTAAAGACTGTCTCAAGGCAAATCTTTAAAAAATGTAATATAAACACCAACAATTGGGAAACACTTGCTTGTGAGCGCTCCAATTGGAGAAATTGGGTCCTACCTCAAAGAGGGCATGTGTTGCGGTGCGACCTGGCAACCAAACCCTTTGTTGTGGGTGGGGATCATTTGGATAGCCATAACACCCTATTGGTAGGTCCCTTGAAGCTGGGAGCAATCTGACCAATGGGACGCAAGTAAAGGGCATCGAGGGACCTATTTAAGCCCATGCATTTGTGCCTGAGCTTCCTCTTGGGGCTAGTGCATCTGAACACCCACCCACCACTCCCTATGTTTAGGGCTTGTGCTTGACCTTGCTATGCTGTCATGTGTCGCTTGTCATTGGGACAGGGGCACAGCAGGAATTTTCCCCACTTGGCTGATTGGCTGTTGCCACTTGGGTTTCGCTTGCCACGTAGCAAATCCTCACAACTTGTAAGGTTGTGGATAGGCTCTGGTTCAGGTGATAGGGATGGGGGAATGCTCTCGCCACCCCTATGCAAAGGGTATTCCAGTAAAGGAATCCAGGGACTCAATGGTTTGGTCAACCCTGAGCGGGGTTGTGCCCATACCTGAGTCAGGGGGACATTAGAGTGGCAAACTGGCAGGGTTCCCACTTTCCGCTGTCCCTGTTGTTAACTCTTGGCTGACCTACGATAGAGCTCTGGGTCAGCACTGCCTGCAAGGTTGCAGGGAGCGAGTCGAACCAGAGCCTATGCAACCACTCACTTGACTGTAATCAATAAAGTTGTGGCCTAAATTCTGCCAAAAACCAAACCAAATATTTGAGTCATGTGTGAATTTATTTCTAGAGGGTGGTTAAAAGGTCTAAACACGCAACAGCCTTTACCAAAGGTGTCATGGGCTTTGAAGACACTCGAACCCAGGACGCAAGGGAGAAACGTGCTAAGAGGAAGACACACTTGGCAAATCCACACCGTGATCAACTCCCACCCGGAAACCTCTCCACTCCTGGGAATCTTTACAGATGACACCTGCAGACTTGGACCAAAGCACTGGAAGGAATACATTTTCCCCTAATCTGCATTCAAAGCAAAAGTAGAAAGAATGAAGTGAAAGCATTTATCATATTTATGTGTGTGCTTACAGAGATAATAATCTCCATGTAGGAAAAAGTGTCATGTGTGAACTTGTGACTCAAAGATTTCCTGCAAGAAGTTGAAATGCAGATATAATTATTCAAACCTATAGTAGTCTGTATAGTAGGTCTGTATAGTTAAAGCTATGGTTTTCCCAGTAGTGATGTCAGAGCCGTCTCATCCATAGAAGCCGGTGGCGCGGTGCGCCAGGGCGCTGGGCGCCCCAGGGGCGCCCCCGCGAGCCCGCCGGCATACCGGGCTCCTCCTCCCCAACCCGCCCCCGCCCCCACGGGCAGGCGGGCACTCGCGCGCCGGCGGGCGGGCTGTAAGCCGCCCGCCCTCGCCTCCCAGAGCCCCAGCTGGAGCGCTGGAGCGGCGCGGGGCTTTGCGCGACCTTCCAGCACTCCAGCTGGGGCTCTGGGAGGCGAGGGCGGCCGGCTCGCGCTCCCGCGCGCAGCCGCCCGCCCGCCCGATGCAGCGCGAGCTGCCCAGCAGCGCCGCGCCGTCCAGCTGCGCGCGGAGCGCGAGCTGCGCGGGAGCGCGAGCCGGCCGCCCTCGCCTCCCATCCCGGAAGCGCTGGAAGGGCGCGCAGAGCCCCACGCCGCTCCAGCGCCACGCCCCTCACCCCCCGCTCGCCCACCCCCCTCCCAAGGGGCGGCAAGCGCGGGAGGGAGGCGGCGGAGAGGCGGCATGGCGGGGGCGCCGGAGGGATAGCCGCGCCAGGGCGGCAGATCCCCTTAAGACGGCTCTGAGTGATGTATGGAAGTGAGAGCTGGACCATCAAGAAGGCTGATCGCCGAAGAATTGATGCTTTTGAATTATGGTGCTGGAGGAGACTCTTGAGAGTCCCATGGACTGCAAGAAGGTCAAACCTATCCATTCTCAAAGAAATCAGCCCTGAATGCTCACTAGAAGGACAGATCCTGAAGTTGAGGCTCCAGTACTTTGGCCACCTCACACATCTTACTGGGTTGCCACAGCCACTCTGGGCAGCTTCCAACATATATACAAACATAATAAAACATTAAACATTAAAACAAACAAACACTTCCCTATACAGGATTGCCTTCAGAAGGCATTGGGGCTTGGATAACTCTGACATTTCTCCAATGGAAATAGGGACATCCTAAGGAAAAGTGGGACATTCCAGGATCAAATCAAAAACTGGGATGACTTCTCCAAATCAGGGACATCCCTGGAAAATAGGGACACTTGGAGGGTCTGTGTCAGATGGAACATGAATTGATATTGATTTATATATGTATTAGTAATATTGTATTAATTAACATTCTTATAGGTAGCGGTGCATTTTTGTAATATTTTGTTTAAGTTATCTGTTGCTGCTTTATTTTTTGTCTATCATCTATCTATCTATCTATCATCTATCTATCATCTATCTATCTATCTATCATCTATCTATCATCTATCTATCATCTATCTATCTATCTATCTATCTGTACAGTTGTACCTTGGTTCTCGAACAGAATGCATTCCGGGAGTCTGTTCGACTCCTGGAACTGTTTGAAAACCTGCAGCCAATTGGAAGCTGTGGAAACCACGCCGGACATTTGGCTTACGAAAATCGTTCGAAAACCGGAACACTCACTTCCAGTTTTCGATCGTTCAGGAGCCAAAGCATAAGAGTTCCAAGGCATTCGGCAACCAAGTTACGACTATAGAAATCAACAATCAAATACGAAGTCTGTCTTTGTACAGGACTTTTTTTTTTAATAGAGGCCATCCCAGACTGCAGCAGGCAGCACTTGGAAATGCAGTTCAATAAAGGCATTTCTTAACTGGTGAGAGTTTAATAAATATAACCCCACCCCCACCCCATTTCTGTATCCTGAGTCTTCTTCTGGTGTGTTGGCAAAAAGCTATATCTCCCAATGAACTACCAATGCCTCTGTAGGGCATCCGACTCCACACATTGAGAATTGTCTTCCCAAGGCTTTTTTCCCCCTACAGTGACATTACAGCCTCAAGAAGATAAGGCAGGAAGCCATTCAACAATATTCCCCCAGCAAGCAGACTTCCATATGGTGTTAACCGATGTTTCATAAAGATACAGGCATAAGCAAGAAGTGATCAAAACTTCATTGCTCCAGAGTTAATCTCTGCAGCTTCAAAATAATAGGGAGGCAGGAAATGGAGAAGGCAAGAAGGAGGGAAGAGAAATGTCCGTGTTTCTGGTGACTGTGCTCAGCGCCGATCCCGTATGTCTCCTTTAATGTAATGTTAACAACTCCTCGTTGTTCCAAAATTAGACAAAGGTCTCTCTGGAATCAACAACATCCATCAAAATCAATGTTGTTGTGTATTTTCCCCCCTCTTTAAAAAAAAAAAAATTGTAAAAGGCCTGCATAAAACATTTAGCAGCGAGGATAAATAATGCATGCCATAAAATATTGCATTAATATATTGACAAATATAGACATAAAGTATTAATGTGATTATGGATCACTAAGCACAGCAGTCTTCCTCCCCTCTTTTCACCCTCTTTTACTTTGCTACATATTCATAAACAATTTAAGCAAGGATCCCTTCCTCTGTGATGTAAGTGGGCTCAGTTATTTTCTCACATTGTCAGGTATAATGCTCATCTTATTAACTCAGCAGGAGCACGTCAGTGTGGTAATGTAACCTCTCCTTAGCAGGTTCCAGCATTACCCTTCCTACTGGAGGAATGTGGGTGCGTCAGACAATGAAATTACAGCATATTTCCCCTTGTGGCTCCATAGAACTTGATGCATGCCTTAGATCGCCGTTGCAAAAGCCACCCCAGAGATACCAGGTAATGAAGTTGTTCCTGTTTAATGAGAACAAACAAATCAGGTGCGTAGGGGCACTGTCACAGGTTTCCATGTAAGATCAAGTTCGCAAAATGGTGAAAATGTGTAATTTAATTTTAGTGGGTAAAAAAAAAATAGAAGGGGGCAAACATGCTTAAAATCAAATGCCACAAGGCTGCAACCACAAGAAGGAAAGAGAAGTGGCTGAATTGCAACTAATCACCAAACTTAAAACCATGGAGAAACCTGGTCTGAACAAAGACATTGGATTCTTATCTCATTATACATAACAAAGCTATCTTTAGCCATCTCACCCCTTGCCTTTCCCTGCAAGACTAATTGCAGCCGTTAAGAGTCGTCAACAGGTTTTCCACACCTATTCCCACCACCCTTCTGAGTAATACCCCTCCCCACTCCCTCACTATATTTAAGGATCTGGTGACTTCCGTTTCAGTGTATCTGAAGAAGTGTGCATGCACACGAAAGCTCATACCAAGAACAAACTCAGTTGGTCTATAAGGTGCTACTGGAAAGAATTTCCTATTTTGTTTCGACTATGGCAGACCAACACGGCTACCCACCTGTAACCACAAGAAGGGATATTGGTGGACCTGCATGCAGATGTTCTTAGGTTCAATCCCCAGCATCTCCAGGTAAGACTTGACAGACTCCTGTCTGAAATCCTGGAGAGCTGCTGGCAGTCAGGGTAGACAATACTGAGCTGAATTGACTCCGCTGATCTGACTTCATATAAGGTGGCTTCTTAAATGCATGGGACTCACTGCAACCTAAAGTATACAGCAGAGGTAGCCAAATCCCAAGAGACTGCGATCTACTCATAGAGTTAAAAACTGGCAGTGATCTACCCCTTTTGGGGGGGTTCAGGTCAAAGTTGTTCAGCTTTTTTTAGGGAGGGGGAAAAGCCCTTTTTTGCATGCAGGGCAAAGATGTTGAGCTTTCCATAAGGGGAGGCAAAGTTTTCCAGGGGTGCAAAAGTTGCTTCTTTGAGAGGAGCCAGTGATCTACCATTGATCTACCACAGACGTCTAGTGATCTACCGGTAGTTACCTGCATGGAATGTCTTTGTAAGTGTCTGGAAGAAAGAACAGGTCTCCCCAAAAGATGGAACAAAACCATGACCTTTTGGCTACTTTCCGAACATCTCTGACCATCCAGTTTGAATATCCTCTGTGATCCTCTTGACCTCACAAAGATCATCCCTCTCCTTCAGTGCTTTTCAAATTCTGGAAAGTCTGAAAGGCCTTTCACTATTCAGTTTGAATTTCTGGTTCTGATCCAGACATATTCTTGCATACTCCATCCAACTTTATATTTCAATAATTGCAATTGTGAACACAAAGGGTTGTAGACAGTTCTGCATTAGTGGAGTTTCATTCATAGAAAGTTACTTTTCTGTTTTCTCTCCTCTCCTTGCAAACCCCCCAAATTGGATCAGAGCACATCAAATCATTATGCATTTCCATTTTTTTTTTATTTTTTATTTTTTAAACTGGCCAGGTTTATCCTTTGCAAAAGGTAACTGTCACCAGTTGCTGGCATGGACTGAAACTGCTTATAAACAAACAGGACAATTAATTTAGAGTATGGGATTCCCACCCCCCCTTCAGTCTACTTGGTAAATATATGTAAGTGCAGCTTCGTTAAAAACATTTAATTATTTACTCAAGGGACAAGAACATCTGTTCATCCAGGTAAATATATTGGGAGACAGCTTTTAAAAAGGTTTGCTTTGTTAGATCTATTTTGACTTAAATACATATTTATAATGCTTTTTTTAAAAAAAATGGAAAAACAGGTAGGAAATCTGTTACCTTCAGAGCTGCTTTCTCTCATCTTGCAAATATAGATGTGGATCATATGTTTTGCATACTCAAGCAATGCCTCAAAGTTCTTAAAGATGTGTCAGTGTTGCCTCCTCCACTCTGTATCCCATATACTTTCCTAGCAAAGTTGTCAATTTTTCTTCTGCAACAGTTTTGTACCGGGTGGGCCATCTTCTCATGTACTCCAACACTCTGCTTGATGCAGAATGGATTCCCAAGCATCTCCTGCGATTGATTACAATTTATATTTATTAATCGAATTTATATCCCACCCTTCCTCTAGAAGGAGCTCAGTTTGGCAAGCACACAAAACATCCAACACTGAAAACACCGTATTAACTCGAATCTAATGCTCACCTTTTTTTGGCTAAATTAAGGCGTGCATTAGATTTGATGGCACATTTACATTCACCAGCAAATACATTTTTTTCGTTTTGTTTCAAGGTTCTGAAAATTGAGGTGCGCATTAGATTCGATGGCACATTAGACTCAGATATGTCAGATATGTCAAACCAAAATTCCAAAACAGACTGGAGAAAGCTTTGATGGAAGAGGTAGACCATCAGAAGGTACAAAAAGCAACAGACATGAATAGCCCATAAGACTACGCTGTGACTTTTCTAGAGGTATAGACTTTATTTTTCTTTCGCAAAACACCCCCTCTCAAAAACCTCCTGAAGTCTACCCTCCTTCCCCTCTACAAAGGTTGGGGGGTTAAGGATGCAAAAAGGGGGGGGGGTAGTGAAACCACTCCCCTTTATTTTTTCCAGCAAAGTTTGTGCCAATTGCATCATCACATAGTGCCATTTCTAGAGGATTTTGGAAGATGGTTGGGAGAATGGCAGTAGCCAGTGATAGGAAAGAACTCCCTAAGTAAGTTGCCCTTCCCAAAGGGATAATTCTAATGACATAAAAGGAGATTCCAGCTAAACATCGGGAAGAAATTTCTGACAGTAAGAGCTGCTTGTCAGTGGAGCAGATTCCCTCAAAAGGTGGTGAACTCTCCTTCCTTGGAGGTTTTTAATCAGTGCTCTTGTTGAGATTCCTGAATTTCAGGGGGTTGGACTGAATGAACTCTTAGGGTCCCTTCCAACTCTGCATTTCTATGGATTTTCTCACAGGTCTTTCACGTTGAATGGGAGGGGGCTGTCAGGTCTAAATGTGACCCTCCTCCCTTCTCTATCTGACCCTCAAGGCCCTGTTTAGGGAAGTTTTAATTTTCTGTTGGGAGCCGCCCAGAGTGGCTGGGGAAACCCAGCCAGCTGGGTGGGGAATAAATAAATAAATAAATTATTATTATTATTATTATTATTATTATTATTATTATTATTATTATTATTATTATTTTGAGCCCCACTCTCTTCCCAGCCCAGACTCCCCCCCTCACCCAGTCTGAGTACCTTTTCCTTGATGGAATGTGTTTTTCACCTGTGATAAGTCTTCTTGCTAGCCTAGGATCACAGAGGTGTGGCATTTGTGTGCACGTATGCTTCTAAACCCCTGGTTTCTTTATGGCTGCAATGTTACCTGCTGTACAGAGGTAATAGTAGCACCTGTTGCTCGATCCACATTCACTTCTGTTCCTCTCCACCCCTCTACTGTGATCCCTGGATAATCGCACAGGTGGAAATATGATATATGGACTCCGACATGGCCCTGCATCTCAGACGTATAATAAAGAAAAACCCCACAGCTTGATAACAAATGCAGTTTTAAGTATAAAATGAACTGAGTTTTGTTTTCCAATCCCAGCATGATGATTAACACAAAATTATGCAGAGGTGTTGGTCCTCCAACCCCCCCCCCCGGACGTATCATTGAGTTGAAACCCTTCAGTTGACAATCTCTTCCCTAGACCTAAAGTGGGC
Organism: Lacerta agilis; assembly: GCF_009819535.1. Classification (NCBI taxonomy): domain Eukaryota; kingdom Metazoa; phylum Chordata; class Lepidosauria; order Squamata; family Lacertidae; genus Lacerta; species Lacerta agilis. The sequence goes on from NC_046322.1 coordinate 5,185,012, forward strand.
CATATCAGCAGGATGTTGGAGACTTTTCAGTCCTCGTTAAGCAACGGTGACATATGACTCAGAAAAGAGAGTTTGAGGCAAGAAAAATAATCTGGCTAATGCAACTTGAGCAAAATATATTTTGGGAAATAATAGTTGATCCCGCGGCTTCGTTTGCAGTATCCCTTCTGCCACCGTGATCCCACCAAATAAAATTCGCATTATTCCCTGGCATCAAAGTGATGAAGTGGCTGGTCATTAGGTTGTTTGTTTGTTTTTTCAGAGTAGCCCAGAAGGAAATGGAGAAGGACAGAAATAGAAATGGGTAAAGGCCTTCATAACAATGTTGGGGAGCAATGTTTGTGAATGTTGGCTCAGCAGAATTATGTTCCAGCAGTGGCCAGCCAAGTCTCTATGGGAAACCCATGAGCAGGACATCAGAATATGTACCTCCTGCTTGCAAAGATGAAAACTGCTAGGGACCCAGCCTTATTTTTTTATTTTATTTTTTTGGGGGGGAGGCAATGTTTAAAAAATCAGGAAGCAGAGGAGGCCAAGTGTGATGTAACTTCAATGACTGGCTCCTTCCTTCTCCTTCTCCTTCTCCTTCTCCTTCTCCTTCTCCTTCTCCTTCTCCTTCTCCTTCTCCTTCTCCTTCTCCTTCTCCTTCTCCTTCTCCTTCTCCTTCTTCTCCTCCTCCTCCTCCTCCTCCTCCTCCTGCCATTGAGGGAAAGGAGGGGGGAAGCAACCCCCCAGACAGTGGTAGTGGCAGGAGGAAGCCAATTGTGGAGCTGAGTACGGCATGGCATGGCTTCAGTGGCCAGCAGCTCCTCTTCCTGCTGTCATGTAAGGGGAAGACTGGGGGAAGGAGCCCTGAGGAAGTGGAAGCAGTGGTAGGAAGAGGAGGAGGAGGAGGCCCAAGTACTACAGAGGAGGAGCCGCTGGCCACTGAAGTCGTGCTGCCATCACATTTGGCTCTGCTCCCTGGAACATGTCATGACACAACGTCACGTGCGCAACATCATCTGTTTTGGCTGCGAAGGGAGAGCAACATTCCTTCGCTCTCTCCTGGCTGGTTTGTTGTTTTCGCTGCTGTACAATAAGGCTTCGTTGAACAGAAGAGGCTGTGTGCGAGCGTTTAACTGCAGAGCTAATACTGCTTCCACACAGACACACCGCTGCAGGAGATGCTCTGCTGCAGCTGGGGGAAGCAGATTGGCGCAGCGGAAGCGTGCTGGACGCCATCACACCTTTGCTGTTCGCAGCCTCAACAGACGAGTCACGGAACATCACACACAAGTTATCAGCCACCCTCCCATCTTCCTTCCAAGCTGGTGCCTCTGCCTGCTTGTGTTCCACAGTATTTGGTGACAGAGACACAAGAACAAAAGTAGAAAACTTGATTTATTTTATGTTCTGAATCTTCTAGCTTCATCGTTTGAGTGTTGTCTGATGGCAGGAGAAAAAACTTTTCTCCGTCCACTTTCTTCATGTCAGGCAGAATTGTATAAACTTCTATCATGTCATCTTTTGTTCACCTTTTCTCCAAACTAAAAAGTCCCAAATGCTGAAAGCTTTTTCCCTAGGATAGTCTGTTTGTGGCTTACAGAAACTGAGCAAATGAAGTTACAACTTCCAATCAAGTCATTTGCATCTTTTAAAGAACAATGTGAGCATCTTGAATTGGGCCCAGAAACCTATGCAGCTGTTTCAGAACATGAGTTTGTCCCTGGCTTCCATGTTTTGGGCTGGTTAAAGTCCCCATGTTGTGTTCAACGTCAGCCCCACATAGAGTGCATTGCCATAGGCCAGAGGCAGTATACCATTGGGTACTAGTTGCTGGGGGGGGAGCAAACACTGTGACAGGGCTCTGACCATCAAGTCCTTCTTTTGGGTTTCACAGGATCATAAGTTTGGTAGGCTACCATAGGAAACAGGCAGGACACTGGCCTGGCATCATCCATTCGGAGTGCCAGGGAAACAATGTTTTGGGAAGGAATGGAAACTCCTGGTGATGGATCTGCTGCATCACATAATGCTGGACCAGTGGAGAGCAGGCATACTGTACATACTGGCTCGCACACACACACACACACACACACACACACACACACAAAACAACAAGCAGGTGACGCCCACACAACTAAGGTAATTTCACAAGGAGACCTAGGAGGGAGCAGTACAGCACCAGCCTCCAATGTTTGTTCCAACTCAGATGCACATATTGTTGAAATACAAAGAAGCAATTTGGAATTGCTCCGAGTCTAGGTACAGAAGGAAGAAAGGCATAATTAAAGGATATATATATATTCTATTTAAATGTAACAAAAAAGACTCACATTGTTTTCCATCTAGATTTGCAGAAGGTGGCTTTAAATAATGGGCCTTAAATAAGCTGCCGGTGCATGATGTTTCCGAAATTGATTTTTTTGCTGATTGTTGTTAAAAACAGCATGTGTCACCCGCTTCTGTTGAAATCTGTGCAGTAGATTTCATCAAGCAAGATCGCTACTTGGCTGATTATTGCTCATAATTGTGGACGGTAAGGCTTGTCCTTCATATTTTCTTTTTTCTTTTTTGCGGGGGGGGGGAGCCATGTGACAGATCTGTGTCGTGGGGAACTTCTGATTCTACCACAAGGAGCTCTAATCCAGAGGGTCAGGTGTGCTCTTTCAATGTATGCGATCCATGCAGTACACAAACAGGTACTGCATGAACCACCCTCCTTGACATTGGTGGTTCACCACAGTTTCCACCCCGATACCGCTGAGAAGCCATCGAGCGTAGTATGAGTGCAATAGCTCTCTGCTGCTGCTGCTGCTGCTCTCCTAGAACTGGTATTCAGAGATGTGCACGTTCTGACCCTGGGAACATGCTCAATTGAACTCTTTGGGACTTGCCAGTGAGAGCCAGTGTGGTGTAGTGGTTAAGAGCGGTAGACTCGTAATCTGGTGAACCAGGTTCGCATCCCCACTCCTCCACATGCAGCTGCTGGGTGACTTTGGGCTAGTCACCCACAAAGTCAAACACAAAATGTTCCTTTCTTTTTAAAATATATATTTTTTATTAAATTTTACATTACAAATTTAAATTCAAACACATCATTCACCTCTTCAATTAGGATTCTCTGAACCCCTTGACTTCCCTCAGCCCTTCCATGGTTACCATTATCTTTCTTCTTCTTCTTCTTCTTCTTCTTCTTCTTCTTCTTCTTCTTCTTCTTCTTCGTCTTATCTTATTTTCTCTAATTTGTTTAAAAAGTGGTAATTCATTTTTCCATTGTTTTTTGTACATTACAAGCATTACTCAAATCCTGCCAAAGTTTTTCGTTGTTTACAGTGTTCTCTTAAGTACATTATAATTTTTTTCTCATTCCTTCTTAAAATTATTCTCTCCCTGGTTTCTGATTTTCCCAGTCAGTTTCACCATTTCGGCATAGTCCATCATCTTCACCAGCCATTCCTTTCTGGTTGGAACTTTGTCTTCTTTCCATCTCTGGACCAGTAGTATTCTCGCTGCTGTCGTCACATACATGAATAGTCATTTCTGAATGTTTCATTCAGTCAACTTCCTGGCTTCTGGTATCTCAGCAGGCATTGCTGAAACACTTTCAAATGGATCTGGATAGTTGTGAAGGGTGGAATACACACACACACACACACACACACACACACATTGTGAATTATAATTTATTCCAACGTAGATTTTCTTTTTTTGCAAATCAGCTTTTCCTAACCTAATACATATTTAAATCTTATTTTCTTTAACACATACATTCTAAATGTATGCATTTTAACGCAATATGGGCATTTCTGTACACACTGCTTCACTAGAGAACTGCTTTGCAAAATTCATAGAAGTACAAATTTTATGTTGAACTTCAAATGGGAAGTGAAACAACTTTCTCCTACATCCATAGATGAATATAATTCACAATGTATAGAAAGTTCAGATTTACTTAAGTAATTTCTCTTCTTTGTCATCCTGGGAAATACATTTGGTTGGGATTTCTATGAAAATGGCATTGAGTTAGGAAACAAACGTTTGATCATGAGAGACTGGCCACCAGGACAAACTGGGATAGAGCCTTACCACTGTTTTCAGCATTTTAATTATATCATTTCTGTACTACATTCCCATGAGAAGGGGTACCAAAGCGACAGAGAGAAGGAAGTATTTCTTCACACACAAAATATGGATTTGCTCCTACAATATGGCCACAGACTTAGATGGCTTTGAAGCAGGGCTGGTCAGATTCATGGAGCATAAGGCTATACTAGTCACATCCATATATTATCACTGCAGCAGCACCAAACCACATGCCCTGCAGATGCTGTTGGAAGTTTATGCAAGGATGGAAGTCTATATAATTATGCATAGCATGGAGAAAATGGATAGAGAATTTTTTGTCTCCCTTCTCTCAAAACATGACAACTTGGAGACATCCAATGAAGCTGAATGTCAGAAGATTCAGGGCAGACAAAAGAAATAACTTCATCATGTAGTCCATAGTTAAAATATGGCACTCACTCCCACAGGAGGCAATGATGGTCACAAATTTGATGATGATGGTGGTGGTGGTGATAATAATTAATATAATAAAATAATAATAATAATAATAATAATAATAATAATTATTAATTTATTTATTTAATCCCTGCCCATCTGGCTGGGCTTCCCCAGCCACTCTGGGCGGCTTCCAACAAAATATAAAAAATACAATAATCCATCAAACATTAAAAGCTTCCCTAAACAGGGCTGCCTTCAGATGTCTTGATGGCTTTAAAAGAGAATTCGACAAAGTCATGGAGGGGGAGGCGATCAACGGCTATTAGCCTCCACGTCACAGGTAGTAATGTGTCTGATTTCCAGTCGTTGGCAACCACGGGGGATGGAGAGTGTTCTTGTGTGTGGGTCCAGCTTCCAAGTTTCCCACAGGCATCTAGTTGGCCATTGTGAGAAGAGGATGATGAGTAGATGGGCCATGGACCTGATCCAGTGTCCATTATGGCAGTCTAAAAAGTATCAGAATCTGCAGACTGTCTGCAATTCTATCAAGTGTTATGATAGCTCACCTACAGATGTAGGAGAAAGTTGTTTCGCTTCACATTTGAAGTTCAACACTTTGGGAACCATCCTTCAAAATTTGCACTTCTCTGAATTTTGCAAAGCAGTTCTCCAGTCAAGCAGTGTGTACAGAAATGCCCATACTGCGATAAAATGTGTACATTTAGAATGTATGTGTTAACGAAAATAAAATTCAAATGTGTATTAGGTTAGGAAAAGCTGATTTGCAAAAAAAATCTACTTTGGAAGAAATTCACACAAAAATGCGGATGAATTTTCAATATTTTTTCAAGAAAATTTGCAAACTGTTGTGAAAATGTGGAGAACTGAGAGAAAAATGACAGACTTAGAGAAACCGAAATGGTTAGATTTCCCCATCCCTGGATGCACCATAATAATGTCCCCTACTGTCAGGAATGAGCCAGCTCCAAGTGAAGGTTTGCAGCCAACTGCAGAAAGCACCCAGGAACAGAGAGGCTTAGATGTTAGTCAGGTACGGGAGAGCCAACACCAGCAGACTTTGGCTCCTCCTCATCTTGACGGTCCAGCTGGTAAGGCAGTAGCTGAGAGCAGGCTAGAACACAGCCAAAGCTTGTAGGAAGCACAAATAGGAGTGGATAGATTCAGGGACAGCCTCTCAGACCAGGAAGAGATTGGAGCTGATCCACTAAGTCTGAAGAGTCGGTGAATGGGAGGGCTGCTAGATAGGAAGCAAAACAAGAGACGTAAGGGTCATCAGTTCAATATCTTAGAATCATAGAATCATAGAGTTGGAAGAGACCACAAGGGCCATCCAGTCCAACCCCCTGCCAAGCAGGCAACACCATCAAAGCATTCCTTCTGTCGATGCCTGAAGGAGTCTTCAGAAGGGTCATTTTGAGTAATCATGCCGGAGGTTTTGTCAGAGCTGTCCGAAGCTATCTGCTTGTTTTTGCAATAAATTTTTCTTTTTAATTACCTATGCTTACTGTGTTATCAAGCTGGGAACCTGGACTCCTGACACCTGCCCCTGGTAATAGAACAGACCCCCCCAAAAATTAGCCTTTTCTTTCATTGGAAACATACTCCTTGTATGGATTATTGGATTATTTTAATTGTCCTTTTCTATAATAGTTTGGGGATGGGGTGCCCATAGTTTGACACAATCCTCCTAACACAGCAGGTTTGCAATGCTCTAATTGTAAACTCGCATCCCTAGGAGTACGCCTCTTTGAAATCAATGGGGCTTATGAGTAGATATGTATAAGATTGCACTGTCCAAGATGTGACTAAAAATAAGGTAAAGGGTAAAGGTAAAGTGCCCCTGGATTGTTAAGTTCAGTCAAAGGCGACTATGGGGTTGCGGCGCTCATCTCTCTTTCAGGCTGAGGGAGACGGAATTTGTCCACAGACAGATTTCTGGGTCATGTGGCCAGCATGACTACAGTAAACTGCTTCTGGTGCAACAGAACACTGTGACGGAAACCAGAGCACATGGAAATGTTGTTTACCTTCCCGCTGCAGTGGTAACTATTTATCTACTTGCACTGGTGTGCTTTCAAATGGCTAGGTTGGCAGGAGCTGGAACAGAGCAACGGGAGCTCACTCCATCGTGGGGATTTGAACTGCCTACCTTCCAATCGGTAAGCCCAAGAGGCTCAGTGGTTTAGACTACAGCCCTACCCATGTCCCTAAAAATATAGTCACATTCCGCTAAATAAATAAATAATATTTCACACTCACTATGGATTGCATATGCTAACTAAATAAAGGTAAATGTACTTAGTCTGCAGCTACCAAAAGGGGTCGTTCTGATCATGGAATATTTTCTCCCCTCCCCTTTCTTATTCACTGCAAGAGACAAGTGCAAGTTAAAAATAATTAAGGAGCCTGAAAGGCATCTCTGGAAAACTCAGAATGAAACACACCATCTTGTCCTCTGCTTTCAAACGCTCTTATTTACATATAGCCTACTTTTGGAGCGGAGACCTTTTAAGAACATCGATAGGTCAATAAATCCATGCCTGTAATAGGGATGTACTCTTGTCCACTCTTTACCGGGGAGGTGTTTCATTATACACTGCCCGGGATTTGCTATAAACCGCTGTACACAAAATGTTTACGCCAAATTGATTGGCTCCCCCAACACGTTTGATGATCAGGGCATGCAAAAGGGGTGTTTTTCAAGGTTTGCAAGTTCAATAGCCAGCCCTGCTTTACTTTGTTGATATAAATGACTGATCCAGACTCGTGTCTCCTTCCTCCTCTAACCTCATTGTCACTCAGGCAGAGGGAAGCTCACAGCATTTGCCAGAATGAGCCTCTTTGCACCAGCACAAAACGGGGGCGGGACGACAACGAGGGATCTGCAGAAGCTGGAGCTCCTTTTCTTTTGGGGGGAAACCTAAATGCTCCCATTGTCTTGACCGTTTTATGAACACATGATGCTGTCCTATAGTTCGTCAAACTATAGGTCCATCAAGCTCTATATTTTCTGACTTGCAGCAGCACACAAATAAACATAGCAAGCTGTCTTATACTGAGTCAGGTCCATTTGTCCATCTAGCTCTATACTGCCTACACTGATTGGTAACAACACTCCAGTGTTTCAGGCAGGGGAGCTCCCTATCCTACCTGTAGATGCCGGGACCTTCTGCACCCAAATCATGCACACTACCACAGCTCCCTTCTCCAAGGTCTCCAACAAAAAAACTTTCCCCTTAACATGCTATCTGATTCTTGATTGGAAGATGCCAGCAGTGGTAGCTGTTAGCGCGCCAGCAAGTTGGCGTGCTGAAGAGCAGCAGTCAGTCAGATAAGCCAAGGTCAAACAGTCCGGGTCAGAAGGCAGCTGAAGTCAGGTATCAGTAAGGGGGCAGGAGAAGCCGAAGTCGGAAACAGTCCAAGTCAGGAACCAGCCAAGTCAGTCAGGAACAAGCCCAGAGCCAGGAACAAGCCAGGAGTCAGGAACCAGCCAAGTCAGTCAGGAACAAGCCCAGAGCCAGGAACAAGCCAAGGGTCAGGAACAAGCCAGGAGTCAGGAACAGAATTAGCAAGAGCAACCACACACTCAGCATAGCAGTTGCAGGTGCTATCGAAGGGAGCAGCCAGCCTTTCTTAAGTAGCTGGCCTGTAACCACGTCTCTTACGAGTTGCAGCTGCCTCCAATTGTTCCCTGTGTCTCTCAGCTCTACGCTCTACAGCTGAGAAGGGAGGAGGGGAAGGGCCCTGCCTGTTTCTCTCCTCACAAGGGCCTGATTCTGGCTCGACTTCCTCCTCCTCCTGTTCTGGTCTTTCCCCCTCTCCATCTGACTCTTCCTCTTCCGAGGAGTGCTGCCACCAGTCTTCTCCGGGTACGAACTCCTCCATTTCCCCAGGTTCTTCTGTGGGTGCAGCCTCGCCAGGGGGGGCTTGCCACCTCTCCTCCTCATCTGGCTCAACCCTGACAGTAACAAAGATGGCTATGTTCCACCTCCACTTTCAGAGGCCGTATTCCGGGAATCTCTGTTAGGCAGTGGGCTGTTGCACTCAGATCCAGCTTGTGGCTTCCCACAGGCCACTATGGTTGGCCACTATGAGAACAGGATGGTGGATTAGATGGGTGTTTGGCCTAATTCAGTAGTGCTCTTCTTGTGTGTGTGTGTGTGTGTGTGTGTTTTTTTTAACAATGCTATTTTTATTGGTTTTATTGGTTCTAGGTAGGGCTGGGAGAGACTCCTCCCTGTCTGAAATCTCAGAAAGCCACTGACAGCTCATGTAGGCAGTTTTGAATGGAGGGTCTACTGGCAGCATCATATGTTCCCAACACCTTAAGGTATTACTTTCAGGTATTTCTTTAAATACATGGCATGGAAGTCAGCTTTCCATCTGTTCATTATGAAACACGAGCACTTCACCCTCACCGAACACACACACACACACACACACACACACACACACACACACAGCGCATTGTTGAATATTGCAGCTTGCTAATACTGTTCTCCTCGGTTTACTTTTTATATCAGATCTTCATTAAGTGGGCTCCATTGTACAAAGCCCAGCTCTCAATAGCAGTTATTATTCTCCATATAGCAATAAGCACAATTACTTCTGGGTCTCTCTCTCTCTTTTACTGCCTCACAAAGAAGCACGTCGCAGAAGAAGCCACGGGTCAGAGGGAGGGCTGTTACAGTGTAGGCACATCGATCTGTGTCACAGAAACAATAAAAGAGACAAAACTAGTCACTGGCTGATTTGATGTGGCATGTTTCCCTGAAAGAAGGAGAGATGCACACAGATCGGTGCATAAAAACCAGTAAAGGGAGTCCGAGATCTAACATTGTGTTGCGGCAAAAATTGCACTGGAATCTAAGGTCACACCCATACCATACACTTAAAACAACTCTTAAGTCACTTCAACAGTTGTTCCTGCCTGGAAAAAAGCATCCTGGGAACTGTAGTTCGATGAGGAATCTCCTAGCAACTCTCAGCATCTTAACACAGTAGAGTTCCGTGGATGTTTTTTTTGGGGGAATCCATGACTGCGAAAGTGTTATAATGGTGCTTAAAATGTATGATGCATTTGTGTCCACCTTTCCAGGTAGTCTGTTCTGCTGTCGAACAGCTTTTGCCATCAGTATGTTCTTCCTAATTAGCTGTTGTTGTTGTTGTTATTTTGGAACGTAGCCCAATTTATTTATTTATTACATTTATGTCCCAGATAGATATTTATTATTACAGCCATTGGCCCATCGCACACGATTTTTCAAACAACATATATATACTTAGCCTTTCTACTTAGAACTTCGAAAGGACTTTAAAGTAACAGACTAAGCAGTAAATTTACAACATAAAACATCACCCCCTATTTATAAAATTATAAAAAACATCAATTAAGGTAACACATAATTACATCCTGAGTCATGATTTAAAAGGAATGTCCAATCCGCCTAGAAGTCCATTTTTCTTCTTTTGGGATAGGACGGTGATCAGAAATCTGGCAACCGTAAGTGATCTTGGAGGGTCTTCATCATTCAGTAGGTAAATTTATGTCCCACTTTTCTTTCATCCTCACAACAACCCTGTGGGGTAGGTCAGAGACAATGACTGGAACCAGCAAGATTTCTGGTCGAGTGAGGAGTTTAACATCCATCTCCCAGGTCCTCCTCTGGCACTCTAACCAGTACGCCATACTGGCTCTCACATGTTTTAAGAGGTACTGTTATTTTAACTCATAAGTGGCTAACTTTTGCCCCAAATATGTTGTTGGTCTCCAGCTCTCTGACAACTGGCCATAGTGGCTGGTGTTGATGGGAGTCCATTTAATTGCTTCCTGTTCAGCATGGCTGGAGAGAGTAATGATGAATTGCCCCATAATTGCCCCTTAAAGCAGCTCCAGTCGCCCATAGTGCATGTGTGCTTGTGGGTGTTAAATTATTGGTTTCCTCCCTTCCTTTATTTAGCTATTTTAAACAGGGAAATGCGTACTACTGGCTCATTAGAAAGGAAAGGAATATAATGGAAGGAAACCAGTAATTTTATGCATTTGCGGATGTGCACACACACAATGACAAACAGAACCTTACTAATTAAGGGGCAATTCATCATGAAGTCTACCCACTATGCTGAACAAGAATCAATAGAACAGGCTTTAATGGCTGGAAGGAAACTTTTAATTGATGTTGCTGGGGATTTTTGCTGAAGTGGATTTATCTGTAGAGGGGCTCATGCTTCCTGCAAGCAATGAACTTGGAGAGGTGCAAGAAGGCAACCCTGATGCCCACATGCATAAACAATATAGAAAACAGTTCTACACGGATGCTGATGTAAGCCTGTACAGTGGTTTCATGAGAAGAGGGTTATACAAGGTCCTTTCTTGCACAGGAAAGGTCTACACAAATACACCAGTATGTGTGTTGAACACTTTATGACATAACACAAAACATATGTGTCTCTCCTCCATCCCGCCCTGCTTCAGCCTGCCTGCCTTCCTTCCTTCCACCACCACCCGAAACTCCCCAAAATACATTATTGAAACCTACATCCCCATATACACGCCATATTTTCTTATTAAGTGATCCACAAGTTATTATACTCCTTTGGGAATGCTCTGGTTTTCAAGGGCTTGTGGTACTGTGGCCTAGTGGGCACAGCTCATGAACATGAGAACATCAGAAGAGCCTGCTAGATCAGGCCAATGTCCCATCTACTCCAGCACCTTGTTCTCACAGTGGCCAACCTGTTGGAAACCCTCAAGCATTCGAGCACAGGACTCCTCTCCTGTGGTTTCCAGGAAAATGGGATTCAAAAGCATTGCTGCCTCTGACTGTGAAGGAAGAGCATAGCCATCACATCTAGAAGCCATTAATAGCCCTCTCCTCCGTTAATTTCTCTAATCCTCTTTTAAGAACATCCAAATTGTTGGCCATCACTGCCTCCTGGGGGAGCAAGTTTAACTATGTGCTCAGGGTCATCTTATCCATAGAGGCTAGTGGGGCGGGTCACCAGGGCACCAAGTTCTGGAGGGCACCAGGGAAGAGGCAGAGGCTGGACACGGCGCCTCCCAGCATCAGCTCGCTGCCCTCGCCAGCCTCCGCCATGCTGCACCAAAGCAACACTGCGCCCGGAGCCTCCGCCTGCCGTGGCCACTGCGGCACGAAGCGGCCAGCTGAGCGACCAGCTGAGCCGGGAGGCGCCAAGTCCAGCCTCTGCCTCTGCCTCCGCCTCTGCCTCCCCACTGGAGGAGCCATCCTCCAGCCACTGTCTGCCGAGTCCAGCTCCGCCAGCAGCGCCGTCCTCCTTAAAAAAAAACTTTGGGAAATGGGGGGGGGCACCGGAGGGAGCTTTGCGCCACGGCACTGGATATGCTTAAGACTGAGTGAAAAAAGTCATTTCTTGTATGTTTCCTGAACCTTCCAACACACAGCTATGTTGGATGTACACAGGTTCTACTGTTACGAGAGAGGGAGAGCATATTTTCTCTACCCATACTCCCTCCAGAAGCACAATTTGGGGGCCGGTAAGACTGCTTTCTTGCATAGCTATTTACGTGGTGTCGATTTTTTCCCTTTGTTTTCCATTTACCAGGCATATGCCACATATCGTGTGTGTGTGTGTGTGTGTGTGTGTGTGTTTCATAGCAGCACCAAAGGGCCCCCTTGGAGTCTCTGCCTCTCCTCCGTGGCCAAGTGGTTTTTTTCTGTTTTCTCTCCTGATGCGAAAAATCACATTTTGGAGAACGCTTTCTGTACACAACATTTTTCTTCCTCTCTTCTCCCTATCCACGCCACCTGCTTCAGGAAATATATATTTCCCACACACTGCTCAAATGAACTAATCTATTTTCACTATGTGTCCTTTTTGGCAAAATATCTACAGTATTTTCTTTCATAAAGACAAATTCCATTCTTTTCCTTGGTCTTTCTCTCCCCAACCCCACACACTTTTTCTTTATTAATAATAATAAAAATATGATCCCTAGTTTCTGTTATGAAGAACGAAAAGGGGGTGAGGGTGGAGAGAGAAAGCACCTAAAACTTAGAAACATGGAAATGAAATGAAGCAGATAGCTGGAATGGATATGGAGATACTGAAGAAATCAGAATTTTCAAGGAATGTGGAAATATTATAAGTTTTGAATCATGTAACTTTTTTTAAAGCACCATATTGGGGTTGTGGTGCTGATGAATTCAAATTACAAGACAGGAAATTCCTACTAAATATCAGGAATAGTTTTCTGAAGGTAAGAGCCACTCAACAGTGGAACAGACACCCTCAAAAAGTGGTAGCTTCTCCTACATTGGAGGTTGTTAAGCAGAGCTTGGACGGCCATCTATCACAGACCCTTAAGCTGTGATTCTTGCATTGTAGGGGGTTAGAGTAGATGACCCTTGGTGTACTTTCCAATTATGCAATTCTATGGTTTATGCTCATAGAGAGGGACTTCCACTCCCTGGCATCTCCAGTTTGGTGCCAGTTTGGTGTAGTGGTTAAGAGCGGCAGACTCGTAATCTGGGGAACCGGGTTCGTGTCTGCACTCCTCCACATGCAGCTGCTGGGTGACCTTGGGCTAGTCACACTTCTCTGAAGTCTCTCAGCCCCACTCACCTCACAGAGTGTTTGTTGTGGGGGAGGAAGGGAAAGGAGAATGTTAGCCGCTTTGAGACTCCTTCGGGTAGTGAAAAGCGGGATATCAAATCCAAACTCTTCTTCTTCTTCTTCTTCAGGTAGGGCTAGGAATGTCCCCTATCTGGAACCCTAGACAGACTCTACAAGTCATTCACTCGTTTTATTTATTTATTACATCTTATATACCACTTTCCCCACCACCACAAGGAGCTCAAGATGGAGCACATAGTTATCTCTCCCCATTTTATGCTCACAACAACAATGTGAGGTAGGTTGGGCTGAGAGGCAGTGACTGGCTGCGTGGGGGTTCAAACCCTGGTCCTAGTCTAATACTCCAACCATGACACCATCCTGGATGGAGCAATGGCCAGATAGGGACCTTTCAGGGGGTGCACCAGTTGTGGGTGGTATTGTCTCATGCAGTACAATGGGCTCCCTCTCTGTCTTTCACCTGTAGAAATAAGACTTTGATTTATCCTTATTTCAAATTGCTGGATATCTAGAAGGGTCAGAATAGCTCTGAGCTGTCTGTGGTTGTTCTGCTGCTGTCTGATTCATAGAATCCTAGAATCCTAGAGTTGGAAGAGACCACAAGGGCCATCCAGTCCAACCCCCTGCCAAGCAGGAAACACCATCAAAGCATTCCTGACAGATGGCTGTCAAGCCTCTGCTTAAAGACCTCCAAAGAAGGAGACTCCACCACACTCCTTGGCAGCAAATTCCACTGTTGGACAGCTCTCACTGTCAGGAAGTTCTTCCTAATGTTCAGGTGGAATCTTCTTTCTTGTAGTTTGAATCCATTGCTCCGTGTCCGCTTCTCTGGAGCAGCAGAAAACAACCTTTCTCCCTCCTCTACATGACATCCTTTTATATATTTGAACACGGCTATCATAGGCATCGTTTACAGGCCTTTGACCATTTTGGTTGCCCTCCTCTGGACACGTTCCAGCTTGTCAGTATCATTCTTGAACTGTGGTTCCCAGAACTGGACACAGTATTCCAGGTGAGGTCTGACCAGAGCAGAATACAGTGGTACTATTACTTCCCTTGATCTAGATGCTATACTCCTATTGATGCAGCCCAGAATTGCATTGGCTTTTTTAGCTGCTGCATCACACTGTTGACTCATGTCAAGTTTATGGTCTACCAAGACTCCTAGATCCTTTTCACATGTACTGCTCTCAAGCCAGGTATCACCCATCCTGTATTTGTGCCTTTCACTTTTTTTTGCCCAAGTGTAGTACTTTACATTTATCCCTGTTAAAATTCATCTTGTTTGCTTTCCTAGACCCAACACAAAACATTCCTGATGTTACTCACCTAGTTAGGACGAACTGTTAAGTATAATCAGTGACGTTTAGATGGTACATTACTCCATACAAACTTTCACGAATGTATAAAAATGTGAGTAACACCTGTTGGAGATGTGAGGAGGTTGGGAGTTTGTATCATATCTGGTGGGAATGTAAAAAGATCGAAGTATTTGGGAACAAAATTCACTCAGAATTGGAAATAATTTTAAAAACCAGATTTTCTAAATCACCAGAAGCATACCTTTTAGGCATAACAACCCCTGACATACCCAATAAAATGAGGAACTTTCTTTTATATGCCTCTGCAGCTGCAAGAATTCTGGTGGTGTCACACTGAAGAGGGAAATAACACCCAGTAAAAAAGCAGTCACGAAATTAAAAGATGCCTGCTTCTTGGGAGGAAAGCAATGACAAACCTAGACCGCATCTTAAAAAGCAGAGATGTCACCTTGCCGACAAAGGTCCATATAGTTAAAGCTATGATTTTCCCAGTAGTAATGTATGGATGTGAGAGCTGGACCATAAAGAAGCATTGATGCTTTTGAATTATGGTGCTGGAGGAGACTCTTGAGAGTCCCATGGACTGCAAAAAGATCAAACTTATCCATCCTTAAAGAAATCAGCCCTGAGTGCTCACTGGAAGGACAGATCCTGAAGTTGAGGCTCCAAGACTTTGGCCACCTCATGAGAAGAGAAGACTCCCTGGAAAAGACCCTGATGTTGGGAAAGATGGAGGGCACAAGGAGAAGGGGGTGACCGAGGATGAGGTGGTTGGACTGTGTTCTCGAAGCGACTGGCATGAGTTTGGCCAAACTGCGGAAGGCAGTGGAGGATAGGGGTGCCTGGCGTGCTCTGGTCCATGGGATCACGAAGAGTCGGACACGACTGAACGACTGAACAACAACAGCAAAAAAGAATGGTTTCATAAAATCTTAGAATATATTGAGTTGGCGTACCTTTCAGAAAAAGTAAAAGACAATCCAAGGAATAGATTTATTGAGGAATGGAGTAGTTTTCTGTATTATCTGGTGTGTTTTGAAGAAAGTTCTGCATGTTTTTAATTAAACTTATGGGCCTTTCTATAGGAGTCAGTTTTGTATTAATTCAGTCACTTCAAACTGTGTGATATTAACATCTGCAATATGCACCCCACCAAAGGACATTTTGCCCTCAAAACTGATCCTAGCAACGTTCACATATTGCATTCAAGGAATGTACAAAATGTCCTAATTTACTTGCTTCTTAAGATGAAATGCTGCCTGATAAATCTAGTGTCGACAATTCCTATAGATCCCTGGGCCCCACCACCGGAAGGACGCTAAGGAAAAGACATCAACAGTGAACACTATGAAGCCTGTCCCTGTAATATACACACAGCACCAAATGAACAGGCACTGTTGACAATGTTTCCCACAAGTTTGTGTGTCCCCCACAATTCCCTTCATACATGGACAAGACTTCTACTTTTTATGGGGAAGGAAGATGGATATTCTAAAAGAAATCAACAGTGAATTTTCCAATAGCATAACCCCAGCAAAAAATAAAAATTGAATAATGTTTCCAAGTGTCTTTTAAGAGTAGAAGGGAAGAACAAAAATGAATACCTTGCAATAGAGAATGTTGTACTGTCACTAGAGTTATTACAGGCACGGGCCCACAATTTTGTAAATTTAAGGTAAGGACTTTCTTTGCACAGAGGCAGACAGGCATTAATGTCTGAACCGCATCCAGTTTAATAACTTGTAGACACCTCAGCAGACAGCATCTGTCTTCCTCTGTGGGATGCCAGCGAAACATGTAGACACAGTCACACTTCAGCGAAGAGAGGAACAACCTTCAAAATTCCCCCCCCCCCACTGCCTTTGAAATGAAGAGAAACTTGGCTAAATGAGAGGAGGAATGCGGAAAAGCAGTGAAACTTGAGGGTCTGTTCATGGACAGAACTCAAACAGAAGTCACATTAAATGGCTAAAGTAGACATCAAAATCTTCCCCAGACCTGCTGTTGGGACCCACATTAAGGACCATTTTCTGTTGCCTGAACCTGCCTGGCAATCAAACTAATCTTATGAGATCTTTGTCTGGATAGCTGAGATTTTAAAAGCAAGGCAGGTGTGTCTACCACATAAAATGCTTTCTGCATGGTGGCACCACATATTTGGAGTTCTCTCTAAGGGAAGTTCAGCTGGTGTCTCTATTATAATTTGGCACTAAGCTAAGTCTATTGCATTCATCCAACCTTTTAACATTAACCCAGATCTTAATAAAAAAATGATTTTAGGGGGTGGTTTATCTACCCCAAGCTGCATTCTAATGTCTCAAAGCCCAACCAAGGATGTTGGATCAGAAGACATCTGGCTTCCTGGACCAAATAATTCCTTGCAGTCTTTTGAGTCTCAGACTCCTTTGGGATTTCAGAAAGAAAAAGCCACTGAAAACTACATCACTGGGTCAGTTTTTGAGGGGGGAGGGATAACTCAACAACTTACAGTGGATGAGGCACAGTTGGTGTCCCTGGGACATTTGTGTTTGTCCTGAGAGATTTCTGTATACAAAAAGAAAACTTGAAGTGATAAGTGGCTGAAGTTTAGGGACATATTATTAGGGGGCAATGACCTAGAGTAGGAATGGTGAGTGTGTGGCACTCTAGGTCATTCATGGACAGCCGACATGATGTCCTCCATAAGCTATTGGACTACAGTTCCCATCAGCCCCAATCAGCATAGCCAATGATCAGGGATGATGGGAGACATGGTCCACAATTTGGTGGGTAAGCAACAGGTCTCTACCATCAATTACCTACAAGAACTATTACCTCGTAGTTCTACTTCTGTGTCAATTATGCAATGAGAAGTGCATTGAGAGTAGAAGCAGAACTCTCCAAAGTTCTGGGTTAATTAGTATCAATATTTTTTTACTGTTAACAGTCTTGCATCTGTGTGATTCTGTGTGAACATATTGTATCATCATCATCATCATCATCATATTCTTCTCCTTATTATTTAAATTTGTTAGTTGCTTCATCTTGCCCAAGGCAACCCAAAGTGACTTCTAACCAACCAACCAACCAACCAAACAAACAAACAACAAAAAGCCCACATAAATACATTAAAAACAAGAGGAAAAATAATTACATTAAAAACATCCCTCCCACTTCTAAAAGGCCACAGTTAAAATGTGTTTCTCTGTTGATGGCGGAGGTGGCAGGACAGGTGTGCTACCTGGGGGGATTCTGCCACATGAAGCAGTAACCTTACCCTGCCTAATGGCTAGGCTATCTCCGTATGACAACATACAGGTGAAACTTGAAAAATTAGAATATTGTGGAAAGGTTCGTTTCTTTCAGTAATTCAACTTAAAAGGTGAAACTAATATATGAGATAGACTCATGACATGCAAAGCGAGATATGCCAAGCCTTTATTTGTATATAATTGTGATGCTTATGGCGTACAGCTGATGAGAACCCCAAATTAACAATTTAAACTTTGGGGCTTTCATCAGCTGTGCGCCATAATCATCACAATTATAACAAACAAAGGCTTGACATATCTCGCTTTGCATGTCATGAGTCTATCTCATATATTAAACTCCAGTAGCTAATGAAAACAATTGCTTACATAAATGGACTTTTCCACGATATTCTAATTTTTCGAGTTTCACCTGTACAAACTCCCCCGACCAAGCTTTTCATTACTATAAATAGAACAAGATTACATTACACTTCCCAGCAATAGTAAAATAAAAATAAAAATAAAAAATAACAAGGGAGCTTCACAGTTTCATCTTACTCCTAGAACCCACCCCCCACTATGTTGCTCATAGTCCTTCTCCTGAAGCAACTTGCAAAGCTTCCAAAGACAGGGATGGGGTAGCTCAAAACACCCCTCCTATTATATGACTCGCTTTATAAAATTGCATTGGTGCTTTTTTAAAATCACATTTCATCCCACAGTTTAACCTGTGGTTAGTTCTACTGCAGATTCTTGCCTTATAGACAGAGCGTCTCAAGCTTGGAGGGCACCTACAGGCACCATCCGAACCAACCCCCTATCTTTTGTTATTATCTTATAATTTAAAACTAGAATACTGACTTGTAAGGCATACATAATGTTCACTTTAGATCCAGTAAATTCAACAAATTATATGTGGTGGCGGCCACTAGTTGGATGGCTTTGAAATGGTTCAAATCATGGATGATCTACCTACCTTCCTTGCTACCTATTTATGGCAGTAATACATTACCCCATTGCTCTGGCAGCCCATATGGTACCCCCCCCCCCCATTTCAAACGCAAATTGCAACAATACAGTATATCAGTTTTTGAGGGACAATAGTGGGAAATGATGTTGCCTTCAAGGCTTGTCTGTGGAGCTTCCCAGCTATTTCTTGTTGGCCAATATGGAAAACTGGATGCTGAACTAGATGGAACATTGATGTGGTCCATTACAATTCTTTTTATTATTATTATTATTTCTATATAGGATTCTTCCACGACGTCCTTTCCCAAGGTTTAAATTCTGGGCTCAGTGGTTCTAGATTGCTATCTGACATCTGTAGCTTTCAAGGAAGGGGGAAGAGGAGACATAATGTCAACTTAGGAGTCAAACAAAGGGACATCAGATCCAAGGGACATTAACTGCCAAAGATATTATGAATCACAAGCTACCTATTTCAAATAAATGTGCATTGGCTCATTTAGCTTGGGGATTTGCAACATACATCAAAACGAGGAACTTTGTTCAGTATGCAAAGGTGCAAAAAGGGGGGGGGGAGACAAGGATATATCCTTGGGAGATGCAAGCAGATGGAACGTCCATTGAATTCTTTGGGTCTGTGCCAGTTGACACCAACTGAGGTAGCCCATCCAGGTTTGTATTGGCAAAGAAAGAAGTGAAACCACAGCTTTGGGAGAGAGAAAAGAGGCCGCTTAACATCCTTTGACTTTGAGAAGGTTACAGACAAGGTTGACAGTGTCAACACATCCAGCATGATTTATCTGGAGTTTCAGAAAGCTCTCAATAAAGTTCCACATGACAGGCATCTGTTTAAGGGGAAAGCTACAGGGATCTGCAGTAGGACAGGATGGAAGTGAATAAAGGACTAGTTCAAAAAACAGAACACAGAGGCTACCTGCATGATGGACTTATACTACTCTTGAAACAAGGCTGATCCATACTGCTGTTTTCATTGTCAGCAACAGGATTGTGTTAAGCTTGGTAGTTTGAGAGAGGGATCTGGTACACTCAACTAACAGAGGAGCTGGGGAACACCTCTGGTGCGTTCCCCAAGCCTATCAGTGGTCTGTGTAGAAACAGAGAGATTGGAGATCTCACATACTTGAATATACGAAATGATTTTTAACTGAGACAGAATACCAGTCCGTCGGACCCAACATTGCCAATAACTGCCTTGGGGAAACCTGTGACCCTCCTGATGTTGTTAAATTTCAACTCAGTTCTTTCTTGACTATTGGACATATAGGCTGAGTGTGATTTTCCAGTGCTTGCTATGTAACACTCAGCTAAAGATGCTGAGGATTGACCATGGGTGAGTATGTGTGGGGGGTTGTGGGTTCTGCCAGCTGTGCATCATAGAGAAGCCATGGGTCAATAACTTTTGGCACCAGGGAAGAAGGAGTGAGAGAAAATCTACATCAGGCACAAGGGGTGGTTACGTACATAAGGAATGGGTAAGAGAAAGAGAGATCAAATTGCCAACCCCACCTATTTCCCACCCCCTGATAAGTCCCACCCCTGACAGTCCACTCCCTTTATACCTCACCTAACCCCCCAAAACCTCACCTCTCCTTCAACCCCACCCCATATAATCACATCTACTTCAAACTCTCCAATCCTTCTGGCTCTTTCATCTCCCCAGTCCCTCACTGCTCTTTTATCACCTCCACCTATTTGCCACCCCCCAATTGCCAATGCCTATCCCCTCACAGATCACCCCAAACTCCCCCCCATGGTTTTCCCCAATGCCAAGACTCTGCTCCTAGTGGCATTTGCAGAGGCGAGGGGAATGAAATGAATAAAGTTTCAGTCTCCTCTGGCCCACGTAATCCCACAACAGAAGGAAGTGTGCCTTTTGAAATTGACACTGATTGTGATGGTCTGGGCCACCAGCCCAGCTGCTTGTCCACAGGATGAGGCAGGCTACTGGTTGCTCATATCCCTTGCCCTGTTCTGTATGCAAGCAAGAAAGCAAGCAATAGTGTGCAGCCCTGGTAGGAACTTCTGACTTTTACATTATAAAAGTTGGAGTGGGGGGGGGGGACCAACCATTTGTTCTAGCTTTGTTCCAGGTGCAAATTCAAACCTGCATATCACCCAGTGGAGCCAAATCCAGTGAAGGTTGCAAACCTAAATGCATCAGTTTGGGAGTAAGACCTGCGGATTGAACTGCATTAAACTGTATCCTCAATAGCCAGAGCAGCAATTATAATTACCAGTGCTTTTTTTAACAACAACAAACAACAACAACAACAATGTTTAGGGGTACTTTCATTTTCCTACTCATATTGAAATACTGCCCCTCAATGAGGCCAAACTAAGATTCAAAAAACGTTTAGGGGTATGCGTACCCCTGTGCCCCTGATCATTACAGTAGGTTTATAGTGTAAAGCAGGCATCGGCAAACTCGGCCCTCCAGATGTTCTGAGACTACAGTTCCCATCACCCCAACCACTGGTCCTGTTAGTTAGGGATGATGGGAGTTGTAGTCCCAAGACATCTGGAGGGCTGAGTTTGCCTATGGCTGGTTTAAAGGAAAAAGAACACACACACACACACACACATATTTCCCAGCTTAGGAAAAATGACTGGAACCACAGAGCATCTCTTTGGATCCTACTCATGTTTACAGGTGACTCATCTGAAGTGGTTTGACAGGATTTAGGGGCCTGACAAGTGACAACAAAATTTTCAACTGCTCTGTAGAACTGCAGCTTTCACCTAACTTTAAATCACATTAAAAAATAAAAGAAAAAAATAGAAGAAGATTAAAACTGTAACAGGTGGAGTGGTGATTCCCTCTCTCTCTCTCTCTCTCTCTCTCTCTCTCTCTCTCTCTCTCTCTCTCTCTCTCTCTCTCTCTCCCTCTCCCCACCCCCTTTAGATATTGGCTAAGTAACTGTTGACAACACAGTTCTGAAAATAGGAAGAAATCCACTTTTGTTGGGACTTAGGGTGGGATTCAATTAAGAAGCATCACCAGTGGAAGCCCATTCTGCTAGTTGAATGGGGCTTCCTTCATGTCTCCCAATTGTAGATGTTCAAGACCCCGTCCCCAATGGGTCAATTGAACCTCCTTTATGTCCCCCCCCCATGGAAATTTACAAAGACACCTGCTTCAGGAGTCAGGACAGGCGATTGCAGAGTAAATTAAAACAGCATTCATCTGGCAAGAAGGTGCACATGTTCATGAAAATGACCGCAAAAATACATTGTATTAGGGGAAATTGCTTGTGAAAAAAGAATATGTTAAGAGAAGTGCAGCTCAAATGCTGACAAAAATTTATGAGGGCTTTTTCTTTCTTTCTTTCTTTCTTTCTTTCTTTCTTTCTTTTTAAAAAATGCAGACTGATGCAGGTGGCAAACCCAACTCAAGATTGTAGGGGGAAAGGGAGAGAAACCGAAATTGACAAATTCATCTATCCCAAGACAGAGCAGTGGGTAGTTTCTAGAATGGAGGGAGACGTCTGAAAATGCTTATTGCAAAAGCATTTTCCAGGGAGGAGGAGGAAAGAAATCTGCTGGAGATACTTTAGAGCTTGGACAAGATTAATTTGGAGTTAAACTGCCCCTAGACTTGTTATTGTTTTTACAGATTGTTGCGGCACTTGATCAAGAGGAAAGGAGAAAATAAACTGTTGCAATGAAGCAAGAAAGCTGCTTCGAAAAACAGCCGGTGGGATGGGAATGCTTCAATGCAGCTGTGATCTGAAAGCCTTTGATATTAGGGGAACAGATAACAAATCTGAAACAGATGCCACTTTGGTCTTAAAAAAACATATTCACACGTACATGCAAATAGAACAGGCAGCTCGTCCGGATAATCAAGCAAAGCAGGGCCAATATTTTCCTGGAAATTAATGTAGAACACAAATGGATGATTGTATGGACACAGAGAGAAAATCTCCCTTTCTCATAGTGTTAAAACCTAGCGTCACATGATGAAATGGTCAGGTTGTCGACTCAGGAAAGACAACGCAGCAAACTTATTTCCACAGCTGATGGCTCATGTGTGGAATTCAAGATATGATGGTAGGCACCAACCTAGATGGCATCAACAAGGATTAGACTAACTCAACAGTGATGAGTCATGAAAGGTAAATGAAGGCTCCATGTTGAAAGGCAGTGTGTTGGGGGCAAATAAAAGGAGAAGGGTTATTTTCATGAATGGCTTTCATGCTTCCTGGAGTGGGCTATACCCCGTGGCCAACAGGATATGCCCTTAGAAGAATCACTGGTCTAATCCATCAGCACATCTGAGCCAAAACATCTCAGAGAACAAATTTCTTACAAATTTTGTTTTTCTTTTCATTTCTTTTCATTTCCAAGCTAAATTGCTGGGTGATTTCGGTCCTCCTCAGGAAAATGGACAATGAAATGTCCTTCTCAGTTTGTCACCCAAAAGTAGTCTATTTTACTGCTGAGATTTTGATCTTTCTTGTCCCTGAGGGCTCTGTTTGTATCCTTTGTATCAGAACAAATACTTTTGAGATGGTCAGGAACACAGAAAACTGTCTGATATTTATTCTGGTGTTGGTCCACCTAGTTCAGCATTTCCAATACACATTTTAAGGGGTTCCAGGTTTTAAGATGGAGATCAGAAGGTTGGCGGTTCAAATCCCTGTGACGGAGTGAGTTCCTGTTGCTCTCTCCCAGCTCCTGCCTACCTAGCAGTTCGAAATCGCACCAGTGCAAGTAGATAAATAGGTACCACTGTGACAGGAAGGTAAAAGGCATTTCCATGCACTCTGGTTTCCGTCACGGTGTTCCGTTGCACCAGAAGCGGTTTAGTCATGCTGGCTACATGAACCGGAAAGCTGTCTGTGGACAAACGCCGGCTCCCTTGGCCAGGAAGTGACATTAGCGCCACAAGCCCATAGTCGCCTTTGACTGGCCTTAACCATCCAGGGGTCCTTTACCTTTACCTTTGTACAAAGCAGATGCTCTGCTGGTGAGCTATAGAAGTACAGGAAGCTGTCTTGTGCCAAGTCATGACATTGGTCTAGCCAGTGTGGTGTAGTGGTTAAGACCGGTAGATTCGTAATCTGGTGAACCGGGTTCGTGTCTCCGCTCCTCCACATGCAGCTGGTGGGTGACCCTGGGCTAGTCATACTTCTTTGAAGTCTCTCAGCCCCACTCACCTCACAGAGTGCTTGTTGTGGGGGAGAAAGGGAAAGGAGAATGTTAGCCGTGTTGAGACTCCTTTGGGTAGTGATAAAGCGGGATATCAAATCCAAACTCTTCTTCTTCTTCTAGCTCAGTACTCTTGGCAGCAGCAAGCAGCAGTTCTCTGGGGCTACAGAAGGATTTCCTCCCACCTGGATATACCATTGAGGATTGAATATGAGACCTGCATGCAGAGCACATGTTCTATCACCAAGTTATAGCAAGAGTATGCTTATATTATGGCCAAGCAAAACTGGAGCGTACAAAGAGTCCTGCAAGATCAAAACAAGCATTCATCTATTTATTTATTTATCGTTTATTTATACTTGCCTTGCTCCCAAGCTGGGATTCAAGGCCGCTTGAATTCTGAAAGCAGGGAATAGCCCTCATGGCTAGTGGTCAGTGATAGCCTTCTGCTCCATAAATTTGTCTAATCACCATTTAAAGTCATCTAGGATGGTGGCTACCACTGCTCCCTGTGGTAGAGCGTTCCATAGTTTAACCCCATAGTTCAATAGTTGAAGATGGAGGTTTTCAACCTTTTTTTAGTCTATGGCTCCCTTGACCAACTACATTTTTTTTCTGCAGCACCCCTGTGGGGCTCAGGAACCCAGTTATGTCACCCCTTGCCTGCAAAGCTGGCAGCCTCTCCCCCTTTTTCAAACACCCTCCCTTGCGGAGTGCTCCCTCAGCTTCCTCTCATCTCCCCTCTCCTTAGAAGTCCTCTGGGCAGGTGCTGCTGTCACCCCTGGTCTCTGAGCTGTCCCCTGTGCCCTGGGACTTGTTTGTCCATTCCCAACAGCAAGGGCTGGCAGACTGGCTGGCTGGGCCCCCTCACCCACTTGCTTGCTTACTCTGAGGCCACTTCAGCTCCTGGCAACCAGCACCCCCTGGCAAGCCCCAGAGGCACCATTCACCTGCAGAGATTGTAGCCAGGGCTGCTGCAACAAACATCTGTGCAAGCCTTTTGGAGGCAGAGACACAAGAAGGCTTCAGAGGAGGGAGGGAAGGAAAGAGGGACAGAGGCCAGTGTTGCCTGCGGCACCCCTGACCATCCTTCAAGGCACCCCAGGGTGTCACGGCACACTGGTTGAAATCCACTGATTTAAGATAAGCACAGTAGTAGCAGTAGTAGATTCCTGGATTGAAAAGCATGGGGTTAAAAACTCATTTCCACGTGTTCTCCCCCTCCACTCTTCCTGCTGACTGTTGCATCGACTTTGAAATAAATAGAAAGAACTTTGGGAAAGAGAGAAAAAGGCGTGATTCAAATATGCCAAAGAACCCCACAGAAGCTGAACATATAAAAGTGAATGTTTTGCATAATAGTCTTCTGAGAGTTCTTAAATCTGTGTATATACACTGTTTAAAAGTAAATTAAAATGATTCCTTAATGAAATACAAATCAGGAGTCCCTGGAATACCTAATCATTTTATTACCCATGCAGTGAATTCTTAATGCCTGCTTCCACCTGATTATTTTTGATATGTCGGTGCTGTAAATTAAAAGCTATATAAATCATTAATATGTTGATATAAAGATCAGCGAGTTCCCTACGCTCTGTTTGACTCATTAGGGCGTACAATATCGGAGTCACCTTTCTCCTTGTCTTATAGAGATTCCAGATTTATTCTGCACTGTATTTGAAATATATAGCCATTATGCTTCATTTCTCAATCGTGGGTCTGAAATGTCCCTGATGCCCCTTCGTTCATCATCCCTGGTGCTAGGAGGTTCAGCATCCTAGATGCTGTGCACTGCACTGATTTAGCCCCTGGGTGATTAATGTCAGAGACTTCCAGAATCGGATGTTGAGTCCACTGGATATGCCTGGGGTAGCAATGTGGTGGCAATCAGATATTGCTGGACTCCAGTTCCCATCAGTCCTGACCACTGCCATTACCAGCTGGGGCTTTTGAGAAATGGCCAGAATATGAAATGGATAGACATGACCATATATCTTCACAAAAACCCTATAAAGTAGGTTAGTCTGAGAGATGGTGACTATCCCAAGGTCAACCAGTGAGCTTCATGGCTGAGTAGGGATTGGCACTCTGGTCTCCCAGGTCCTACAAATCCAAATGCTCTAACCACTACACTGTGCTGGATCACATCTCATTGGGAAGGACCACCCACCTCACATTCATATATCTTTTTTTTTTAATAAGAATTTATTTATTTTTTCCATAACAAACAAATAAAACACCAACATTAACCCAATACCTAACTAAAAATAGACAATTACAAATATACCAATACATCTTCTTCTTGTACCATAAAAAAATTCCTTGTTCGAATCTTGGCACAGACTTCCCCTGCCTTTTCACCTTCGGTTTTAATTCCAAATATTACTTTAATAACATCATATACTGAAAAAATAATTACAAATTCATTTTAAAAAGTTTCCTTCTAAACTTTCTTCATCAAAGATTCTTGTTTTATAATATACAATATTTTTTCCCATTCTTAACTTAACTAAAGTCAAATCATACTCTAGCTTCATATTAGTTCCACACAAAATTCTGGTTCTTAGTACATTATTCTCAAAATACATCATAACAAATATCCTCTTTCTCTAAAACTGCTGTTAATAACCAAGATTTAAATATCCCTTCACATTCATATATCTTAAATCCTCCTCCTCCTCCTCACTTTAAGCAGAAGGACAGTAGTTCGGTGGCAGAGCATCTGCTTTGCACACTGAAGATCCCAGGATCAATCCTCAGCATCCCTAAGTAGACATTTTTTATGGTTTGGGTCCGGCTTACCTGGAAATTCCTATTTCCCTCTATGAACCTGCCCAGGTGCTAAAAACCCTCAGGTGAGCACCTTCCCTTAGCCCTGTGTTTCCCAAACGTGGGTCTCCAGTTGTCTTTAGACTACAGTTCCCATCATGCCTGACCACTTGTCTTGCTCACTAGTGATGATGCGAGTTGTAGTCCCAAAACAACTGGAGACCCAAGTTTGGGAAACACTGCCTTAGCCCCATCGAAAACCAGAGGCATGGTTGGTGGTGACATAACAGATATTTTCTGTGGCTGCTCCAATGTTGTGGAATTCCCTCCCAAGGCACGTTAGACTACCTCCCTCCTTGTTATCCTTCCACCGGCAGGTTAAGACCTTATTCAAACAGGCCTTTGAAAAGGATGCTGCAGACAATGCTGATCACTGGTCTGCTATCATGACAATCAGTACATCTGACTGGGTTTCTCCAGCTGCTCCAGCTTACGTTGTGTTGATTAATTTGTATTTTATGATTATGTTTTTGCTGTTCAAGTTGCTAGCCACCTTGAATCCCAGCTTGAGGGAATGGCGGGGTATAAATACATTAAGTTCTTGTTGGCAGTTGTCTGTTTCAGGTGACAATGAATGAGTGCACCTTTCATGGTGAAGTCATACTATTTGAAGGTTGCAGTACCTGCAACCAATACAGGAGAGAGATGTTTTGTTGCAGCTGGGGAAGATGAAGGCATCCAGTTGTGCTGCTGCAGATAAACCTTGGTATTTCTCCACCCCCTTGAGTACAGTTCTTGATAGTGCTCTGCCCATTGATTCATCTGCTTGCGGTGGTCTGTGATGACCCCTCCACACAAGGGTTTTCAGTGCTGCAGTTTTCCTGACCATTGATCATAACTGCTATTGCAACAAAGTGACCTCTCTGGGCACAAGCCTGCCCAGATGACAAGACACGCCCCCCCCCCCGGCCTTGCTGATGTGATCCAAAGGAAAGGAGGGCAATATGCTTAGCACCAGCTTGGTTGCAGGAGTAAATAAAAAGTAAACTAGAAATAAGTGGGATGCCCCCTGCCAGAAACCCTGGAGAGCCACTGCCAGCCATTGTTGACAGTTAGATGACCCAATGGCACAAGATAGCACCCTTTGTCTATCTGCCTCTTTCTCTTCTCATGCTAAGCAAGAGCTAGGTTGATTGCACTCAATACCCATCATCAATATTCTCAGCATCCTTTATATTAAGAGGGTGTCTTTCCCACTTTCTCCCTTTTATGTAGATGCCTCTGTCTGAAAGATTCTCGTCTGTGAAATATTTATGAAATAAGTAGCCCCTTCCTTTCAATGCACGGCTTGCGTTCCCTTTCTCGCCTTTACTCTCCCAGCTGTATTGCAATACATCCAATTAAGTTGCTCTCCAATTTGTCTCATAATAGTAATAATAATAATAACAACACAACTACTCCCCCCCCCAAAAAAGAACAAGGTGTCCCCGAGGAGTGATGTTTTCCATGTCTCTTCCCTCTGGTACAAAGCATTTGCTTCGATGCAGAACATTTTGTAGTGATTCTC
Organism: Lacerta agilis; assembly: GCF_009819535.1. Lineage (NCBI taxonomy): Eukaryota > Metazoa > Chordata > Lepidosauria > Squamata > Lacertidae > Lacerta > Lacerta agilis. Next base: position 5,213,163 of record NC_046322.1, read on the forward strand.
CTACACAATGCTGCACCAGCTCTGCCTGAGCTATTAAAAGCAGTAACGATACACAATGTTCTGCCTTTTCGGTTGCTCTCAAGTGTTTGCCGAGAAGTATACGGGGGGGGGTGGGTGGGGGGAGAGGGAGAGCAGAATGGGGTGTTTAAACAAAAGCAACTCCCAGGGACGTATTTCATTTCATTGTGCAATCGGGGGCCCTTAATGCTCTGTGTTAATGTGGCAAATGGTAAGGAGTCTCTCAGTAGCCTTTTGCACACTCCGATTCAGCTAGTTGCTTCCCTGCGAACAAATGTAGTGTGAATTCCATGCGGGATCCAAGTGGCTCTCATTCACTCTTGTATGGTGATTTGAGAGAGAATTTAATGATTAGGGTTGGATGCTCAGATGGCGGGTCTCATTTCCACGAGTGTCGGAAAGTGCCTCCCAATTTTGACCACTCTTTCTTCGTTTGCTTGCTTGTTTGTTTGCCTACACTTGTTGTAAATATCCCCCCCCCATTGTGTTGTTGATGCTCTTCTCAGCTTCAGTTCCCTTTGCTCTCATCGTCTGTGGCATCATTTATTTTCACACACAGTGGCACCCTGGGCACCCACCAACAAACACAACTGAGTGTCCCATCAAGGAATGAGTGAATGTATCAATTTTGGTGACTCTCAGTTTCGCGGTTTCACATTTTCAGTTCATCTCTCCACATTTCCAAATCAGTCTGCAGTTTAAAAAAAAAAAAAAAAAACCCAATAAGTCCTCCTGAAAATTCATCAGCATTTCAGTGAGAATTTCTCCCAATTTACGCATTTCCGTGCAATTTTGCCATGGGAGTATATGCACACACAGAGTGAGCAATTTGCCTTGATACAATTTTTGTATCTTCTCTTCATTAATACATGCAATTTGTGCACACTTGACCGTAGCATACAGATTTTTGTACATAATTCTTGACAGAAGAACTGCATTGCAAAATGCAGATAATTCAACTTTTAGGATGTGGCTGTGTTTTGGGTGAATTATTGTTTCTGAAAGTGTGAATAATAAAAAAATTCTCCACAAATGTAAGAAAACATATGTGCTAAACACTTTCTCTTTTACATGCTAGCTTTCTACAGACAGCAGTTTTCTGACATCAAGGATTGTTCATATATTCAATATAGTTCTGTGTCAAAATCTGTCCTCCAATTTCCTGAAGGTTTCTCCCCCATGCCTGATTTCTACAGAGTTGTCTTTCGAGTTTCTGTGGGTTCTTGCTGTAAGACCTTATCATTATGAGGCAGCCAAGTGTGGACTGTGTGTTTCTTTTCTGTTTTCCCCACGCTCTCCAGCCTCCCCAGCTGATCACATGTCCTGATCAATACAAGCTCCATGCGAGAAGACATGTCTTCATATTTTCCCCTGTAGTGTGGGCATTCAGGAAGGCTGGAGAGTTCAGACCATGGGGTATTTTTAGAGCATGAGCATTGCATGCAGATGATCTTGGGGTGATTCCCCAGCATTTCCAGGTCGGGATGGGAATGCCCTCTGCCTGCAGTGCCGAAGAATTGTTGCCATTAACTGTAGACAATGCTGATCCAGATGCCTCAAAGGCTGCTTGTCTGTTCCCTTATTATTTTATATTTATTATTCATATCCCAACTGTCCACCAAAGAGCTCAAGGTGGTGCAGATGTGCTGATCTTATTCTTGCACTGTACTGATGCTGCATTTAAAAAGGTAAAGGTAAAGGGACCCCTGACAGTTAAGTCCAGTCACAAACGACTCTGGAGTTGCGGCGCTCATCTCGCTTTAATGGCCGAGGGAGCTGACTTTTATCTGCAGACAGTTTTTTCTGAGTCATGTGGCCAGCATGACTAAGCCGCTTCTGGTGAAACCAGAGCAGCGCACGGAAACGCTGTTTACCTACCTGCTGCAGTGGTACCTATTTATCTACTTGCACTTGGATGTGCTTTTGAACTGCTAGGTTGGCAGGAGCTGAGATTCGAACCGTCAACCTTCCGATCATCAAGCCCTAGGCTCAGTGGTTTAGACCACAGTGCCACCCACGTCCCTTGATGCTGAGTTTAAGTACTATTTATTCATCTTATTGCTATTGTGATCTTGTACCTGCTTTTTTAAATGAACGGCAAACTATAAATCCTTTTTTAAAAAAAAAAAAAAACCAGTAAGTACACTTGCAGTAAATGGTATGTATAACCGTTTTGGATTTTTTAAAAAGTTTCCAAGTTCCACAAGAAGGGAAATGGAGCGGCATGCAGAGACAGAAGAATGTTTGCAACCCCTGATACCTCACGTACGTGTGATGGATGAAAACCAGGGTGTAAATCAAAGGATAAATAAGACAATATCAGCAGCGGAAAATATCTGCTGCATCCTGTTATGAAGCCCTTGGCATGAAAGAGACTAGAGATATTAGCATGAATGTCTTAGGAACTTTTTCCCAACCTCCTCCCTTTAAAAAAAATGGAAGTTCACACAGGAAGACTGCTCTGACAAGATTAGCAACAAAGAAACTGTGAAAAGATAGATCAGAACCACTGAGCAGATTGTAAGAAGTAATAATCAGATCATCAAAGTGGAGATGCAGATGCTGACATTTAAGCAGTAATCCTCGCTGCTGAAGAGTCTGTACAAGGAATTAAAAAAAAAAAAACTCATCCCAAGATGCAAACAAAGATGCTGGATTCCATCAAGTATTTTATGGTTTGGTAAAAAGCAGAAAAGGCTTTTTTATATATATCAGAAGATATCAAAGGAGTGTGTGTCGCTCTCTATGTGAAGGGACACTTATGGTTGCCAGTAGATGATTCATAAATTCCATGGCTTCTTGGGCAGATCATTGAAGGCAAAGAGCCAAAGAGTCTTAACAGGGACCACCTTCAGGTAATGAATTTTGAGGGAACAAAACTGAACTTGGAAAGGATAGTAATGTGTCTCAGGAGGTGCTAAATACCCCAGCCTTGGATTTATCATAGAATCGTAGAGTTGGAATTGACTCTGCTAGTCAACTAGTCCAACCCTTTGCAATGCAGGAATATCTACTAGATCATCCACCCAACCTCTGCTTTAAAACTTCCAATGAAGGGAATCACACCACCTTCTGAGGAAGGCCATCTCACTGTCGAACATCAGAAAATTACTGATGTTTAGTCAGAATCTCTTTTCTTGTAGCTTGAATCCATTGGTTCAGTTCCTACCCTCCTGAGCAACAGAAAAACAGGCTTGCTCCCTCTTCCATGTGGCAGCCCTTTAGATATTTGAAAATTGCTATCATACCTCCTCTCAGTCTCCTCTCTTCCAGGCTAAACATACCCAGCTCCTTCAACCGTTCCTCATAAGGCTTGGTTTCCAAACCCTTGATCATCTTGGTTGCCCTCCTCTGCAGTGGGAGGAGCAGACCTGGCTTTTTATAAGCTCACTCCTCCCCAAAAGTTTCAGTCTGCTCATCGCTGTGTCTTCCCTCCCTAAGCAATATGGGCTTTGACTAGTCAACTGTTTATTGCCCCCAGGCCAAATTGCCAATGTCATGATGACATCAGGTAACTCATTAATCATAGAACCTTAGAGTTCGAAGGGACCCAGGGGTCATGTAGTCCAGCCCCTGCAATGCAGGGATATCAGCTAAAGCATCCATGACAGATGGCCATCCAACCTCTGCTTAGAAGCCACCAAGGAAGGAGAGTCCACACCTCTCATGGGAATCTGTTCCACGGCTGAACTGCTGTTATTGTCAGTAAGTTTTTTCCCCTGAAAGTTTAGTCAGAATCTCCTCTCTTGAAACTTGAAGCCATGGGTGGTCCCACACGCCAAAGTTGATCTGCATGGAAAAGGAGAGGTGTCTGTTTCACCTGTGCAGTCCTTGGGAATGCATTGGCAAAGTGGCACACAGCAGGATTGAACTCTGATGAGTTCAGCTCAAAAGCTGAGGAGCAGATGGTTCAGTCCTGCTGGCTGCAGAAGTCTGCTTCACTAGTCTGTTCACTCAGCAGGATTCAATCCCACTCATCAGTACTGGACATACTTTGGGGGAAATGAGCTTGCAGGCCAACTTGAGCGTTGTGATGGGCCAAGATTGGCCCACAGGCTGCAGGTTCCTCAACTCTGCTGTAAAGTTTTTGTATAGTCTGACGTCTCATTCTCTTCCACACAACTTTTCAAAGCATATGGGATTTGTGTCACAAGCCCACCAGGCTTTTGCAGCTCAGATCTCACCCAAGAAAAAGACCAGGTTTTGCAAGCTGCTGTAAAGAAGAAACTTGCAGAACTGCATGAGATGTCATTGCTGTTGATGGAGTGGAGCTGTTTCAAGTCTCACACCACCTGTCTGGACGTCATCAACTTCAGATATGTCCCACTTGTATATTTATAAATAAACAGACATTGGAACAAGCTTGTGAGTCTCCGGTACTGTCCCCTCACAAGGAAACTGACCTTGTTAAATGCTGCTGCAAGACCTGCAGTCCTCTTGGAGAATGAAGGGGCCATGCAACCAAACATCTTGCAGTTCCCCAGGAAACAGCCTCTCACTCCTGCTTCTGTTTGCCTTTCAAACCTTGGCAGCTCTCTGCCAAGATAAGCCCTAAACTTCCAGAAACTATTGGGACTGAATTAAGTAGGAACCTTTCATCCCCTCTATCTGCTATATCCGTATTACTATCCTGTATGCCAACCAGGGGCGTCGTAGGGTGGGGGCGGTGGGGGCGGGCCGCCCCTCGTCCCGCCCCTAGGCGGGTGTGTGCGGTGCTGCTTCTCCCGGGATGACAGAGGCAGCGGCGGCGCGTGGGGTGACAAGCGGCGGCCCCTCCCACCACTCCCACGCGCCGCCGCTCCCTCCGTCACCCCGGGAGCAGCAGCGCTGCACGGACGAGGCTCCCAAAGTGGCGGCCCGGCATCCCCGGGGGCAGGGCGTCGCCGCGTGTGCGTGCGTCATGACGCACACGCAGAGATGCCCCGCCCCCGGGGATGCCGGGCCGCCGCTTCCGGAGCCTCGGTGGGCTGCAAAGAGCCCTGAAGCCGCAGCCTGGCACCCCTTTGCGCTACGGCAGCGGCTTCAGGGCTCTTTGCAGCCCGCCGAGGCCCCCAAGCCCCCGCCCGGCATACCCCGGGGGCGGGGCGTCGCCGTGCGTGCGTGCGTCATGACGCACACGCAGCGATGCCCCGCCCCCCCAGGGGTGCCTCTTGGCTTCCCGCCCCGGGCAGCCAAGGGGCTAGGAACGCCCCTGATGCCAACTCTTTCCTTATTTGGTGTACTTGTCATTAGACTGCTTTATATTAGTGCAGCAATGAGCAGTCTGTGGTCCTCCAGATGTGACTCCAATCCCCAACAGCCCCACTGAGTATAGTCCATGGCTAGAAGTTGCAGTCCAGAAACATCAGAGGGGCCACGAGCATTTGGTGATCAGGGAGTTTCTTTATTTCTTTCAGGAACCTGTTTTAGCCCAGCATCTCCGAAGGACTATCTCCTCCCATATGAACCTACCTGGGTTCTAAGGTTTCCAAGGGAGGCACATCTCTCAATCCTGCCAGTCTCACGGGCATCCTTTGTGGGGTCACTGAGAGGACCTTCTTAGTGGTTGCTCCCAGATTTTGAAACTCCCTCCCAAGAGAGGCTAGACTGATTCCCTCCTTGTCCTTCCACTGACAGCTAAAGACCTCTGGGAGCTGACTTTGCCTTTTACAGAAAGGATGTTTAATGTGCCATTTTTACTATCTGTATTTTAATAGATTGGTTTGTTATCGTTTTGATACTGTTAGAGTTTAATTATTTGTAAACAATTATCTTTTATCTTTTATATCTCTTTATCTTTTTTATCATTTTTGTTTTCTTTTAATTTGTGTAAGCTGACGACTCCTATTCTGGGGAAATTATGGCATATAAATAAAAAATAAGGTTAACAACAATGTCATATATTGTAATGGGTGTTAATTTTTTTGTTGCCTGAATTTTGTTTCGAAATGAAGTTCGACGTAAGCAAGTTCTAAATGCAGTTTGCCCCAGTTAACAACAATAGCACCATCATAATCAAAATCTTGCACAATAAATCAATGCACAAGGGGGGGGGCCTACAATAAAATTCATAAACTAATCATACATTCTGTGCAAGGAAACTTTGCAGTTCTCAGGGATGGGGGTGGCAAGCCTCTGAGCCCTAACTCCATTGGAAATCTGGCCAAAGACGTCTCATTTAACTGAAAAATAAAATTTCTCTAGTACAGCCCAAGATAACATTAATCCCTTCTCTTGTCTTCCCTCTCCCTGAAAGAATCTCTGAAGGTTCATCTCTCACTGAATTGTTGATCACAAGTTTCTCCCAAATAGTTAGCAGAGAAGGGAGATAGCGAAATGCTGGCCATTTTGATTATACAAAACTTGTCCGGATTCCCGTCCAGCTTTTGTTTAATATTAGATAAAACACACAGCACACAGAGATAGCTGAGGAAGGTATTACTTTAGGATTCTGCGATGAACAAATGTTATTTCCTATTATCCGGCAGATCTTGAGATAACTGGGACTTTCTCAATAAACTTTGCTTTTGGAGGGTGGGGTTGGGGGAAATTGCATGGTCCACTTTAAAATCTAATTCCAAAAAAGGTCTGTGCGATTCATCCTTCCTCTGCTCCAAGGCAAACATAGTGATTGGTAGCACATTCATAATTCAACATGGTTAAATGCCAAGGGCCGAACAGAAAGTGCCCTCCAAGCCGGCATGAGTAGAATGACATTCATGGTTGATTCCGCTCCTCGAAGCAAGCTGTGTAATTGGAAAAGCCAAGGGAAGTGACCCCAGTCTCTGTGTCCTGCTGATGTCAAAATGCATTCACATCACTCTGACAAGTGGCCAGTTTCAGGAGGTTCCTTTGAATGGGTCTGGCGGCGAGGAAAGGTAGCAACTTGTACAGAGACTTGAAATAGATACAGTTCAGGTAGCACATGTTCAACATGGAGGAAACATTCAATAATTGGAGCCACGTAACGATGGTGGCCTTGCTGACTCAAGGAAGCCAGAGACGCGGCTCCCAGCACCAAAACAAAGCTTAATACCTGCTGCATCAATGCTACTTTGAAATAGGAAGTGTGTGTGTACACACACAAACACATATTGGAGTCAACTAATAGGCCTGAACCCACTATTTTTAAGGGGGTGTCCTATGGAAGATGGAGCAAGCTTGTGTTTTTGCTTCTCCAAATGGTAGGAATGAAACCAACAGATTCAAAATACAATGTCCACTGCCTGACTCCAAATTTCAGATCGTCCTTCAGCTGACCAATAGCCCCAACAAGTCAGTCTCTATTCCTGGCTAGAGCCCAGCCTTTTATTTTCTCTAGTCAGATTCCCCTGGCAAATCATTTCAATTTGGATGGAATTCTACACACACACACATACCCATTGGCTTATAACTGTGATCCAATAGCATGAAGCAAAATATCTATTGTCTTGATTATTGAGGATGTACCAGTTTCTGATTCCTTGGCATGGCGAACAAGCAAGTTTCAAAAACAGATAGACAGACAGTCCTTTACCCTCGCTAGATTCAACGAGCTGCCACATGCCTTATTGCAGGGCAGATTTGAGGGTAAACCATACACGGAATGAGTCTGCCCCTGCGGCTTGATGGAGGTAGAAACTGTCCCTCATGCCTTGTTATTCTGCCATTTCTATGGGGATATACGCTCACTATTTATTACCCCTGCCATGCAAAAATCTCCAAATGAATCCGAACTTCAATGTCTAAAATCCCTAGTAGAGGACAAGGATCCTGAGATCATGTTAAGGGTAGCCAAATTCTGTGTGATTGCCATAAAACTTAGGGAACAAGCTGTGCTATCATAATGATTACGGCCTTAAATTATAATTTTAGGTTACATTTTAGTGACTAAGTGTGTGTATATATATATATATATATATATATATATATATATATATATATATATATATAAATAACTGTTGCTATATCTGTATTGTCCCTATTATTCTCAATTGCAAATTCAAATGTATCCCTATCGTGTTTTATGACTTCCTTCATATTGTATGTGAGCTGGAAGTGGTCTGTGACTGAAATAATAAATTCAAATTCAGAAGATAGATAGACAGACAGACAGACAGACAGACAGAACAGATATTCAGAGAACCAATTCAGGGGGCAGAAACCAGCAAACTGTTTGCATGATGGTGGGATATTTGACTCTAATGAAAACTTTTAGTTAAGTTATAGTTTTTACAGAAGTTATCTGACAATACTTAGGAGCAGGGGCGTAGCAAGGTAAATTGGTACCCTGGGGCAAAAAAAAATTGCCCCCCCCCCAAGGCATGGGAAGGTCAGGTGGTACCCGATGCAGAAAATTTCTTATCAACCCCCCCCATTGATTCCCCCCCCACAAAAATGGTTTTACGTTATTTCATATTTTCTTACAAAAGAATAATAACAAGTAATAATAATAATAAACTTTTATTTATATCCCGTCCTCCCCGGCCGAAGTCGGGCTCAGGGCGGCTAACATCAGATACATAACATTGGTATAAAATCAAACAATAATTCAATTACCTCCTAAAAACATCTCAAAATCAAATTAAACTCTAACTAGATGGCTTAGGGTTGGGAACAGTAAGTGCTCCACTGAACTGAAATTTCAGCCTTCACGACATAGGAAAACAGCCAAGTAAACAACTATTTTGGTGGAGGAGGGTCAAGATATTAACCGATATGCATGAAATTTCATATATAGCTATATAATCCCTAGTACAGTAAGATAAGACCTTCGGAGCAGGCATTTAAAAAAAAAGAAAGTTCCTTGATAATTTGTCACCCACTCCATTATGAAACATGGTGCAGCAGCCCCCCCCCCGCCCCCTTGCTACGCCCCTGCTTAGGAGAGCTAGTGTGGTGTAGTGGTTAGAGTGATGGACTATGACTTTAGAGACCAGGGTTCAAATCCCCACTTGGCCATGAAGCCCACTGGGTGACCTTGGGGGCCAGTCACTGTCTCACAGCTCAACCTACCTCACAGGTTTGTTGTGAGGACAAAATGAGTTGAAGAAGAAGAGGAGAAGAGTTTGGATTTGATATCCCGCTTTATCACTACCCGAAGGAGTCTCAAAGCAGCTAACATTGTTCCTTTCCCTTCCTCCCCCAGAACAAACACTGTGAGGTGAGTGGGGCTGAGAGACTTCAAAGAAGTGTGACTAGCCCAAGGTCACCCAGCAGCTGCATGTGGAGGAGCGGGGACGCGAACCCGGTTCACCGGATTACAAGTCCACCGCTCTTAACCACTACACCACACTATACACCGACCCTGAACAACTTGGAGCAAATGACAGCTTATAAACAGTTACAGGTGGGTAGCCGTGTTGGTCTGCCATAGTCAAAACAAAATCGAAAATTCTTTCTAGTAGCACCTTAGAGACCAACTGAGTTTGTTCCTGGTATGAGCTTTCGTGTGCATGCACACTTCTTCAGATACACTGAAACAGAAGTCACCAGATCCTTAAATATAGTGGGGGAGTGGGGAGGGGTATTACTCAGAAGGGTGGTGGGAATGGGTGATAGGCTGATAAGTGTGGAAAACCTGTTGACGACTCTAAACGGCTGCAATAGTCTTGCAGGGAAAGGCAAGGGGTGAGATGGCTAAAGATGGCTTTGTTATGTATAATGAGATAAGAATCCAATGTCTTTGTTCAAACCAGGTTTCTCCATGGTTTTAAGTTTGGTGATTAGTTGCAATTCAGCCACTTCTCTTTCCAGTCTATTTCTGAAATTTCTTTGTATTAAGACAGCTACTTTGAGATCTTTTATAGAATGTCCTGGGAGATTGAAGTGTTCTCCTACTGGTTTC